>NW_026136701.1:14398213-14865713 GCF_905237075.1 Dicentrarchus labrax | reverse complement strand
CAACTTCAGCGTTTTTCTGTAGGATGTCGCGCCGCAAGCAAGCTAAACCAAGATCACTGAAAGGTAAGTGATAAGCCTATTTTTGGATGGCTCTCAGAACATTTTTTATTCTAAGTGTGATGACAAGTCTAGACGAGCATGATCTGAACTTATCGCTTACTGAAATGTAACTGTCTTCCCCCTTTTTTACCTTCTTTTTTTTCTAAAAAAAAAACGCATTTCGAAGTGTTCTTCCTGTTATGTTGCGCATGAAATCGACTGCATATACGTACTTGGCATCGGGGAAAAGCTGGTCGGCTTCAGCTCGGACTGTATTTGTAATGATAGTTAAAGTGCAAGGGCAGGGCATGGGTAATTTAAGAGAGCAACAGTGCAGCGCGACGCTGGCAAACATCTGGATGTATAAAAGACGCTCCTGGTCGGGACTTAAGCCGTCTGATGGAATGGGGTGCAGAGTCACGTGACCCCCCCGTCTGCGAAACTAAGGAGGAAACATTTTATATGTTTGGTGGGGGAAAGGGAGGGCTGTATGTATGTGTGTGTGTGTGTGTGTGTGTGTGTGTGTGTGTGTGTGTGTGTGTGTGTACAACAGTTAAAACATAAATTAGAGGTGAGCTTAGTGCTGTGCTAATTGGACATGTTCATCACAAAGTTGTAAACATCTGTAAACATCAGTCAGGCTGACCACCCCCCCCAAAAAAAAAGCTTGAAAATAACTTAACTTCATGATGTGTTTTTGTTTTATTATTTCATACAAAATCTCAGCTTTTGTTACTTTCCCCCCTCTTTCATAAAACAAAACAAAAAAAACCAAACAACAGTAAGAGTGGTGGTAATACGATAGTGCATTTGTGTCTGAGCCTACATGTGTGTGCGAGAGGGTGAGGGGGGGAGGGAGGGAGGGAGGGAGAGAGAAATAGAGACAGAGCAACATGCTTGAACACACACACATGTACACACAGACACATATTCACACACTACTTTTCTCTGTAGCATTTTGGTGGGGGAGCTGCTGGGTTTTGGAGGTTGAGCTCCAGTTCATCTGGCAGGCATTGTATTTTGCTCAGCAAATAATTGTCCACAATTTCACATTCCCAGCTTGTGGTCTGTGGACCCCTTTCTCTCTCCCCTTTCGTTCTCGGAAGTCTTCATCTCAAAGGAAGATTACATGGTCTGCGGTAGTACATTCATGCAGCCACCATTTTAAATCAATACCCAGGAGAGGGTGGAAATGTGAGTGCATGCACATCTTAAAAATTGTCACATTCTGTTTCCAAGACCTGCACTGCTCTATTCACAGTAAACAGCTCCATACATAGATTTCCTATTTGCTCAGATCAGATTGGCATTGACTGTTTTTTTTTTTTTTTTTGTTAGTTGATGTGACATTTGCTATTCTCAAAAGACACATCACTTATATATAATCGTCTCCTGCCAGCATGCCTACATGCTACAAGTGTGTGTGTGTGTGTGTGCATTCAGAAGAACATCTGTCAAGATTTGTGTACATCGATGTGTGTGCGAGTGAGAGAGGGGGATAGAGAGTGAGCAAATCAGTATGCAAATGAAGTCAGAGTGATGACATTGTTTGTTTTGTTATTGTCACTAAAATTTAAATTGGAAAAATGTGGTGCACAAAACACTCCGACTTTTATGTCTTCATTCCGACTGCTGAAGCGGAGCAGAAATGCAGATACGTCATAGATATTTCCCTGTTTTGGATCAGACCCAAGGAAGGCCAGGCAGATGTTATTTATTGTTCTTTGTCTATCTCTTTCCTCGGGGACAGAGATACACTTATACAGATGTCCACAATAACTTTCCTTGTCATTTTTTAAAATAGTTGCTTGACACTGTAGTCTTCGCTATTGTTTGTATGAGACAGGAATGGTCATTTTTATTTTCAGACTCTTTTTTTTTAATATGTTCCTAACACAAAAGTGGCATCTTTAAATTTTTGTCTGTTTTTTTAAGCATGTCTTCGTGCGTATGCATGTGTGTGAGTCTGTCTCTGCATATGCTGTATGTTTTTGTGGACAGACTGCGGTTGCAGAGTTCAGGTTTCACTTTTATAGGTTGTCTTCTGCTGACTTGAGGCAGTGGTCAATGTGGACGGTTCCTTTTTTTGCGCAGAAAGAACACTTTGTTCTGCGGGAGGGAAAATAAACAGAGATGCCGATGGTACATGGAAGGAAGGTAGAACGGGCATCAAGTGCGGCGTTTTAGGGACTGGTATGGATAGTGTGGACATGGAGTGTATGTAGAGGAGATGAGAAAATAATGCTGTGACAGTTGGCACTCTTTTTTCCCCTGTGTACCCCAACACACACACCCCCTTCCTCAGTATTGGCTGCTTGTGGGAGTCAGAGGTTATGTTTTTGGTCCCAACGAGGAAAAGGGCAACATTACAAGTCCCGTTTCAATTAAGTCTGAGAGACAGATCCGGCTACGTTATTGCTTGGGGGAATAAATGGCACAGGACGAGACCATACATCATTCGCTTATATGCAAACACTTCACCCTAGCCACTGACATTTACTCAATCCTGAGCCTTCTACATTTCTCGACTGTAGGCACATTGTAATTTTGTTTTGATGTGCAGAGGCTTTGGGTCAGCACATTGCCTCAGTCGGTGGTGAGCAGCGAGGAAGGAGGATCTCACTCCCAAATCCTGCATGTAGCGTGTGATGACTGCCACGTTGCCTGTCCTACAGCACTTCCTGAATAATGTGAGGCTGGGTTGATATTTTCATTTGGAGCACAAATGACACTCTCAAGCCTCAGTCCTGATGTGTTCATTGGCGAGTAGAAAGTTTCCAGGTCTGTCATCCGCATATATAAATATATTTTCTGCGCCATTTACTTTAAGTATAGCGGTTGTCATGAAATCAGCGCTGTGTCATGTACACCTTAAATATTTGATGTTTCTGAGGAGATGAAATTTGTCACCACATGAGTGAACTCTGGAGTTTTGCTTGGCTGTGTACATGAAGGGAAATATTATTTTACACTTTAAATGTAAAGCCTACAGAACAGGTTGATTTGTGAAATCTGTTTAAGGGCCCATAAAAAATAAAGTTAACACGATAGTCTGTTTTAAGTTAAAAATCCTCTGCTTAGACATAAAGAAATTAGACCTGAAATACATTTTTAACAACTAAGAAAATAGAAAATAGATATGTTGTATTTTCTAAACCCACATTTCTCGTTATTTGAAGCTGTCCTTTTTTGGATAAAAGGAACTTGACCGTTATGCCCAGAGATGCATAACCACTCCCTCTTCCACTCCTTATGAGCATAGGCCTGTGTAAGTAAAAAAAAAAAAAAGTGATGTTACTTTTAAGTTTTTTGTCAGAGGAACTACTCAAAAATCCCGTCGAGATCTTTTAGATACACACTGCATTCAGTATGTTTAACGTTAAACTAAGAAAGGCCTCCTAATAATTTGAACAATTAAAAATGCAGAAACATTTATTCCGCTCTATTTTTTCTCCCCCGTTAAAATGTCTATTAACAGTTGCGTCATTCTTAGTTTATAGGAAGCTGCAGTATTCCAGTCTGCTCACAATTAATGATCTGTGGCATAACACCCATTAACACTTTTCTAATGTGACACAAAAATATGGTTAGTATTATCATTAAGGAAATTATGATGGAGCCGTGGAAAAATCCCATTAGCACGGCTGTCAGTGCTCTTGACATGCGGCTCAGTGTGTTGGACTGGGTGTCGCGGGAGCTGGCCGATATCTCTTCTTACTCCATGGCATGTGTCTCTCTTGTTGTCATGGATTGTCTGCCACATGGAGGAGAGTTCTGATTCAGAGACTATGATTGATTTTCACCACTGCTGCAAATGAAACGATACATTGCTCGGCTTATTTGCATCTATCTAATTTTCCTGTATGAATAGCATTAATATTTTTTTGGAAGCAAAATTTGCAGTAATTGCATAATGAGATTATTGATTCATGACATTTTCTTATTGCTACTGGTGGAGTTCATTTTTTTGAAGAAGTGCTCTTATGATTTGCGCACAGTACATGGCAATATATGAAGGATTACAAATATTATGCAACGTGATTAACATGCTCCTCTATTGCAAATTATTTATGACACTAATCACCAGTTCAAATAATGCTCATTAAGAAAGTTATTCATGTGCAGTGTGTGTCCTCCTCCCTCCCTTCCCAGCCCTAATTGAGGAGGGTTGACCTCTTGACCCGAGCTAAATTGAGTTGTAGTCCCTGTGGCGAGCGTCTCCTTCCCGGTCAGTCAGGGCGGATTACACAGCCATTGTGTTCGGCACTGTATCGTCCAAGCTGGCTGTAACCAAGCAGATGAGTCACGCATATCCAGGAACACACTCAGGGCTTTTTTATGTCTGAGAAATGCTGCGAGATGCCCACACACACAAGCGTACACACACAAATACGTGGCAGTAAAAGCACAAAAATGTACAGTATTTATACACACGTGTTTGTGTGCACGTACACGCTATCTTACACAACAGGAATTCATTTGATGGATTAGGAAAGGTCCAAGCTGCTGAGAGTTTGTCATGTTTTGCTTATTCATGTCTATTAAGTCATTAGTTTTACGCGGGTGTGATGTATCATGGGCTGTGCATGTGGTGATCAATCTGTTTTGTTTTCAGTTTTGTTTTATTTTTGGATTTCGCATTTTGCTTTTGCTTCTTGTTTTGCTCCCCTATCTCTAGAAAATTAATTCATCCCTAAAAGGAAATGTCCCGTCTTGGGGATTGTCACTCTGAATATAATGACAGTTACTCTACGTTCATTTTTGTGTGTGGCCAGTGTGGTAATTAGTGGCCTTTAATGCGGTGCCACTTGTTGTGGGATTATGTTTTTCCTGCTCCGCGTTTTGAAAATCAAAGGAGCAATGCTGAAATGGTCCCATGTGTGTTTGGTATTGTATCAACAAAACGTAGCAGCATGATTACAGTTTGTCACTGACTGAGTGATACACTGTACCATGTCAAACATTAATTAACTGATAGCAGTGATGAATTAACAACAATGTGGACTGAGTTTTATTCAGTTTAAGTTACAGTCATTATGAGGTAATTGTGAGCTTTAGAGTGTATTAATTAAAACCGTCCAGCTATTTGTATTGGTTCTGCGTTATGATTGTTGATCAAATGTCCAGCTAGTATGAAACATCACAGGAGTTTGCCCTTATTGAACGGCTCACCCTCTATGATCGCTTCTATCTAGCTATTAATTATCTAGCAGACAGGTGCAAATGAGAAAAAGAATTTGCACTGTGATGAGAGTTGTTTACTTTAAATGACAAAACTTTTAATAAGTTCACAGTGGTGACAAATCATCGCAAACTGCTGTAATGTGTAGGTTCTTATGGCATTGTAAAATAGAATTTTCTGCCTGAACTCCTTCATCTCACCAACAGGGACGGTAATCAAAACAAAAACTCCAGCTCCCACCACCAATCTCTGATAGAACCATGGGGGATTTATTAGGGCCCCCTATCCCTAGCCCATTTAAATGATCCTGGATGCAAGGCGCTCAACAGTGCTGGAGAAACTCATTAAACTCTCAGGGCGTCAGTCACTAAGGCCTCCTTTAACAGGACAAGGTTTCTGTGTTGGCTCGTACAGTCCTATTTGGTGGCTCTGAGGGATATACCTCCATGGTGTCCAACTATGTCTGTTCCATCACTTTTAATTGATTTTCCTAATTAATTGCCAGACCCATGACCATTTGTTTAGCATATTTTCTGTATGCATCAATTAAAATTGTTACTACGGGAAATATTTAGGATATATGAGACATTCTCATATATATTTGAGTGAACTGTGGCATTTCTTTGCAAAGGTTATTTCGAATAAAAGCATCTCATAGAAATTCCTTGAGGAGTTCAGTTTTGGCTGGACAAGACCCGACAGCGAAACACAGTTGCTCCGTCGTTTGCCATCTTCATAAGAAACAGCTCGACACTTTCCTCTTCATTTTTCACTGAGGTTTGACACCCTGCTTGACACTGACTCGTGCTCCCCAGAGGGAAAGGCTTCTGCCACCATAGGATCCTGCCTTAATTATGCAAAGTACAGGATATTTTGTGCGATTTTAAAAGTGCGCCAGTTTCTGCTTTGGCAGTCACTGCCACACTCTCCTACTGGGAGGTCCTGTCAGACTCCCCCTTCCTCTTTGCCCAGGAAAATGAAAGGCTAGAAAGAAAAGACATAATGGAGAATGCATTTCAACTGCAGGGGTGGAACGCAGAGGCGTAAGAAGTCCTCAGTGAGACCCTCATTTTACATGGAACAGGTGGGAGACTCTTTTGTTCTCTTCCCGCTGTTAAAATCCATTTCATTTCTTGTACTTGACATGCCACAAGGAACTCTCACCAGTTCCAAAAAGGCTCCAATGTAAAAGGTTCCTACCTTTTACTAAACAGAAGTCGTGTATTTCAAGGCCAGGGCTGTTGTCAAAAAGTCGGAAGTGGTTTAGTTGCCATGCGCCTAATGAGCAGATTTGAGTGCCGATCAAGCCGTCACTATTTTGTCAGCCATCCTGTTAAAGAGCAAAAGCACTTTGCAGCTGCTTTGCCTGTTATGGCACATAATGAATATATATTTCATGATTTTACATTTTCTTTGCATTTAAGTTTGGATCACAGTCAGCTTTAGTAAGGTCCATATTTACTCTGGAATCTACAAATGTTCTTCTTGTTACCCATGTAATTTTTGCTAACCACGGCGCTATACAACCTTCTCACTAATGCAGTCATCAAGGTGTTTTTTACTTGGTCACTGTTGATGTTGGGAGGACGTTTCATGGGAGACCTTCATAATTCATCAAGTCATTACCCAGTCCAATATGTTATTTACGTGGGTGGTTGTTTGCCTTGTTGCCAAACCTCATACATATGAAAGGCTTGTGTGGATTCCCAAACCACAGGTTGAGCTGTCGAAAGCTGTTGAAATCTCTTGGAGTTTCCATACAGAAAATCTCAATAGTAAATAATAAAAAAGAAGGAAATCTCAATGTGTCTAACTTGTTTTTCACTGTTAACTGTTTCTTTCCCTCTTTTTCTCCCCCTTCTCTTTTTCTGGCAGTAGAAGACAATGTGACAGAGGACCAGCACAGTCCTGGGCAGACTGCCATTCCAAGCGGTAATGCTCCATTTCATATTTCATCATTTTCGGGTGGAAAGTGGATCATGTGTCTGTGTGTGTGTGTGTGTGTGTGTGTGTGTGTGTGTGTGTGTGTGTGTGTCTGTAAAATCTTTGTTGGGTTCAGAATAATATAAAGTATGTATTTCCTGTTTTTGAGGTTTTCATACTGTAAACTGCATGGTTGCATGTGCTTTAGTAAGAGACAGGCAGAGCGGTGGAGCTCTTTTTCTTTGTTTGTGTGTTTGTGTGCATGCATACATGCAGGTGTGCTTATAGCTGTCCTTGTGTTTCTGTGTGTTCCTGCCGTTTTTTTAGACTCTTTGTTTCCCAACCCTCTGTATGATGTAGAATAGAGCTACCCAGATGAATGTGTCCTGTCTCCACGCATGCCATTCACAGTGGCCCTCCAGGAACAGAGCAGTAATTCAGGTCAGGCTAGCAGAAAGCCCCCTATGAATGAAGCCTGCTCCTGATGCACCACACTGTATATTTTCATTTCATTTGTCTCTGGTAAAGGTTAAGTCTCAGGCGTGGTTATTTTAAACCCGATATGGATGGTTTTGCCCAGCAGGCTGGGGACCCTGGGTACTCCTAGGCTGCCACATTAGTCCAGCATTTACCCATAGCTTTCTGAGTGCTCCTGTGTAAAATACAGGAGCTGCATGCACCACTACAACAGATCTTGGCTTTTCTCGGCTGCTTATGACTATAACAATATTGTTTCAGTTTTTGTTTGTGATCTCTCTGCAAACCTACGCTTTAGCTTTGAGATTCTTGACACACACTTCACACTTAAACCAAAGCCAGCCAATGCCTCAGACATCTTGCAGCACAAAAAGTGCAGTTTCTGACCTTTGGTATTGTGTTAGTGTGTAATAGATCAGATACTTTAAACATTTTTGTAACATTTTTGTTAATCTCTGGAAAGAGCAGAGCAATATGTATCTTCTGCTGTGTTAATGTGTATCGATAGGTATTGGTGGGTGGTTCTGTGGAAAGAAACTGCCTCCTTAGCCCCTCTAACCCTAGCTCAAGGGATGAAGGACTGGGCATAAAAGGCAGACTTGCCTCGGAGACCTCCTGTCATCCAGAGCCAAAGTAGAGCTAATGAGTGTGCCTGATTACAACGACCCCCTCAGACACACGAATCTCCCCTCTCCCCGTCCCTCCACCACCTCCATCTCTAGAGTGAGGGGAGACAGCCGCCACATGATCGATGTCTGCCTGTGGAGAAATCAGGAGGGCGCACAAATTAATTTCTCACTTTCCTCATTTGACTTCGTCTGACTGATTTATTTTTTAACCCCCTCTCAGGATGCAGCTTGACGAATGGTCAATGGGAAAAGCGTTGTTTGTGCCGGTAAACTTTCCTGATGCTGGCAGATTTCTCTTGCCATTTGCCAATTTGTCCCCTACAACTTTCAAAACGTTTCACCACCGCTTGTGTGGCACAAGATCTTCATCATAACAGCAGTAATTCATCCTTATGGTTAAACCACTGCCCATCAAACTCTTTTTAACGTCGAATTGAAAAGCAGTGGAAAAGCTTACCTGCTTTTCATGTATTTGCCACTTTGACGGCCACGGCCACAATAGCCATTAGACTCCTGACAAGCTAAGGGCTTAATCAGACATGGTGTCAAGATCTGCCTCATAAGTAGACCCCCAGTTGTGCTCTTCTGTGACTCTGCAAGCATTCTACAGACCCTGCATCCGTTTCTCATTCATGTTTGATATGTGGAAAAGGCAAAGGAGAAATGCTAACAAAAGAGGCCTTCTAAAAGATAGACAGTATTATGCATAGTATAGAGGGGCAGGAACAGTATGATATCTGAGATTTAATGAGGCAGTGCGCTTTTTACACAGAGAGTGTCGAGCAGGCTTAAGATCTGCAGCTTGGCTTTACCACTGCGCTGCCTGTGTGTAATTATAACCACATGCTCCATGCTTTTTCTTCTCTCTTATATATACATCCCTTTCTTTTTTCTTTCTTTCTTTTTTGCTCTCGGCTATGTCAGATTGAGGCTGTTTTTTTGGAAGAGGGTGTCAGCTCTGTCAAAGTGGAGTGGACTGAGGCAAATAGAAGTGTTACAGAGATCTGAAGGGGTGTCTGGGTGGCAAGGTGCCGTAGAGTAGAGTAGTGTAGCGTAGTGGTGCGGTGCGGTGTCTGAGACTCTGGCTCTGGCTGAGGTTGAGGCTGCCCACAGATCAATGTACTGCAGGGCTCACTACAGCAGGAAGAGGAAAGGACTCTTTCACTCCACCACTTCAGAAAATCATATTCTCTATTATTCATTTCCTTTGATGTTTTACTGCACTAATGGCATAGCAAGGCGCTCCGTTCAATATTATCACTCCCTGTGAGAGGGCGAGTGAGACAGGGTGAGAGAGAGAAAGAGAGCATTTGGTATGTTCAAATGTTGTTCCTCATTCAACTGCTTTGATTTCCATTCTTCTTTGTAAGCTCATATATCTTTTTCATGCAGAGATTTTAATGGTGGGTGATGCCGTCTGTATACCTGTGATTATATGTGCTGCTACCTTCATGTAGTGCTTTCTGTGTTGTCTTCGCTGTTCGTTCTCGCTCCTCCTATAATTGTTTTGCACCCTTTTTCTCTGTCTGTGCTAGTCTTATATTTATCTCAGCATGCATCATAAATTTTTCATAAATATACTGCATGTTTTTTTGTAACATATAACAAGGTAGGAAACATTTTCTGTCAGCGCATCACTTTGAGCTTGTAATGTGTTTAGCGTTTTAAGAGAAATGTTTTTTGACAAACACCTCTGCTAATCTACTTTCAAATTTCAATGCATCATGCATCAAAATATTAAACAGCAATTAGTCCTTAATATGAATCTGGGGGACTTGAAGCAGATAAATCAAATTGCGTGCACCGACCATATGAACACAGACACCCCCCCTACTGCAAATTCTTGACAATCGTTAACAATCTGGCAAGTGTCAAGCTCACAGCCTCATCGTCGGATCATGACATTCTTTAATGATGGGGGATCAGTGGATGTGACGGTCTAAGTGGAGAGCCCCAAATCCCATCCACACAGAGGAGGATACACTCGGAGGCACATGTGGCATTAGAATGTAGTGTGACCTATATATGGCGGGTGCTCTGCAAAAGTTTTAGATTTTTAAATAATGAGGTGCCGGCAACCGTGTGAAGGTTATTCAATCTTAATGTCCTCCTATTTCTGACAGCCTCCCTCACTCTGATAAAGGAGCGTACTCACCTTTGATCAGGCCCGCCGACATGTGTCGACAGAAGCTGCTCGCTGGTTAAAATAAATTCTTAATTCGAACTTGGGGGTGGGTGGTTGTAGGGTGGGTTGCTGGGGAGGGGGCATCATAGGATCAGGATCTCTGGGAAATGGTGGGGAAATGAGGATATGGGTGAGCTGGTAATGATGTTTTTGACACTATGGTCTTTCATTGCACAAAGAAAGACTCAAGCTAAACCCTGATGGATGGAAATAGACATACTGTATCTACAGGCAAGTAAGAACATGGCCCTCAGTGATTTTACACTTTTCGTGCTCAGTGTTTTGGGGCTGTATTTGAATGAAAACACTGACAGCCATCACATGTTGCATCTCAAAAATGTCTTTGTACCTAACGACAACTTTTTCTTGTTCGAGGCGCTCCATATTTTATTTAATCATCTTTAAGCTTAGGGTTAGACATTAAATCTCCAGTGAGGTTAAAGGCAGGGTTCATGGTGAGAGTTCACTTTTTCGATCAAAATTATATTGAGTTCAGGCTTTGTAGCTTGGCTTGACTCTTCACTTTACTGCTTTGTTTTTTTTCTTCCTTTGAGTATTCTTGTACGTTCATGCCCTTCCTCCTCTCCCCATGGTCAGTGTCTCCACCTGTCTCAGTGTGTGGCCCAGACAGTGGGGGAACGAGTGTGGGCCTCCCTGCTAGGGACCACGGGTCCCCGGTGGGGCTAATGGAGCAGAGAAAAGAATATCAATTAAAAGGTTATAAATATTTAAGAGCAGAAATATTCAATAATATAAGGGTGGGGGGTCCAGGGGACTCTTCAACTCACAAGATGAAAGTTGTGTCATGATAAATGTCACTAGGCACCATAAGCGACAAGAGTGTGTATGATGGATGGACTCAGACTCAGACAGATATTACATGGCTCTAAAGGTGTCAATCACCATTCAGATTTCCACATTTTATTAGTACAGTACTTATGTGCTTTTAGTCTCATAAAAATTGAAAATTCATCCTTAAAAATCTTTCAGTCAGATCTTCATTATATCCCCCGTATGAATAATTTCTCAGTCTGAGCTGTGATCATCTTACTTTGAGCTGACCTAATCAGAGTATGGATCAGCAGTCAATGTAACTTCCCTCTTGTCTGTACCTTCCATACCAACATTGTCGATCTGATTAAAAAAATTAAGGCATGATGAAAAATTCACAATATGCCACACGTCTTCCCCCCATATTCCACATGTGATTGTCAGCCATTCCAAGCATGCTGGTATTGATCTGCTGTCCAGCCTGTAGAGACTGGTAGGAGAGGATGTCCTGATCTGATGGATTACTGTATGAGGCCCAGAGGCACAGGAACCTCAGTATTGACGTGGCTCTTTAATCCCAGGGTTGGACGTGACCTTGCCGTGTCAACCCCCCTCCCCCCTGCTCCCCCTCCCTCAACCACCCCCCAAACATGTAGCAGTTTACACTTCCAGCTCCGCATAACAGTGGTGCACCGGAGGTCACTCAGCTCGACCGAGAGCACTGACCCAGCTTGAAATTACTAGAAGTTGCGGCTGAAAGTTGCACTCAAAACAAGGGAAGACGAGGGAGTGAAAGTCAAACTCGCACATGCATAAAGCTCTTTGGGTTTTAATCTCACAAATTTGCCAGTTTCTCTGAAATTCTTTTTTCCTTTGGTTGTTATTGTCAATCTGCTACACTTGAAACAATGTGAGAACGTAATATGAAGAGCAGAATAAAATGCATCTGCATTCTGCTCTGAGAAATGTATTTTTATTATATTATAAAATGCTTAAATGTAGCCATCAGTTGTTTTCTCTGACAGGACTGAGCTGTATTATTAGAGAAATTAATGATTCATAAAGGCCGTTGGAAAAAGAAAATCAAAGTCTTAACCTCCTCCACAGGCACCCTGTAAAAAAAGACACATTTCAGTGCATATTGTGAATTCTGTGTCTGTGTGTGTGGATGAATCATAAGTCTACTGTATATTGTGTGGCTTTTGGCCTCAGTCAGAAGTGTTTCCCCCAGAGCAAGAAAGGCCTGCATCTGTGAGGATTGGGTTGGGATTTTCATTTTCTTGAAACACCTTCTGTTCTGTTCTGCATGGTCCCACCAGGGACCACAGTGCTGATATTTTTAGAGGGCATGTTCCGAGAGCCTCAGTCGCCAAGAGGGAAGGACAATGGAGGGTGTGATGTTACATCAATACTTGGCGCAAGTGGGGGAAAGGAAAAATCCTGGGTGGCCTTGATGAGTTCTGGAACGCCTTTCCTCAAGGAATTTCACAGAGCACCCTACAGAAGGAGGACTTAAAATGGCCGCCATTTGTATGTAAACCTGATATATATACACTAACACCTGCACACACCGGTGCCACACACTCCTTTGTCCTCAGGCACTGTTAACTGTGTGCTAGGCGAAAAAACAGGCTTCCTCCTAACGTTCCCCTCCGGAGTTTCAGGACAAGCTGAGGAACACTTGCATTAGTGGGGCTTAAAATGGCTGCCAGTGAAGTGCAAAGGCTCTTCTCCCCCACAAAGCCTTAACCAGGGTGACATGATTGTTTGATTGTAAGTATGGCTTTTTAATCAGTCTTATTGTGAAGTGTAATGGTCACAGCAGGGGAGAAAGAGGGCTCCAGGCCATGCTGCCTATTTATAAGAGGTTGATTCGAGCCAGATTCACTTTACTATGCTTCTGAGCGAATATGTTTATGGTATGTTGCGAGTGAACAATGCAAGCTTTGATTTGTTGTCCGAATATTTTAACATCACATGAAGAACTTCAGATTAGACTGGTGTTTTGAAAGATGATTCCTAGTCCTGATTCAGGCTAGTCAGTCGCCCACCGCTGGCACTGCTGCAGCACAAAGCCAACAAGAGACAAAACTGCAGATGGATTGAAGAATATTGATGTGCGCGACCCGCGGCTGCCTGCGAGCAAGGCTGAATAATTTAGGGAAGTGTGTCGTGACGACAGTCTAACACACACCAATCTCAGTTTTGTGTGTCTTACTGTGCTACACTCCATACATCCACAGTTTTGGCCTAGATGTCTGGATAATATGGCAAGGTCTGTCTCCTTGGATAGACGCTGACTGATGCAATTCAGCACTCACTGGTGGAATTTCATATTTCTTTGGTCGAGCCAAAACTGCAATCCAGGATTTATTAACTACACATATTCCCATCAGTCTAGTTTCATATACTGAAGTTTTGCTTGGGTGAAGCAGGGCAAACACAACGTAAAACCATTTCTAATAACAGAGGTGTGTGTGTGTGTGTGTGTGTGTGTGTGTGTGTGTGTGTGTGTTAGATTTGTGTGTGTGAGCATTGTGCCACCTTGTCTGTGTGTGCCTGTATATCTCTCACCCTCACCTGCCCAACGGTTCTGTTATGGCATGAGTGGTTGAGTTACAGAGGCCCAAATTGAACCTGCATTTTTATTACAGCTTTTATTATTGTTTTTATTAAATCCAGAGTCTAGAAATCCATTTTATTGTCACCCAGAGGAAGCTGTAGTACCTCACTGTGTGGGTCACCCCTCTGACTATGTGGTGCTGTCATTTCCTGTGGCTCGGCAGATCCAGAGTGCGCCCTCGAGAGGGCGGCGGAGGATGGTGAGACCGGGCGTCTGAGGAAGAGGCTGCTCTCTCCAGAGGAAGGAGAGGAGGGAGAGGAGGAGGACGAGGAGCCTGCACTGCACAGCTGCGACAGCTGCCGGCAGGTGTTCGAGTCGCTGAGCGATCTCACCGAACACAAGATTAATCAATGCCAGCTGACAGGTAAACAACGTTCAGCCCACCGAGCCTCCCCTCCACTCTGCCACTCAGCTCTTCTCCCACTCCCACTCTCACTCTATGCTTTCACCAGAGAATATGCCACACTATGTGTGTTAGTACACTGCACCAAGGGGAGCACAACACCAGACTACCAGTTTCCTTGGTAGATATCCAACAACACAGACACACACAGGCCTCACACACATAGCACATTATTTATGTGTGCTGTACATCAATATCTACAGACGTGACATACAAATAGGCCTCCATGTGTCCTCATAATAGATCACTGTAGGCTACAGTATGTGTATTTATAGTATGTGCATTGTGTCCTTGCCTGTTTCAGTGTAACATTTTATACAGCACTATACTAATTCTAACATTTCACTAGAGTGTAACATGCTGCTGTGAGGTCCCACGGTAACCAGACCACCAACTGGAAACAGATCCTTGCTCCAGGAAAGTCCCTTAGCTGGTCCCAATGCTAGCTAGCTGCAGTAGTAATACATAGTGGGACTGAAAGAGAAGGATGCCATTGGCAGACTGTGTCATTGACCTGTTGATGGATGAATAGGGCTATAAATATCCTGACAAGGTGGCAGACAGAACTAATGATGTGAACTGAAGGTTTCCATGTGCTTCTCCTGGACTTGCTGTCCTCCTTTACACGTCCTGATGGGCCCGCATTGAGAAACACCATCTGACACACATTTCCAAATGTTTGGGCACAGACCTTGTCTCTTCTTATCTTGTTCAGAAACAGAACATGAACGGGCTTAAATGTAATGATTGTGTTTCTGATGTAGAACAGAAGCTGTACCATTTATCATTTCAAAGCAAATTCAAAGCACTTTTCTTGAGAAAGCTAGTGTAGTCTCTATTCTGTTTACATTCAAACACAGTTTGATTTCATATTTTGCAACCCACAATCAGCAAACCACAAATTATAGGGTAGATATCCCACGAGTTTTACAAAGATTTTCCATTAACTGTCTCCCAAACCGAATCTTGTGTTTGTTGATGTATGTACGTGTGTGTATAAAGCGTGCATATGTGCATTCTATCATGCATCCACTGGTGTTAATTTAAGCAGAAATGCATGCATGCTCATTGTAAGAGTGACTTTGCATGTGCAGCCATGCTTGTTTACATGTATGTGTGCCTCTGGTGTGCTCATGTGTGCACAAATTCAAAGTGACGCTCAGTCGACTAAAGGTGTGAAAATCGATGTACTGTTCACTTTCACATTACTGTCATCCAAACAAAAGCATTCATTGGTTTGAGGGAAACTAAGTGCAGAACTTCCTGTCACCCTTTCTTCAATGTAACACCCAATTCCATCAAGCCAACACAGATTCTGTTTGGTGAACCCAGGAAATAAAAACACAAAGGGCATTATTTAAGACGTAGGGGGGCTGCTTGAATTAAAATGATCTTTTAATTATACATATTTGGTGGTGTAATATTCTGAAAATAGTCAGTAATGTTATAAGAGTTGTGTATTTGATTCAGGGGCAGGCCTTTTATGTTCAGCACCATTGTAATGTGGTCATGACTGACTCAGCCATATTCTTTCTATAATTAAGGCTGGCTTTTATAAATGTCAATCTTACGGACAAATAACTCTTAATTGCTTAATGATGAAAAAAAAACACAGTTTGGATAAGAGCCCCCATGGAAACCAAACAAAAGAATCTAATTGCCATTAGGGTATTGTGATTGTGCAGAAACACTCTATTAGTATTCAAACACAGTGGGAGAAAAGAAACTTCTAGATGGCATACTAAGTACTTTGAATGTGTGTGTGTGTGTGTGCGTGTGTGTGTGTGCGTGTGTTTGTGTCTGTGTGTGTCTGTGTGTGTCTGTGTGTGTAGGTGTGCGCACGTGTGTGTGTGTGTGTGTGTTTGTGTATTTGCTGGAATATGGGAGGAGATTTCCTATGTGGCATTATGTAGACATCCATGACCAATTAATCTGCCTTACATCAAGTCTCTACTCACAGATGGATCCTTTATTAGAACCATTTTCTAATCAACCACCAGCACCTGCTAAACCCTCCATTTTTACAATTTCAAATGTTTTATTTTTGGTAAACAAATTGCAGAGCTTGACTGGAACCAATCCACATATGGAGATTTGCTTGCTGTTCCCTGACAGAACTCAGCTCTTTTTCCCCAGCTGATATCCCATAAGCGTATACAATGTATTACCAGAACCAGACATGCCCATATACACCCTCTACCTCATGTGTTTATTCTGGGCCTCATTATGCTTTGCGCCTATGTCCTACAGTAATGCACAAGTTTCAAAACAGGAGTGAGACAAAACAGACTAAATAACGTCTAAACAGATTCTAGCTGCATGTCGACCACACCCGATGGACAGAGAGAAAAAGAAAGATGTTACATGTCACTGCGATCAATGGCGGCCATTGTCTCCCCCCGTCTGGCAGAGGTATAACACCTTTCCATGCACTTAAGCCGTGACCACTGCAGTGCGCTAAGGGAGCGCATGGGTATGGATTGCCTCGTGTCCCTGATGCGATCGGTGCTATTGATCGCGCTAATGCTGGACTGCGGAGGAAGGCGAGAGTCTGAGAAAGGGAGCGAGGGAGAAGGAGGGAGATGGGGAGAGAGAAAGAGAGAGAGAGTGCTGAAGGAATGCGTCCCCAGGGAGCCTGTCTTGGGCTGGGGCAGGGCTTCAGGAATGCTCCCCAGGAGATCCCAGTGAAGGCTAGGGCAGGGCTGGAAGAATGCTCCTCTAGAGAGTTGAGAGTGGAGGCTGGCTGGGGCAGGGCTAGAGGAATGTTCCCCCAGAGCACCCCTTTAACTCTGGAGCAGAAGTGGAGGGGCTCCACGGGGGGAGAGCGCTCCCCCGTCCCCCCTCCGGCTCCAGGATGGCTGCGGATCAGGTTTCCGTGTGGGGATCAGCATCCTGCCGACAGGGCTTTAGGCTGCCCTAGGGAGGAGACAGGAGGCTGAAGGCACTACTATTCCATAGGCCTTTCCAAAAACACTTCACAAATGCTTTGTCTCACTGTCTCACTGCATTGTCTTTACAGTCTTGTATTGTTACAGATCCTTCATGGAGAAAGAGAAACAGTGTCTGTAGTTTGACTTTTGTTCTCAGTTGGCATAAGACATGTTCATATGCTAGATATGAGATTGCATTGGTAAGCAAGGAAACAAGCCTTCAGACCTGCTCGCCAAAGAAATACCTTGCTCCTCAGCTCATTTCAACTTGTGTTTACTAGCTAGCCCACACTGTAAATAAAAATAACACATCTAGCTCAGAGTTTAATTCAGAAGATTGCATTTTCACAAAGCCTTTCACTGTCAGTTCTCCAATTCCGCGTCTCTGAAGGTATTTGAATAGCCCAGTGCACACATGGGCTGTCAGCCTGGTGGCCATTCTTTCATTACGGGTCCAGCTCCCTTGAGCAACACCTTTTCTTGTGTCCTTCACTAGAGGAGGGGCATGGCTGCTCCCCTTAGAGAGATCTGTGCCCTGCTATTTTAACCCTCTGTGAGATGACCTTTTTAATAAGTGTCTTTCTCTGTTTTCCTGCCGGCCACTGTGCGAGCAAACAGAGCATGTCTTCTGCTTCCCTCAGATAAAGGAATCAATCAGAGAGGGTGCAACAGAGAGGGAGAGATAACTGGGCCATATATGGATTTATATTATGTAGATTTCCCCTTTCTTCTTCCCTGTAGACATTGCAAAATGCACTCAGCTTCAATAAAATACATTTCAGATTTATGAGAAAAATACAAATGAAATATTAATACTCTGAAAAACAATAAGATTCCCCCCCAATGCAGAGGATGGTAATATGATAGAAATAGTTTAGACAAATTTCTAATATGAAGTCTCTGTTTACGACAGGGAACCAGAAATTTTTTTTAAATCCACCGATGTAACCACGACATGTTTGTTTGAAATGTTTGAATTCATTTACATCAAGTCTTTGGGTCAGCAGCATGGAAACATTCAGTAATACCCTCAACTATGAACAGGCTCCTGGCAGTCCATGTTTTGTACTAACTGTTTCCAACAGGCTCCTATTGGTTGTACTGTTTTTTTTTTTTTTCAACTAACTTTGTGTATTGATCCAACAGCTGCTTTGTGGCTGCCAAGAAGAATGTGCCAAACTGCAAAGACTTTATTTGCTTCAAAAGGGCTCACATAAGAGGAAAGCGACATGAGCAAGACCTGATTAGCCGAACTCTGAGCCACTGCCGTTCATCAGCAATTCTGCTGTGTTTTTGCCGGGGCGTCTTGCGACATCCTGGTACAAAGAGCAGCACACTGATTACAAGGCTTTGAAAGGAGGAGAGGCGGTCAGGGGAGAATAGCTACTTCTGGCACAACGCAGCCACTGAAAAGAGACCTCATGCTAGAGTGAGCTCTCAGAATTGGGCTTGAGTCTTTCGTGTGTGTATGTGTTTGTGTGGGGGGCATGTTCTATGTGAGTGTCTGTGGGAGAGAGAAATAGGTAGGGAGAGAAAGAGAGCCAGAGAAAGAAAGGGAGTATTAAAGTAGATGTTTGACTCCATGGCGTAGCATCCCTGTGCGTTTCCTCTCTGCGACAGTGCCAGTAACGCTAACTGGAGTGTCATTAGGAATTCAAAGCATATGCCCTCGTGAGGACGCCCTCTTTCTCTCTCCCCTGTGCTTCACAACGCACACATTATGCACTGTATAAAGTATTTATTGGTCTTTGTCAGACTAGGACTGCATTTTCTGCAGGCAAACAATCAAAATAAGAATAGAGGAGCCTGCATTTTATTCTCGTGTTTGTGTGTTCCAGGCTTCCAATGACAATGACCAGCACTGCAACCCTCATATTCACATCCCCCTCTATCTAACACACTGTCTCTCATGTATTTGCTTGCTCAATCAGTCATCCGCTTAGGCATGCAAACACACACACACAGACACGTATTAACGCGCACGCGCGCACACATGCTCCCTCGCAGCACCTGCGTGCTTGCACTTTGCATTTTAGACGACACATAATTCATCGCCCAAGAGGCTAAACACATGCTGTGACTTCATCCAGTTGACCTCTTTCTTAAGTAGGTAGCCACAATACAAGGTATGACATGTGGACAAAACAAAGATAATCTCATGTACTCACCTAGAACTACAAGCACTGAGTGACACTATATCAACCACACTGTTGTTATTTCCCCCTCCACTATGTAGCATCCCTTTGAAACTACTGACTTCAGTTGTGTGACAAAGACCTGGCCATGGAGCGGTTGTCTCGGTGTCTCTTGCTCTCTTCATCTCTCCCTGGCCCTGGCTCTGCCTGCTCTTTGTTCACTCTCTTCCTCAGCCTGCAAGTCTTTTTCAGCGGCACAAGCAGAAGAATGGCACATTAAATCTTAATAGGACTGCGTCTGGCCGTGTTGAATTGCAGAGCGTGTTAAGCCGGCGCTTTCCTCCCCCTTGGCACACGCTCGTGGAAGTGGAAAACAATTGAATAAAAGAAACCGCTCCCTCCCTCTGTAACACAAGTGACTTCGGCTGCCCTGCTGAAGCTATGAGACCGAACTGACTCTGGCTCACAAATGGCATAAGCCCTTACTGAGAAACTGTAACATAAATGACATTAGTCCTTTTCAGAATGCATAGACGTACACTGGAAGGTAGATGCAGGATTTACCTGACCACCCACAATGTAACTGTAGCATATTCCCTTCTCAGTGACAGTTGTTAAATACTGCCATAAAACTCTAGACTCTGGTTATTCTTCAAAATGGCCTGTTGACTGAGACGAATAAAATAGAGTAGAAGAGGGCAAAACTAGCCAGGAGAGACAAGTGAAATGTATTGAGACATGGGAATGACAGAGAAAGAAAGGGGAAGTTTAGGGGGATGGGTAGAAAAAGACAAAGAAGGGAAGAGAGACACAGTCAAGGTAAGGGAGAGTCAATCTTTGCAGCAACAGCGATGTGAGTCCAGGCCTGCTTTGTAAGGCAGTCAGAGGTGGTAATTAGCCAGTGATGAGTTGACTGGTTGTGTGTCCAGTGCACGGCACTGCTGGGTGGGGCTGTGGGAGGTAGATAAGGCCAGCAGTGGGCTTATCTCTGAGAAGGACAGGCACCAGGCCTGCCAGGCAAATCCACCCACAGACCAGCCGCATTTTATTAACAACATCATTAATGCCAGACAGGTTATGTGCGGTGGCTCGGAAGAGAGACAGGAAAAAGTAAAAAACAAATAAAGTCTCAATTCCTGCTTGGCCGGCCAGTCTAAAGTACATAGGCACCGGTTGACGTGTTTTGAAAGCAAGGAGCTTGTGGAGATGTTTACCAGGTAGGCAGCCAACGGAAGGGCACGGAGAGCGAGCTTGGATCTTACCTCTGGGTTTTGCTCACTCTCCTCTGGGTCCCCAGAATTCAAATGATTTTCTTTTTTTCTCTTTCAAACGTGGGACTGCTCACCAGAATAATGATGAAGCAGATACAGAGAAACATAACCAGGCACAAAGAAAAGGCAAAATGTATTTTAAAAAACTTTATGGACATTCTGGGCTCGGTTTTCTAACAAATGCTTCATGAAATGTTGAGGTTTTTTTTCTCTCTCTTCTCTGAATCCCTGAATTCCGCATTGTGCAATCAGGTGTGCAATATTTTGGTTTATATGTACCATTTTAATTTATAGAATACAATGTTAGTGATCAAATACAAGGTCATGTTAAAAAGGCAAATACTGTAAGTTTTTTATACATTTGTTTGCAGTAATCTGATTTCCTTTGATCAGATTGCACCTTAACAGGTGTCTGTTGTGTTATGTGGCAAATGAGCGTTCACTCGCCATGGTTTGATTTTTATAAACAATTGTGTGAAGTGCGTAACATGAACAAACACTTGGCTTGTAATTAACACTCTGTATTAGCATATCAAATGCCAAAGAGCTTTTCAGTGGCATGTTTCCCTTCGATAATTTACACCAGGAGTCGACAGGATGTAACATAGCTTTGAGACAAAGAAAAGTTCACCAATCAACATGTACTTCATTCACAGACACCTAAAAAAAACATCTACAGGCTTTTGAATCATGTTAATACTCCCTAATGAAAAGGTCATAGGATTTTGCTTATGTCTGTGTGGAAATGTACTGCACATTGATCCCCATAGGGCTTTTTCCTTAGATGGCTTTTGCCAAACTTGCCAGTAATGGGAGGAAAGGAAGTAGGGAGATGGAGGGCGGTGGAAAGAGTGACCAGTCCGACAGGTTTATGTCTCCCAGCAGGCTGAGCTCCATGGAGCGAGCCCACAGGAAGGAGCAGAGCCAGCTGTGACGGCATCCTGCTAGCCACTGTGGTTTAGGAACTTTGGGGCTACACTATCACCGACTCAACATTTCCCCCTCTCCTCTACCCCTCCCAGGGGTTGTTTTTGTTGGCCAGGGGGTGGTGTTTGGGTGGGGGCTGCTATAGGGCTCTGCGGAACAGGCACTCCTATACTTCAGGATACGGGGAGTTCAGCCACCCACAAGGACAGGGGATTCTCAAATATCATATGAAGTAACACATTTGTTCCTTAGTGCTAATTGCCATTTTCGGACTGGAAGGTGGGTTCATAAATTTGGTTTTATGGGCAGGATGGGTGTCGTTTTAAGGCCTCCAAGGCCACCAGCTGGACTATACTCTGGCAGAGGGAACATTGTGTGTCGGTACAGAATGTAATGGTTTGACAGTAAAGCCATGCTGTCAGGTAATACAGAGATGTCCTCTTAATGTTAAGAGCAGTGGACAGTGTAGGGGGGGGGGGGGTCCACCACTGCTGAGAATGTAAAGGTCATCTAATCTATTCCACCTCCAACCTGCCTGGCTGATCGATCATCCTGGAGGAGTCAATCGATTTGATCAGAGAGCCTCTCTTAAGAGATGGCCTCCCAACGAGTGACTGGATTCTGCGGAAGGCTGCAGAGTGTGCCAGCTTGGGACATGTCTCTGTGATAAACCAATACATTAAAATCCCTGATTAAATAGTAACTCACCACCTGTGTTAGCCATTCTCTGAATAAGCCACTGATTTAAGAAAGCAAAGAACATGCAACTGTTACTACAACTTCACCGTGTTATCACTTATTCTATATGCAATGCATGTATGCTAAAATCAGATCAACAAAATCCTGTAGGACTGACTGACAGTCAAGAGAGATTGGGCTGTAGTAAACAGAGTGGTAATCTTTATATTAGGACATTATGTGCCCCCAGTCAAAGCATGATGCATCTTTCTCATCATGAACTTGGTTTGTAGAACATACCCCACAAACAAAGTCAACAGACAAAACCATCGTGTGATTGGATTTTAATCCAATTGCATTATTATTCAGGCCTCCCATTGGCCATTCATTACTCTCACATGGAGCCTGTGTGGGTTGTTATCACCCAATCAGGCTCAAGACTGTATTCTGGAGAGCATGCTTTCGTTTGCATCCTTTAAACCCTGTGAGCCTTCCCTCTCTCTGGGCCCGCCAACGGAATACCTAATTCCAAAGTAAACTGATTGCTCTCTCCAACAAGATTACACTGTGATGATGTTAGCCAAATGAGACCGCTATTCGGATGCAACCAGGGCAGGCAAGGATGCTTACTGCAAGATGACTGATCAGCATGTTAAGAGAAACAAGGCTGAAAAAAAGGAGGTGAAAACGAGGGATAGAAATCGAAAGAGTGTGAGAGAGTTGTGCGCGTGGGGGTAAGCAGAAATGTAATTTGCTTCTCACCTCAGGCGACTGGGCTCTGAGGCCAGTAAATATGCAAACAAGCTGAGCCTGGCCATCAATATGAAGACCCTAGATGATTACTAATCTCCACCACAGAAGTAGATTGAGGTCTGTTCAGCTGTGCCATGCAACATGAAGAGAAAAAGAGGAAGGTTAGAGTCCAAACTACCTCTCTACATTGGCCCCCAGCATTATGTGCAACTCAGAGTTATGGGTATATTTGACCTTCAAATTTAAGAAGATGCATACTATTTGTGATGCATACAAATCAGCAATACAGCATCATTAAAAATGTAGGTGTCTTAATATTTGAAATATTTTGAAGGATACATCAATGTTCCATCATACTGTAAATACAATTCAGAAACTAATGTCCTAAGTTCTCAGTAACTTTGAACCTTATTTTCAACTCACCCCAGTCTTTTCATCATGGAGAACTTCTTGTCTGATATGAGCTCTTAGACGTGAGGCACAGTAGTTTACCAGCCCATTGTCATTCCCCATCCGTAATCCGGGATAAAAAAACCTATGGGACATGGACCAGGCTGGAGTCATTAGGTGTGTGCGTGGCTTACCCAGACAGCCAGATAAACCAGATGCCTCGGGATGGCCAGGGGTCATCTCTCTGTGAGAACACGTTGTTGATGTCCTTGTTTCTCTCTACCTCTTCTTTGCCCGCACTCCTTCTCTCGCCCTGCTTCATCATTCCTTCTCTTGCTTTCTTTTCTCTCCCTTGATTGTTCTGCACAGTCATCTCAAACACAGAGGTCCGTGTTGGAGCTTAGCAGTCGAAGAACCTGTCAGCTAAAGGGAAGGAGGAAAGACAGACAGGGGAGTTGTCTGTGGCCCTAGGTTGAATGCCTGAGGGTGTACTACGTGTGGAGGATAGTTAGTGCAGAAGGACGCACCGCAGTCTGCAGGTGAATCCTCTCATTTTGAGAGACTTAATGCATTTGAATCATCACCTCTAGGGGGGAGTGTTATGACTTTCTGTTACAGAAGGAACCTTGATATAAAATGCAGCAAAAGTTGTCTTTTTTTATTTTTTATTTCTAAATACAGCAGGAGGGCTATGTAAGGGGAATATATATTCTAAGAATGTCTTCCCAGTCCTAAACATAATTGACTATTCCTTGTATTTTAGAGTGTGTTTCCAGCATTGAGCTTTACCCTCTGCAGTGAGTGCACAAGGCTTGAGGATGTTTACCTGGCATGGTGCCTGTTGTAGCTGCCCTCCTGTTGAGGAAAAGCAGGTCAGGCTATAGCTTTGTGTTTGTTTGTTTGTTTGTTTGTTTGTTTGTGCATGTGAGCATTTTTGTAGGTGTGTATGAGTTTGTGAGTGTGTATGTGTTAGTGTACAGATATGTGTGTGTGTGTGTGTGTGTGTGTGTGTGTGTGTGTGTGTGTGTGTGTGTGTGTGTGTGTGTGTGTGAGGGGGGGGGGGGAGAGATCATTAGGATGGAAAGGGTCAGAGAGCGCATTACATTCAGCCTGGAAAGAAGCAAGATGTATCGCCAATGTAAGCATTTATTTTCCAGGAGGGGAAAGATGGGTGGGTATGGGGGTGCGGGCTGGCGGATGGTAGGTAACTGGACTCTCAATCCAACTGAACCATCCATCTGCTCAGCCATCAATCTTCCGCCTTTCTATCCCTCTGTTCATTTACTCATCCACCCATTTATCCATCCTTGCCCGTGGCCAAAGGGCCATGTCTCTTTGTGGCCCTGATAATCTGGACCAATTTCCTCTTCAATTTATTTCCCGGCCAACCACCCACCTGGTCAAGCAGCATCAGGCTTCTCAAGGTAGAGCCACTCATCCCAGCAAGCCCCTTCCCACCAATCACATCCTGTTTTTTTTCTCCTCAAGTCTCAGATCTTTTGTCTTTTGTGTTTTGGAGTTTGAATTCAGGTCCGTAGTAATGCTACATTTCCCCTTTTTTTTACTGTAAGGTCTGACACCGATCGGCCACCACTGTTTACCTCTAATGTCCTAACCCTTCTCCATCTGTATTTTCTATTATCATCTTCCATTTCTATTCATAGCTCTCTCTGCTGCCTCCCCTCTTTCTCTTTATTTCTCTCTCCCTCCCTCCCTCCATCCTGTCATGGCTCCTCAGTATTCTGCTGCTGTCTTGTGTGGAGTGATTTTGCCCAGACACGTCTGGCTCTGGGTAAAGTGCGGTCCCCAGAGAGCGCGCTCCGCAGCCCCCAGGTCGCCGGCACCATGAATACATTATGATCCCCATTTCCATCCTGTTGCCACGGCAGCACTTTTGGAGCCGCAGGGCGATTAAGATGTGTGCTGTCGATACCCTGATAGGAGCAAAAGTTGGATCTGGAAGCTGGCCTTTGATCAGATTCCATCCTCCTGCTTGCTGTTGGTGGCTTCAGTACAGGAAGACAAAGAGATCTTTTGGGCTTTTTATTGGTTTGACAAGTTCACCTGCAGTACATAAGCATACCATGCATCCTCAAGCTCTTTTTCCCACCTCGCTGCTTTATCTTCAGCTTTCCTGCCTCAAACCATTTCCCTCCCTTATTCTCACTTCCGTTGCTCCTCCCCATCATGGCAGTTCAGCTAAGGCAGCATTATACGCAGTCTCTCTCTGATATTCTGCTTTCCTCACAAAGGAAGCAACTCCCTTACCTTTTATTGTTTCCTTTTTTTCTTTGGGGGATGATGTATAAAACATGGTGCCTCAGGTAGAGGATGTTGGGTAGGAAGCCATGTCCCCCTAAATGGCCAGCCGTGTGCATGCGCCTAACACTTCACTGAGCAATCTGTCAACATGTCAGCAACACATGTTTTGTAAAAAGCCTCTGGTGGGAGCCAGGGGAAAAAAGGCACTCCTGCCAGACCAGAGAGGAAATGCTTTTTTCTCCTCTATGCAGTGGATTTTCTATTGCTGGTGCTCAGTCCCACGGGCCCCCCAACACCACCCTCCCCTCCCCCACACATACACCCGTTGTCTGCACTTCAGAAATTTGAACTGGGGACCCTCGAGGGGGTTTACTGGGAGGGTGGGGGTAGGCTGGGAGGGAGGGGCCCCCTCTTTTTCAGAGCGTATGAAATTGTGAAGGTATATTGTGGCAGGTCCCCAAGCGGTCTTTTCTAATACCTGAGTTTCTGGCGAAGCTGGAAATTACCAGCGGCTCCCCCGAGGGACGGCTTTATCCACACCAGGAAGGGGAGCAGAACTCAGTGGGGAGGTTACTTAATGCATGGCTGAAATAAAAGAATTTCTGAGAGACAGAGGCTGAAAAGCTAGCTTTTTTTCTTTTTAAACCCCCCCTTCACTCCCATTCCCTCTCCCTCTCTCTTTTCTTCCCCAGTAGTATAGTTTACTACTCTCTGCCTTCTCTTGAAGGGTTCTAGTTTAATAAACTTTCAGAGGATCCTGCTGGTGCAGACAGCTAGACAAATACCCTTGTGTGTTCTCTTTTGTCGGAGATACAGCTTTTTGTTATGTTCTTGCAAATTTGATTTCTCCCTCTGTCTTTCGTTTTCTCTGCCGCCCTCTGTCTTTCTCCCTTTCTGCATTTGTCTTCATCTCCCTCGTCCTTCTCTCGCTTTCGGTCTCCCTCCTCGATACACATACACTACACACACGCACACACTAAGTCAAACTCTGTCTCTTGTGGTTGAGTTTATTGTTTGGTCTGTCTCTTCGTTCTCCCCCTCTGTGCTCCCTTTTGTTTTCTGTATGTTTTGTTGTATTGTGCAGAGAGGCTGAGATGCAGATAGAATGCAGACAGTTTGCCCAGGGTGAAGAGTGCGCGCAAGCACCCTTGGTATCTCTTTAACAAAACACATTCATCTATTTACACATGACCAAATGTATAAAACTACCTACATTTTAAGCGCAGGGTATAAGGTGTTTTTCATCAAAGAGATTCAATGCATAATGTTTTGGGGGCAATTTACTCATTCCATTGTATGGACTTATGTTCCACTTACTGTATGCCAGGATGCCCTTTTCCTTGGTAATCAGCACCTGTATGTAATGTCCATGGATCATTAATCCTGCCTTGTTCATAACCTCAAAAAAAAAAAAAAAAAAACAACATAAAATCTCATCCCATGTATGAAATGCCCCTCTCTCTCTGTTTCTTTCTCCCTCTCTCTTCCTCCCCTTCTACTGTTGGTAAATAATTCAACCTTTTCCCTGTAACAAGTGCTGGCCTTAATAGGGAGCAGTACCTGTAGTTGGGATAAACAAGGCAGCCGGCCTCACCAGTGAAACAGAGGGATTTGGGCTTCATGAGGGCAGAGGAATAAGTCGTTTCCTTCTGAAAGGCAGAGTAGACTGGCTGACATTAATTAAACCCTATAGGATAAAGGTTATCTGAGGCCTAGCAAAGCAGAGACCGTGCATGCGGGATGTTATGTCTGTCGAATTCTAATCAAGACTTCTTATTAATGCGACAGGTGTGAGCTCAGCCATGTATAATATGTGTGGTATGTTTGTACTATTATGTTCCAACATCTGTGTGTCTCAGGGATCTATTTGTGTAAAGGAGCGACAGCATTTCATCCGATAGAAGAAAGGTGATAACATATTTCCACCTTCAGTTACAGATGCAAGCTGATAATCCAACCAAATGTTCTCAAAAAAATAGCTACCACCTCTGCTGTGTTCCACATTTCTAAAAAAAAAGACTGAGGCAAGTAGATAGAGATTTCGATGTTTAGAAATCATTGTGTTGCCCACCTTGCTCTGTAGTGGGAGGTGTGCCTCCTCACCAGAGATCCTCCCATGGTGCACCTGTGACAGAGTCACCTGACCCAAGCTTCAGCATGGTGCTCGGGTGCCATGGCTCATGTTTTACAAATTACCCAGGGGGTCATGCACCAACTCTGTGCCCATATTTCCTCCCTGCTGTATGCATAGTGCATGGGATTATATTCCCCAACTCCAACTCCTCCCTGAGACAATGAAGAGCCGCAGAGATGACAATCACCTCACTAACCCAAGAACGCCAAAGAAAATACAAATTAAGGAAGGGAGAATGCACTGTCCTGACCTATTGGCTTTCTTTGTTTGTGATGGAAGTAGGCTGGTTAAAGAAAAAAAAACAGCACAGATCCTGTTACCAGGAGGGTAGGGCTCTATTTGTAATGTGTGTGTCATCAGGAGTCCAATGGTAATCTTAGAACATCTCTTTCTCTCCCTCCCTTCCTGACTCGTCAACTTATTTGCATGCCAAATGTAATTAAAGGTCACCTTATTGGTAATATTCTCCTGATATTTAAAGTAGCCAAGTAAGATAGCCACTGGAGGAGTGACATGGGTTTTATTACCATCTCATTGTATGCTGTTTCTATATTAGTGGTACAGTAACACTATAGCTCTTTCACAGTAATAGTAGTGTCTTCTCCTTTTATATACAGATAAAGGCTGATGTCCTCTCGTCTACAACAGCCCAATGAAAAGTAATTAGCTGATATGGATGGTGCTGTCAGTGATAACTGATATTGGGGGACTATTACATTCACTCTCTCAAATGATGATCCTTGAAATGGGTTCATCACAGTAAGCTGCACATTCAGATAGACGTGAGATTAGCGCGTATAAGAAGGAAAACTCCTTACTACTGCAGGTAAATTGCATATTATTCCCAGATAGGAAGATTCCTTTAACAAATGGTCACTATATCCACCCAAAAAAGATTTAATATACTGCAGTCTTTTCTTTTTTCATTAATACATGACTCACCTCTAATATTTGATTTATTCATTTAATATTTTAAGCAGATTTCAAATGTAAAGTCATACTGGGGATCTTTGGTCTTTCCTGAAGTTTACTTGTACTGAATGGATGATAATTCATATGGGGGTGTTGGTTGGCAGTCTTAGTGAGTTCCTCTCCTGAGAGAAACATAAATAGCCTCCCAGGTGGTGGTGTGTAACTAAGTAAATGGTTACTAAGCCAAGGAGTGCTGGGCCCATGTAAATAGGGAGAGGAAAAGTATCCATTGAGGTGCTGGAGTGAGAGGAGGGCATTCAAGGGCAAGATGAACCTCAGTAATCTCTTTTAGGGATTTTTCTACAGTGACCGTGAAAGTTTTTCGCCGAGTACGTCAGCATGCAAACTTTTTGCAAAACAATCCAAAGGAAACTTTTTTTTCCAGCTGATAAATAGATAAACAGGAATAAATCAATGTGAAGTGATGAATGAATAAGTAAAATGCCCTGTAGTCATTTGTCTGGTTGTATTCAGGCCTCATATTCCAGACCTGTTCTGCAAATGAAGATGAGGGCGAGGGCAGCGAAGGAACTGCTTCATTCGGTGAGGCGTGTGCGTGTATCAGTGTGCGCGTGCGTGTGTTTTCATAATACTTAGCAGTATTAAGATATGATGATGAGCTGCCTGGATACCAGCAGAAAACAATAGAAGGGGAAACAAAGCAAACCCCTAAATCTGTCTGCCATTTGCGCTCACATACTGTACACACATGTCATGAGTATTCTGGCACAGTTACTGGGCCAGGGAAGTGCTGGTCTGGGGCCTGGCCCATTCTCCAGAGACAACCCCCCCCCCACCCCGCCTCCTCCCTCTCCGCCCCCTTCCCCCTTCCTGTGCAGTCTGTGGACACAGTCTGAGGCGACAAGGTTGCACAACAGCTCGCAAAACCTCCACTTTATAAACACGATCATAAAAAAAACAGCCTGCCATTAGAAATCGGTTTAAGAAGAAAAAATAATTAGGAGGACTGTGATAATTGTGTCAAGGGGGAAATAGATCAGACGAATTATGGGAAGAACCAGAAAATCTTGCCGTGGCTTTGTTACTTTGCTGTCGGTTCATTTCAACATTGATCCACCCTTCCATCTGTCATCCTTTTCCTGTGCTCCTTCTTCAACTCTCCATTTCTTTCTCTCTTTCTTTCTCCCTTTCTTGGATTCAAGAGTGGAGGAGCCTTCTGGCTTTAACAGAGAGGGGATGAAGATGTTTATTCATCTGGAGGGTATTAGAGCCATGATTAAGGAGAGGAGGGAGTAGTAACGCTGATGCGACGTCTGCATCGCTCGTTCGTGGGCCGCCTGCGGGATTCTGGCCAACACACCAGGAAAACAAGAAATGAAAAAGAATGAAAAAAAAAAACTTGTAGTGAAATTCGATTCTCTCTGGAAAGGACAGAAGTTTAAATTTTAGCCGTCTCACTCGCTCTCTCGATCCCAGTCTCACTCCTTGTCCTCACAGCTAAGCTAATTATTAATGAATGCGGTTTCTGTTGAACCTTGGAGAGGTGTCAGCGCTGCAGTCACTGAGGGTTAAGAAATCTTGACATTTAAGACAGGGATGCATGAAAATACATCGTCTTGCTTGAGTTGATGCTTGTTTTTCTTCCCCTCCCGCTCTCCTCTCCAAGATGCATGTTTTCTTCTCCCTCCTGGGCTGTCTCCAGTTGTTTTACCACTGACAAGCTGGGATGGCGTTGAGGAGATATCAAATAGAGCCACAGTGTATTAATCGGGGGAACTGAAGGTCATGGGTCGAGAGGCAGGGTCAGACTTTTCTGATAAATGCTAATGCTAAAGCTAACACTATATAGTCTAGGGTTGCTCTCCATATGCATGTGATTTTCTCTGCTGAAAGAAAAAAAAGGTGTTGATATAAGACTTTTTTATGGGCATTTGGCAGACTAACTGCCCTTTTTCAAAATATTCCCAGTGTACAGAAACATAGATCCAAGTGTCTGAAGTTATCCTTAAAAAGTGAAATCATTTTTTGTTGAAGTCTAGCCCAAGTTTTATGGGTCACTATGAGGTAGTTTGATTAAAAAGAATTAGACCCTGTTTTCCAAATTCAGTGTGTGCTGTGCTTGGTTTTAGGTAATGGATAGCGCCTCTTGAAACTTGCAGAGCAAACCCTATTTTAATGAAGCAACCATACAGTAACTCAGCATATTTCTGTACGCACAACAATTTTTTCTTCTCCAAGCTGATCACATAAATCACATTTCCGTGAGTAACTAAGAGTGGGGAAAAATAAAAGAGCATCCAAGTAAACTCTTGCGCAGTGAGGAAATATTAATAGAGTCGCAGTATAGTACAGCCCATTGCTGCAGCATCTCTCACAGTGGCTGACTGACTGACTGGCTAGCTGACTGTCCACTGGGTCCTGCGCCTGGTCTGCCGCAGTGTTGAGGGAACAACACACACACACACACATACACATACACAGAGGCTCCCCTGCCTATTGAAGCCCAGCCCAGCCCAGTCCCGCCTGGCCCAGCACTCCCTTAGAGCCAGTGCAGTGAGGCAGGCGGTGAAGGGGGCATGCTGGGGGACAGATTGTCATCCTCCTTCTCCCCCTGGGAGGCTCACTGTGGCTGGTGGTCCAGCCAAGACCTGGGGAACAGCCTCCTTCCTGTTTGTGCTGTAGTCTACCTGAAGTGGTCAACTGTCCTTCCTCTCCACACCACCAGCCGTTCTGTTCTACAGGAGATGACACCATAACCACCACCCCTCTCCCACACACAAACTGCTCCACCTACGTCCTAAACAGAGCTCTGACCATCTTGCGTTGCAGCACCCTTAGGGCTTATCACAGCCAAATCTTAGTATGGCTGCCTGTTTTAAACAAATACTGCTACTACTACTATTACTAGTAGTAATAATAATAATAATAATAATCATACCATTTATTTATAGAGTGCTTTTTATGGTAAGACACTTCACATAAGGTACATAAACACATAGGTAAAAAAGGTAATAGAAACAACACACTACAGTACATCTATTAAAAAATGTAGTTTTGTAATAGTGATGGTACCTATGCAATTAATGTACATTTCTTTCTAATGCAAAAAGCATTATATCTCATGTCACAGAGGTAATGAGGGCATGCTGTGAAGTGCATTTTGGTTCTAGTGTGATTCACTTTTCATAATTAAAACACTTCAAATCAAGTAAAATTCAACTGAAACAATAAAAAATCATTAGCCCTCGAGCCCACCCACTGGACTCTGAATAGTAACCTGTTATGAGCCCCAAATTCACCTGTCTTGAATAATGGTGTAATTAAATTTCTCCCTTTTCAGTTTCTGTCCTTAATTTATTTATTTTTCTTTGAAAAAGACTTAATGTTAAAAGCAGCAATGAAGCACTCCTGACACTGTAATTTCTTATTAACCCTGTCTCTGTGACTTTTCCCAGCCCTGATTTAACACAAAAAAAAGAAGGAAAAACAGCCGGTAGGGACAAACATAGTGATGCAAGTAAACATCCCTACAAATTATATAAATTTTTATTTTAAGCCTTTGTTTGATTACATTTATTTTATTTCTAAACAGTAAAATATGTGATAGCATATTTGACGGCCTGGTCATCCATATCTGGTATTCATATGATGTGTTTGAGTGCATTGCTGACCTCTGTGATCTCAGTGTAATAGTATGCAGTTGTAATGGAGGATAAGAAATGTGTTACCTAGCACTATGTCATCTCTGGCATGGTTATGGATTGATACATGATGCTGATTTACACAGGAAAAAATGAGGCAGATCATGCAAAAATGACAAAAATGTGTGGATGTTGGTGGAAAGACAGCAGTGTAGCAGGGAGACATCTCTGCAATAAGTAGAGGAATTCCACTTTTCATTGTGTCTCACTATCATGGAAAGAAAAAGCCTAGTAAAGGATGACTGGCCGCCCTACTTTTCCTCCTCTGGCCTTCCATTTGTCTAACTTTCCTGGGACGCCACTGGGGCACTGTGATTTCTGGGACAGTGACCAAGTGCTCCTGTCTGAGCTGGGGGACGTGGGTAATGTGGACAAAGTAGTTGACAGTTTGCCGCTTCCCCATGGTTGAGAGACAGAGCCATGAGGGCCAGAATAATGGACACCCAGACCAGAGAGTCAGAACAGCGCTTGATGTTCCAGCTCTTTGTGTCAGGCCCTGTGTGAAAAAATCCCCATTGACTGCAATTTGGGTGGGTGAGAGGGGGTTGCATTTCTCCTCCAAGTGTGTGTGGAAATGTGTTGTGTACATGTTGTTAGGCCAGAGTAACTTGCGGCTACGGCACTGATGAAACCCCGAGAAGTAAATCCTTATTTCATCTAGTGTTTTTCTACCTCGTTCAGTCAAACATAGCTTCCTTGTTCACTGCTGCTCCAGTCGTCTCACACAACCCCTCCTTCTCATCCTGTAGCATAGTGGATTTGATTGATCTGTAGCAAGGGGGGGCAGGGACCTGACATTTCTCAGTGATGTGTAAAAAACATATTGTGTTTGCTAAGAAAAAAAAAAGGGAGGAAAAGAGAGAGACAGGCAGTGTATACACACAACACACACCCACACGCACACAGACAATACTATGTGAGTTTGAGTAATGGTAAAAAGCAGCTCCTTTAAATACCTCCACTTCAGCTTATTGTATCAGCTGCATGGTGCAAAAAGCCACATCTAGCCACCTGGCACTTTTCTTGACAGCTACTGGGAATTATCAGTGTTTCATTTTGACTGGATTTGATGTCTTAAAATGGGGATGTAGCAGGACTACTGTGAGTAAAGCCCAGCACTGGGCCTCTTCCAATAGCTCTGTGTCCTCTAAGCTCTCGGTCGTGAATCAACTGAGTGATTTGTTCATCTGACTGGAATTAGTCCCAAAAAAATCGACCACCCCTCTCTCTCTCTCAGTCAGGGAGATTGGAGTCTTAGCTAATGTAAAAATTTCTCTCACCACCTCCTCTATTAGATCTTAAGTGGTTGTGTCACAAACAGGGGTGTACATGATAGTGTGTTGTTCAGACACACATTGCTATTTGGGCATCAGAACAGGAAAAGCGTTGAGATGACACATGCATTGTCTCATGGGAGAGACTCACTACTTTTCCCAGTAACTGTAAAAAGATCCCCTCTCTGAATATGAAGTGGGGTCATGGTGTTACATCAGACAAGTTGTCAGCTTTTTGTTTATTCATTGAATCCCCAATCCCCAATGTGCCACAAATACACTCACACAAACACATCTCTTATGACAACCACTACGTACAGATCTCTGCTACAACACACAGGAAGATAAGGTTTGGCGGCTGAAAGCATGGCCATGCTTTGCTTCACTAGAATGGCTTTTGAACAAAGTCTAGCTTGCTATAGAAGCAGCAGATGACTGATAGCAAAAACACTTTTCTGATAAGATAAGGTCCTGGACCTGGATAAGAGTTTGGCTTACTAAATAGAGGAGATGTACTCTGTTGCTGTCAGGCGGTGATAAGACATCTTGAACTGCTTCCAGGACCTCAGACACGAAGGTCTAGGCGCCAGCAGTGAGTTATTCCCAAATCATGGTCCCTGAAAGGTTTCGGGAGGGTGTATTACAGGATAAAACCAATATAATCACAAATGCCTGTTTAGTAAGCACTATGTTTAACGGTGAGCTTTGGGGAAAACCTGCTAACAAATGCCAAAGTCTTTGATAGAAAAGTAAGTAGGTATGTAATTATGTAAATAAAAATTAATGTATTTATTGCATCTTTGCACCTGGTTTACAAAGTGCTTCTCAGACCAAAAGAAGCCAGATCAGTCCAGGGTCAGCCATCGTTATTTTCACCCAACTGAAATAAAAACATTACAGAACATTAAGCGTCTATAGTTTTACACTCAATTCTAGAATTAGATTTGTAAGTATTTTTTAGATGTATTTTATTGTGAAAAGTTATATATATATTCTTTTATATTTTATTTTAAGACATCAAAGTGTAGCACTAAAAAGACATTTCACAAATTGTGAGGGGTGTCTGGGTTTGAGAGTAACACAATATCTTTGCTGAGCACTGTGCATATAGACTTTTATTGTGTTTTGGCAAAAGGCCATTTCGTTTTAACGGTTGCTTGCAGTACTTATATTTCCAGATGTAAAAACCAAACATCCTAGCTTTAGCCCCAATGTATTCAACATGAGAATTAATTATACCTTTCTTGTCTGTCTCTTTCATTTTTGGCACATATACATAATAGGCATTACGGTCATTAAGAAATTATTATTATTATCAACTGAACTCTAAAGAAAGGCACACTTTTTTGACAAAAGGGGATTTTACTGGATTTGAATATGTATGACTTTGGACGAATATTTTATTTATTGTGCCACTGCGGCACACACCAGCCATTAATATCTGTGAAGAATTAGCAATCCAAAACTGATATGTTGCCTTCATTCTGATGCGCTCAGCTCACACTATTACAGAGCAGTATCTGTCCACAATGAATTCAATTGCAATAATTCTTTTCACATTACGCATATATTTTAGCATTTGAAATTTAGAGACAGTATTTGCCACCATATGTATTATAGTCCAAAGGGAAACAATGTCATCAGGAAAATTAATGACTTGCTCTCTTAAAAATATATTTATATATTTAGCTAATTCTCAAATACATTAATTGCATAAATCAAAACACTCTTCTGGGGTTTTGAAAGCTATGCCGCTATGAACAGAAATGGCAAACTTACCTGTTCCCAGCATTAAGGATCTTATTTGAACAGGGGTATTTACTCTGGGAAAGGGTGCTATAAATGAACATAGAGGAAGTGGTGCACAAAGAGTAGTTCAGACTGGCTTAGAGGAAACTGAGACCTGTGTGTGAAGGGGGAATTTTTAGTGGTTATTTCTTCAGTTCATGAAAAAAGAAACACTAATTTGTATAGTGCTTTTTCAAATGTCTTTATTAATCTTACATATATGGATTCCTTAAACTTGTAAGGCTAATTCTCTAAAAAGTTTTGATGTAATGTAGCTTTTCTTGTTAGTAAATATGGCTATGGCACATAAAATACCATTCCCTATAGAATCACTCCAAATGAGCTTGTTTTGTTCCATATAGGAGACATTTAAAAGAGAAAGAGGGAGGGGGTAGGGACAGAACTCCCAGAGAGGGACAGGCCTTAAGATGGAGGTCTTCCTCCCAGGACGTGACAGGCTGTTGGCTGGAGGATGCTCAGGAAGGCCTTGGCAGACCAACAAAGACAGCCCTTCAGCTGCAGGGTGTAGTTTTTCAGGCCCCAGCATCCCCTTTGGCAGCAGCACAGAGAGTGCTGGCGTGCACAGGCCCCCGGCCCGAGAGACAGGGAAGTAAGGCCCGTTCTTTTATTTACTCAGGCTGCTGCTGAGGCCTGGGCATTTCTTGTCTGGGTGAAGAAGGAAAAAAACAAGTCTCTCTCTCTCTTTCCTCTTGAGGTCTCCTGAGGAAGATTACTCTTTCATCTAAAGTTGTTCACACACTTGTTTCGACCATTGTGCTTGTATCTGTGTGTACATGTATGTCTGCACATGTATACGTTTGTTACTGTGTGTGAGTGTGTAGTGTGTGCACCCATGCTCTCTTGTGTGTTTATTACTGAGTGTGTGTGTGTGTGTGTGTGTGTGTGTGTGTGTGTGTGTGTGTGTGTGTGTGTGTGTGTGTGAGAGAGAGAGAGAGAGAGAGGGAGAGAGAGAGAAAGAGAGAGATGATGTAAAAAATGTACAGTTTTTTCCAAATGCCCTAAAACAGATGTGATCTTTCTTCTCTTTTAATCAGACATTTTGATGACCATCACAATAAGACAAAGCAGGAACTCTGTGTTTTTGTTCCAGTACACATACAACTTATTTAAGTCAGATTGGTATGAATATACCTTGAGTAAAGGTCCACTACATCCTCAAAAGGTGCAGCTCAGAGGCAATTGTAGAGGCACACTGTAATATAAATATTATGGTATACTTACAGCTTCTGTAATATTTCACAAACCTTAAATATTAAACATTAAATAGCCCTTCTAAACATGTTCATTCTGCTAGTTGAACTCAAGCAATATTTGTGACTCCCACGTCCCCCATAGATATGACTTTATGTATGTGTGTTATTGGAGTAAAGACACTAAATAAATAATGTACATCAAGTAAACAAACTAAAAAAAATAAATAAAAATGAGTGAGTGAAGTTGTCCTGATAGCCTAGTAATGTCTCAAGGCAAAGACATCCTCATTTAAGACAGTAGAATTTAATTTAGCCTTGTACACAGGCCCATTTATTTGTTTGTTTTATACTATTGTCTCGAAGCCAATATGTTTGACTGTAAGGCATTGGCTGGGGTCATTCTTCTTGCACTGTCTTCTTCTCCTATACCCTGGGAGGCAGTATGAGAGAGGGCAGATCCGCCCCCTCTGTGGAGGAGGGCATAGCACTGAGTCACCCATCCTCCCTCAAACCAGAGAGCGAGAGAGAGAGAGAGAGAGAGAGCGAAAACATTGAGACATGTATGAGAGATAAAGCAAGTAAATCAAGCACGGTTTGCTCCTTGAGTGAGATGTGTGTGCAGAGTGGGCGCCTTGCCAGGGGTGGGAGGTTTCCGGGAGGGCCACGGTGTGGAGGTGGGCTCTCAATGTGCCGCTTTCAGCAGTTTGGAGGGGCAAGGGAATGGCCTCCGACCCCATCTGTTTCCTGAAGATAGGCCTGATGGGGGTAAGTGCTCAGAGAGGGCATGATATCCTGACAAAGGGCAGATCTCCCAGCAAAAACAACAGAAAGGGGGAGAGAGAGAGAGAGACTTAGATTTGTCAGCTGAAGGAGAGTACAGAGGTTGGATCCTGGAAAGAGCTTGTGCTTTTCCTACGTCCTTCTCATAAATCTTTGCAGTTTCCTCTTGTTTTTCCCATTCCAAGTTTTGGCCTTTTGACACATTTTTTTTTCTGAAGGGGTTGGGATTACGTTGTTTTATTTAGGTAAGGAAGTTCACAGGACTTAGAATTCGGCAGCGGGAAGAAGTGGTCTGTAACCTTTTGAACTTGTGGAAAGTGGTGTTCTGTGTTTTCCATTCATATCACTGTACAGTGAACCAGTGGAATGGAATGTCAGCAAAGAACAGATTTGAATAGGGACACATTAAAGTTATTGTAAAACGAATGGCGTTCCCTGGTCATTCTCTGCACCTGCTTGTCCTTGAGTGAGATAGTTAGCCACTCAGTTGTCTTCCCCTATCCGTTTCCCTGTCCCCTCCTTGCCCCCCCCCATCAGCGCATGGCACAATAATCCATCCAGTATCAGTTGCCTCACGGCTTAGTGCAGACCACACAGACAAATATGATAATAATGCATATTCTATAATCTGATATCTATTGAGTGATGTTCTGAAAGGCCCATGTTTCATGAAAATCATCTATTTTGCAGTGGATGGTTCCTAAAGGCTATGCATAGCTATGATCTAAATTGCACATTTAATCTTCTCTTTCACTCTTGAGAGCAGCTTTCTCCCTGTTTTTTTTTTCTCTTGTCTTTAGGTCATTTCAAGGGCTCTTGTTTTTCAAAAATATTCTAGTAATTGTTCAGGAATAATAGAAATGTTCTAATTTACCTCATGCCGGGCTTACATCCTAAAGTACACAAATTGTCTTGTGTTGGCTTTAAATGTCAGAGAGATTGTGTTTTGAGTCACAGTGGGCTAAGCCATTACATGGCCACATACAAGGTTAATTGTAGTAAAAGTATTTCCACTTCTCTTCCCTAATTATACTTTAAATTGCATATTTAAATGTAACTTTTTAGATAACACCTAAGGAAAGGTATTGTTTCCACTGAAGAAAAAAAATGTCTTAGTTGCAAAGCATTCTAAATTCATACACCACAACCGTATAATTACTATGACAAATAACACCACGGTGGCCCACCTTTTCTATTCAAAAGAGTGAGACAAATGAGTTGCTAATACAGTCTTACAAACCACCTCTCTTATTCACTCTCTCCTCCTCTCTCCTTCTTTTTCCCTCTGACTTGCTCTTGATACCCTCTCTTCTCTCTATTTCCCTCTCTCTGTCTTCTTCTCCAGACGGTGCTGATCTTGAGGATGACCCATCATGTTCTTGGCCAGCATCATCTCCCTCCAGTAAGGATCAGACTTCTCCAGGACACTGTGAGGACTATGATTTTGGCGAGGAGGAAGGGGGCCCTGGCCTGCCATACCCATGCCAGTTCTGCGACAAGTCGTTCAGCCGCTTAAGCTTCCTCAAGCGCCACGAACAGAGCCACGGCGATAAACTCCCTTTCAGCTGTACCTTTTGCAGCCGCCTGTTCAAGCACAAACGCAGCCGAGATCGACACGTGAAGCTACACACCGGTGATAAGAAGTACCACTGTGGAGAGTGTGACTCTGCTTTCTCCCGCAGTGATCACCTCAAAATCCACATGAAAACTCACGCCTCTAACAAACCCCACAAGTGCCCTGTGTGCCGCCGAGGCTTCCTTTCCTCCAGCTCTCTCCACGGCCACATGCAAGTACACGAAAGGGGCAAAGATGGCAGCAGCTCAAGCCTTTCTAGAGCTGATGAATGGAAACTGAAAGAAACTCGCAAATGCAGCCGTTGTGAGGAGGGCTTTGATGTCCCAGAAGACCTCCAGAGGCACATTGCAGAGTGCCATCCTGAGTGCTCTCCATCTGAGGATGGAGGCTTGGGTGCCACCCTGCAGTGCATCTACTGCCACGAGCCCTTCAGTGATGAGGGCACCCTGCTGACCCACATTGACCAGGCCCATAGCCGAGACAGGAAGGGCCACACCTGTGCTATCTGCTCTGAGCACTTTCTGTCTGTTGAGGACCTCTATGCTCACATGGACATCCACCAGCTCCCTGAATCTAGTAACCATAGCAACAGCCCTTCTTTGCTTACTGTGGGCTACACCTCTGTCTCTAGCACCACTCCTGACTCCAACCTCTCTGTCGATAGCTCCACAATGGTGGAGACAGCGCCACCTGTCCCCAAGACAAGGGGGAGGAGAAAGAGGGCTGCTCAGAACACATCAGACATGGGAGGTCGTTCCTCCAAACAGCCTAAAGTCTCCTACAGTTGCATCTATTGCAACAAGCAAGTATTCTCAAGTTTGGCTGTGCTTCAAATTCACTTGCGAACCATGCATCTGGACAAGCCAGAGCAGGCTCATACTTGCCAGTTTTGTTTGGAGGTTCTTCCCTCTTTACTAAATCTAAATGAACATCTTAAGCAGGTCCACAATGCAGAAGACCATGCTGCCCTGTTAGCTAGCTTGCCTGATGCCCTCCTTCAGTGTAACTTCTGCCCTGAGGTACTGAGTGACCTCAATGCCCTCCAGGAACACATCCGCTGTTCCCATGGCTTTCCCAGTCCTGTGGCCAAGGAGAGCAATGCCTTCTTCTGCCCCCAATGCTTCATGGGGTTTTTGACAGAGGCTACCTTGGAGGAGCATGTCCGTCAGACTCACTGTGATGGGGGAAGCCTGCGCTTTGATTCCCCTTTGGCTGTAACTCCTAAGGAGTCTATAGTAGAGGTGTACTCCTGTTCATACTGCACCAATTCCCCTATATTCAACAGTGTTCTAAAGCTTAACAAGCACATTAAGGAGAATCACAAGAACATTCCACTGGCACTGAACTACATCAACAATGGAAAGAAATCGCTGCGCACTCTCAGCCCCTCTTCTCCAATATCTGTGGAACAAACTGCCATGCTGAAACAAGGAAGCTCACGCAATACCAGTGAGTTCATATGTAACCAGTGTGGAGCCAAGTATACCAGCTTAGACCTTTTCCAGACCCACCTAAAAACTCATTTGGATGGCTTGCAGCCTCAACTCACCTGCCCACAGTGCAACAAAGAGTTTCCCAACCAAGAGTCCCTGCTGAAGCATGTGACAATTCACTTTACTATTACCTCCACTTATTACATCTGTGAGAGCTGTGACAAGCAGTTCACTTCAGTGGATGACCTGCAGAAGCACCTGCTCGACATGCATACGTTTGTGTTCTTTCGTTGCACTCTGTGTCAGGAGGTTTTTGACTCAAAAGTGTCTACCCAGCTCCACCTGGCTGTAAAGCACAGCAATGAGAAAAAGGTGTATCGCTGCACTTCCTGCAACTGGGATTTCAGGCATGAGACTGACCTACAGCTACATGTCAAACACAGTCATCTGGAAAACCAGGGCCGTGCCCACCGCTGCATTTTTTGTGGGGAGTCCTTTGGAACAGAGGTGGAGCTGCAATGTCACATCACCACCCACAGCAAGAAGTATAATTGTCGCTTCTGCAGTAAGGCCTTCCATGCCATCGTCCTTTTGGAGAAGCATTTGAGGGAGAAACACTGTGTGTTTGATGGAAAGACACAGAACTGTGGTGCTAATGGGTCTACTATAAGTGGTGGGGATGGCCAGCCTAAAGAAGATGCTGAGTTACAAGGTCTCCTAACTAACAGCCATGGTCCAGGGGCAGCAGTAGGATCTGTGGTGGAGTCCCAGAACAGCCATGATGGAAGTGAGGAAGAGATTGACACTGCAGAGCCCATGTATGGGTGTGATATCTGTGGGGCATCTTATACTATGGACTCACTCCTCACTAACCACCAGTTGAGGGACCATAATATACGCCCTGGTGAGAGTGCCATGGTAAAAAGGAAAGCTGAAATGATCAAGGGCAATCACAAGTGCAATGTTTGCTCCCGGACCTTCTTCTCTGAGGCTGGGCTGAGGGAGCATATGCAGACCCACCTTGGGCCTGTCAAACACTATATGTGTCCCATCTGTGGGGAGCGCTTCCCTTCCTTGCTCACCCTGACTGAGCACAAGGTCACCCATAGCAAGAGTCTGGACACAGGCAGCTGCCGCATTTGTAAGATGCCACTGCATAGTGAAGAGGACTTCCTGGAGCATTGCCAGATGCACCCTGACCTGAGGAACTCCCTGACAGGTTTCCGCTGTGTGGTGTGCATGCAGACCGTCACCTCCACATTGGAGCTGAAGATCCATGGTACCTTTCACATGCAAAAGACAGGAACTATGTCCTCCAACCAAACTATGGGCCGCAGTAATGTCATCTCTCATAACCAGCAGCAACACCATATCCAAAAACCTTTCAAGTGCGCCTCTTGCCTGAAAGATTTCCGGTCCAGACAAGACCTTGTGAAGCTGGACATCAATGGACTGCCTTATGGACTCTGTGCATCCTGTGTGACAGCAGCTGGCTCCAAGAGCTCCAGCCCCACAGTAAATGGAGGTAGGCAACAGCAGCAGCAGGGTGGTGCCACCACTCCAGCAACAACTACAGCTGCATGGGTCCAGGGGGAGAGTCTTAGCCCTGGAGACGGGAAAGGCAAAGCCGTCTCTTCATCCTCCTCAACCTCTTCCACATCCTCATCATCTGCTGCCAAGACACGATGCTCCAGCTGTAATGTGAAGTTTGAGTCTGAAGCAGAGTTGCAAAACCATGTCCAGACAGTGCATCGGGAACAGGCTGGGGACAGCAACAGTGGGCAGCTCAAGACCCCCCAAGTGTCCCCCATGCCCAGAGCCAGTCCCTCACAGACTGAAGAGGTATTATTAATTAGTGTTGTATTGAATGAAGTTGAATAGTTCATGAGTTGATCTGTATTGCTATGTTAAATTGGTAAAACAAAAGTGATTTCCAGTTTGTAATATTAATTCTTATTCAAAGTTGACTATATATATCTTTCCTTATTTACAGAAGAAGACCTACCAGTGCATCAAATGTCAGATGGTGTTCTACAGTGAATGGGACATCCAAGTTCATGTGGCCAACCACATGCTGGGTAGGAGATAACTCTTTTTGTTTCATTCATTATGGTCTCTGTTGCACTCCTGGAACAAAGTCACAAAAAACAGTGCTTGTGTAATATTTATGTAAATGTGTTTTTCGACATTTCCCAAATTTCTTCAATGTACCATAGATTTAATCAATGTGGCTGTGATTTCAATGTTAGAGGGAATGATTTTGTGTGACCATCATCGATACAATATACAAATCGTTAAGGAAAATTCACAGAAGTATTTAATAATTTTAAATAAATTTCAGACATAGTCTTTTCTTACGTTTTTTAAAGGTGAATCACATACTAAGGAATGATGTGATATATGTAATAAAATATTTGACCCTGTCTCATTCAGGCTCACAAGTATCTGGATCACATCACCAAATAGGTGGAATTATTTTAATATTTTGACCATCAACTGCATCCCCAGTGTTGTGCATTTATAAACCCATCATCTTCATTTCCCCATGCATGTGAATGATATAATATAGTACGTGTGCATGCTTGTGGAGCAGAATCTCTCCACTTCAAACCACTCTGTATGAAGGTAGTTTGAAGTAGTGGAAACATACAGATTATTGAAATAATTAAATACCAAAACAGATTTAATTCAAACTGTTTAAATTTCCAAATATTGTTCCACAATAAGCTTTTGAAAAATCTCCACATTTTTACTGTACATTATTTTGTTTGTTTATTGTGCCTCTTCACTTAAGTAGTCTGTTCAGATGACTGAGATCTGAAAAGAACATTTGGTTAAATACTTTCATGCTCTCTGCATTTAATGACGTCAAATCAACTGAAAAAATGGATATTTGATTTTATTACAGTGTGTATCACAAAATTATTCCAAATTCCTCATTTTATTTCACAAGATTCCTAAACAAAGAGTGCTGGTGTAAGAATAACCTCCACAAAATGTCTTTACTTTTGGTTGTCATTTGTATGCAGGCAGAATAATTTGTAGAGAACAGACAATTGGAAAACAGGTTTTCTTGCCTGCAGTAAGTAGGCGTCTGAATTCCGGTCTCACGTTCCTTTATTCATTCATTTATTCAGCTCGTTTGGCGGCTCTTTCATTACACTGCATTATCTGTTGTCTTCAGTGGGAGAGAGACTCATTGATCTGGAACCAAACCGCCTCTCTGTTTGGGACACGCTTCTAGGCGCAGGTGAATTTAAACACGGTGGGCAATTCTATCAGGACCGGTAGGCAATTCTATCAGGGACCCACTGTTTGTGCATAAACAATCAGAAGCATGTGATTTGTGATTTTGATGCTTCGGTGTATTTGCAAAGGAGAGAGACGAGCTGAGAGTGTGTAGGTGTGTATTTTGTATTCATCTTTGCGATCTGCTCACCCACTATTCTACTGGGGGTGCCTAATACAGTACCATGCCAGCATTAGTCCTTTCTCTTGCAAAGGCAGGCACGGAGCACACTGGGAGGGTAGAAAACAAACCCCCCTACTGGTTATTTTATGCCTGTCAGCCGCACAAGCACACAGTTCCCCCATAATAGTGGAATTCAGACAGCTTAAGATAACAGGAGGATAGGTGATTGGGTTATTGTCTGATGTCTTACTTCTCTGATATGCCATTGCTTTGTATTCAACATGATCACGGGTTTCATCAGACTCCTCAAAAGGGTTTCTGTTAGATGCATTTGTTTTGTGATCTCTAAAATATGGAGAAAACAAAACTCATTGTAATGAAAATTTGATAGAAAGACTGAGTTGTGAAAAACAAACAAAACACAAATAAAAAGGAAACATGTTCAACTGAAGAGGTATAAAGAAAAACATATGCACCAGGTTAGTTGTGTTACAACACTAATGCCAATCTTTTATATAGCTTGTAAAGAAGTGGTCAATTTTAATGTAGAATGGGGTTAAATTCAATCCAGCCTGTAATCACCGCAAAGCCAATTTGGGCCAAAAACACAGAAAAAAATACTAATTTGGAAAAGCTCTAAATACCTTCTCTACTGAAAAAAGGGACACTTTCTCCTTTTAATGGCCATCTGCACAGGAGAGGGGAAACAGGGGGCTGGGGTCATCTCCGCTCAGCTGTCAGCGTTATTAGCGTAGGTAATGGAGCAGACGCTGGATTCATAGGGGTGTTGTTTTCATCCATGCCCCGCTCCATGGTGTCAGTTCACACTGATAACTCTATATATAGTGATGTGCCGTGACATAACCATAGTGCTAAGTGTATGGAACAACAAAACCTGAGCCTGTCTCACCCAGACAAGTCCATATTAGCTGCCTTTGTAATACAATAGTCTCCCTAAACCAAGTGCACTCAGCCTCCACCCTCACCTCCTCCCATCAGTCCGAAGTGCACGTGGATGCCTCTTCTGTATGACAGCCAGCACATTTTGATGCATGGATATTACACTCAGATGCTGACGGTCCTAGTTCAGACATAAAGCGCAGCTCTGGTGCCCAGCTACTCAACGTTTACTATGATAATAGAGGTAAATGAAAAGGAAGAAGATGGCCATGGGTGCAGAAGGGTGTGTTGCAGACCAGCCCCAGCCAAGCCTGTGAACGGCCCCACGTGTTTTAAGATGGAGGCCGCAGCCTGCTAGGGCCCAGATGGATCAGTACACATTTGCTGTACAGCTGGTCGCTCTGTTTGGGGACCTGGTGTGATACTCCTATGGAGAAAAAAATGATATCGCCACCATCCAAGGAGCAATTTAATAGCAGGCCAGAAGACAGCTGGCCACTCTTTAGTTTAGAGTTTTTTTGGCATGGCTCACTTACAGAATTGAGGGTGTCCGATTTTTCTCCAGAGACACACAGATTTATACAGCTTTCAGCTGCTGCAGTCACTATCAAACCTTTTATTTCTGTTTTTCTTTTTGATTAGAAAACAAATCAGTCCATCAGTTCAATTTGCCATCTTGATCTGTACTAATTGCATTAGAAAATATATTTAAAATCACAGTGCTTTCACAAAGTCGTCTGTTTTTTAAGAGGACCTTTGAAGGTCTTTCATTGACACAAAAGACTGTTTGGTTTTATCAGCATGCCATCATGCCACCCCATTGCTTCACTTTGACCCCACTGTAAACTATGACATTTGGAGCCTCATGGGGGGCACGTTTGGCCCATTTATCGCACTGTTTCAAATGTCCCTGTGTGGATTTTCAGAGCCCTGACATGTTTTGAAGCACGGGCTCTGTCTTAAAGGGTTTTAAAGGTGAAAAGGGTTTTTGCTTTTCTGTTATATCTGCTTTCAATCCAATTCACATCTCACTCCTGTCCATTCCAAGCAGCTACTGCCAAGGTGGCAGTGCTCAGAAGGACAATTGTAAACAAACAAACCAAACCACATCCCAGAAAAGTGTTTTTGGGGGTCACCTCTACGGATTTTTTGGGTTGGTGACAGCACTGAGCTTGAAGCCAAGTCAGGGAGGAGCCTTCTCGCACAGAGAGGAGCCGGTGGCCTGGTCGGCCCAGGCAGAGGGGGGCACTGGAGGGGTGGAAAGGTTCGGGGGCGGAGAGGGAAAGGCACATTTGCTGTACAGCTGGCCGCTCTGTGTGAAGCAGGCACTGTGGGCCGTTACAGAGCTGGAGAGGAGAGCAAGTGAAAGGCCTTTAGCTCTCCTCTAGTTCTCCTCCTCCTCTCTGTTCTCCTTTCCCCCTCTCTCCGTCCACTATCTCTCCATTTTCCTCCATCTCACTATCTAGCTCTCACATTTTCATATTAACCACGCTCCAACCTGGCAAAACATACTGCATTGGCTGTTAGTGGGAGAACAGACAGGAGGCACACTGTAACAGTATTTTAAGCTGAAAGCCTTGTTTTGTTTCTTTCTAAGGGCCGCAAATTATCCTCGACACATATCCTCTTGTCTTGGGCCCCTAGAGCAACTTGGCCAGTGTATGCTGATTACATGGTCTCCATCACTGTCTCTGCCCTAGTGGCAACACATTTACTACTACATTAAGTGCTTTTTTTCTCCTGGTGTATAAAAAGAAATGGTATTTTCATTCTGTGTTTCTTTTCCTATAATCCTCTTTGATTAGGTGTGTGTGATGGTGGTACCTCAGTTTCTGAGACTCATTCATAGAGCACATACACATGTAATCTGCTAACAAACATGGCCAAACACTCCTCATTTGACTCCTAGGGGGCTGGATCAGAGTCAGAACTCAATAGACAACACGGCACAGGAACAGGATCAATCTTATGAAATAAATAAGAGAACAGGCTTGGACCAGCCAGTGGAAACAAAGGAAACCATGCGTGCCCTATACTGAGTGTGATATCTGCCTGCTTTTATTAATTGGTGATTAATAACGCCTCTCTGTTCGTTAGCGCAGTCACCTCCCGTGCAGCCAAGTGTGTTGCTGCTAATATGCAATTATGCGCACCTTACTGCTCGTTACATTATACCTCTCCCTGACTAATGTGGCGTCCATGAGGAGAATAGAAAACACAGTGAGCTGCAAAAAAAAAAAAGGGAAAAAAAGCTATCAATAAGATTCTCACATTCACTGCGTTACCTACCTGTCTGGATGGAAAACAAAAAAGAAGTTTCTTACAAATTCCTCAATGTAACCAGGAGACTGCATTAAAAGTTTTACAGCATTGCAGAGACTGTTTTGCTCTTCCTGGTGTTTTTGTTGTAAAGCAGAGGTAATTGACATCACCATGGGGATGCTCTGTTGCTAGGCCAGACAAGCTCAGTCTGATGTGGTCCTTATCTATTGATTTTCCTGACATTTCCCCACACTTCACAGACTAGGCCAACATGTGAGAAAATATCTGATGCTCTCAGTTCATACAGCCTGTTTGTACAAACTCGGAGCGAACACTTGCTGCCCCTTACTGCATTGCAATTGGTAGGTTGATGTCACCATGGTGATTTGGAGCAAATTCCTTTCAGTGATTGGTTGAACTGTGCTCGTCTGTTGAGTTAATCATTCTAAAGCATAAATTACAAATTACAGTTACAATAATTACAATAAGACAGATTTTTTTCAAATCCTATTTTTCTTTGAATTTAAAGACATCATCTAATGAAGGATTTTCTGGTGTACTTTAAGTATCCTCCTATGCAAGTCTAGGTGGGTACTTAGGCGACCTGAATAAAGGTAGGCTCTTCTGTGCTTCTGGCTATGTTTTATTGATATACAGTTGGGATGTCTCCTTTAGAGTGTTAATGCCAACCCTTGTTCTGAAGTGAAGCCCATAAATACTGGATGATCAGAATTAACCTCTGCATTACTCCACCTCCCCATGGTCTCTGAGATGTCACCAAGGCCGTAGGTGTATGTGCACCCCTGGTCTGATGGGGTTGCTTAGCAGTCTGACTAGAGGGGGGCTTATGGGAGAAGTGCAAACAGACAGTCCTGCCTTAGTAAAGGTCAGAGCTGCAACCTACACCTCTCAAATCCCAGCCTGGCCCTGATGGGACCAAGGTTCCAAGCGTGCCTAGAGATGCTTGTGGTAAGGGAGAATTGCAGTGAGAGTGAAGTGGTGCACTACTGCTGAACTGCATTGCTTTTAGAGGTTGTCAGCACCAATAGTAGTGTGACAGATCTGATCTAACTTTGTGTAGTGGCTCTTACTTGATGTGTTTTTAGAATGACATGCACGCCAGACAGGACACAAGTAGCTATCATGTGCTACTGAATAGGAGCGTTTCAATGTTGTTCTCAAAATTGCTGTTAAGTACGCTTCATAGGTGTAGAGAGGTTTGTTTAAGAATACAAACAGAGTACCCCAAAAAGTTTTTACTCTCTTTATCGAGCACAATGATGGTTTTCCAAAGTACCGTGTAACGAATGACTATCCTCATCGAACTTTGGCTGTGTGAATGGCAGACATGGGAGGAGAGGGGAGGGGGATGGGGTTTCTGAAAGGCCCCCCAGCGTCAAAGCCTTAATAATCATGTGAGCAGCGCTGGACTTCATTACCCTCCTGTTCGACAGGCCGAGTGCCAGCCTGGATTGCTGGCTGGCTGTGGCAAGGTCAACGGCGGAGGAAAAACCAGTTACTGTGTTACTCTGGAGCGGAATGGAGAGGGGCGGCCATCTGTCAGCTCAGGCCTGCCATACCCGCAGAGCAAATGGACACGGGCGGCCAGAGGAGAGGCCACAGACACCCATAGAGCTAAACCCAGTGAGCATAACACTGAGGCATGGAAACAGATCCAGCCAAAGAGATGGGCCTTGATACCACTAAAACACATATATGCACACACATTGCGGAGAAGATAAGGCTATCTCCAAGAAATTTGGCAGCAGGTTGTGTGTGTTTATGCATGTTTGTTTTTAGTGTCAGCCCACCATTGGGCCCCTACTGTTTTAAGTCCAGATGGCAAACCATTTGATAAAAAGTTGATAAAAGTTTTGCTAGGCTTGCCAACGGTAAATGTTTTAATCATAGTGTTCCTTTATGAAGACAAAACCTAGGTGCAGAAAATGTTATCACTGCCTTTAGACCACAATTTTACATTTCAGCAGGGACCACAGGCAAGTTAGGCAAGCAACATGTTTTTTTCCTAACGACAATAAAAACAACACTGCCATTATATGTACTTTCAGATGTCACGCTCTTCCATATCAGACTAGTTTTAGTGTTTCACCTTGCTGGCTGTTTGTCTGCGTCTGAGTCGCACCAACCCTCTCTGTGAGGACCTTTACGATGCCCTCTGGCCAAAGTGGAAGAACCCTGTGGAATGTTCCAAAGCTCTCTAATAGGTTTCAGGTGCTGCGGGCCACCGGCCAGCCCCCCACCATCACCTCACTCTGTGTGTCTTGTGTGATAGGACTCCCTGCTCAACAGTCAAAGCACCGCCATTTCTCCTCTAAAAGAGAGAGGGCAGAGCTATGAAATGGATACCCATGATTGTTTACTTTAAAATCTTTGCTTGTACTTTGGGTTCACTTTGAGCCTTGTGCATCTCCTCTAACTGAAAATTGTAACATTTAAATACAGGTTAAACTAAAAGTGTAGCAATTCCAGTACACATATGGTTGAAGTTCAGGCAGAAATGCAGTCTAACATCCCACAACTCAGCACAGCTGAAGTTCCTCCTTGTTTTCCTCCTGCACCAAGAGTACCGACCCCCCGGCTTGAGCGTCAACATGCTCCGGAAAACAGGGAGATGGTCCTGGGCGATTCCCCCCACATTAATGGAAATCACACAGGAACTCCCTGGATGAAAGCTTTATTAGTTATTAAGGTTTAATGTTGATATCAGTGCTTATATGTTTACTGGAGTGCATGGTGCTGCTGATGTGGAATTGTCAGAGAGGTGCAGATTTAGTAAGGAATTAGTGTACACCCAGGATTTAATTAAGGGGATCTATTTCCATCTTGTTAGAAAGAGATAATGTGAGTACTGCATGCATCATAGGTTACCATATTAAATGCTGCTTCCTGTAACAGCATTATATCCACGACCGTAGCGTTTGTAGATTATAGAAAGGAAACAACATTGTACATTTGGCTGGAATAATTGTAGCTTAAATACAGCTTCAAGCACACAAGCTTGCATTGTATACTGTATGTGTAACTTATGTTGTGTCTGATTTGAAATATTTTGTTGTATTTCTCCACTTGTGTATCTCTTCATGTGCAAGGAGTGATAAAACACGCAACATTCATTAGAGGTAAAATGGTCACACTTGCACTCCTTTCATATGTCTCATTCCATTTCCAGCATGACAGTGGAGTGTGAACACTGAAGCGACATGGCCTCTTTGTCTCTCCATTTGTCCCACCACTGCCTAGAGACGTAAACCTTAAGCCACTCACTCTCTGATTAATCTTTAACATTTATAATTACTAATTAAGTTAGTAAGAGACTTTTAATGTAGTCCTCCTTCAATGGGGAGCAGAGAGGACAACAGATCATTAGCTTCAATAATGAACGCGGATGAGACAGATAATGGCCTATGATAGGTGAATACTGACAGTTATATTAAATGAGGCGAGTATATGGGAAATGCTGTGAGCAAGTATCACTTCATGGATTCAAAGGCACAAGGAGACGAGGTAGTGAAGTGCTCTAATAATTCTAGAAAGGCCTTTAAGCATGAGGAAATTTTAGAGATAGTTTGTGATAATTAAAACATACATCTGCAATGTCTATGGTAGCATGCAGTATCTATCATAATGTATATGTGCAGTGGTAATTGTGTCAACCCCAGCTTACAGATTTTATTTATTCATTCACACTGGTTTCATTGAGTTTTTGGTCTCCCTAATGTCTTTGGTGTATCTCATTATCACATTATTACATTAGTGTCTGCATTATCCTGGTGGCTGTAAGTTGCTGCCCATTAAAAGAGTCATTTCATCTCAGTTTTTTTACCTTAACGACGATGCTACTCTGGCACATTCCGCGAGCCTTCCCACTTTGGGGAAGGTGCTTATGCCATAATGATTATTATCATTAAGAAGATATTAATGTGCTTAGTGTTTGCGACCCAGCTGCTCATCATGGCCTGAGTTCCCTGCCGGGGAGGGGAAGAGAGCTGCTGCCAAAACGGACAGTGCACGTAGGCCACCGCCCACCTGTCCAGAGGTTTCAGGGTTAGTGGAGGTCACACCTACCTACCTCCCTGCCCTCTGCTGAACTGGAGGAGGGATGGCTCAGAACATGAAATTGGAGGAGATAAATTGTGTTATGTGGAAAGAAGTTAAAGGGCGCTAGCGAATGAATTCAAGTGATTTCTAAAACTCAACCCCGATTGTAAGCACCTTCCTCGTATACAATATCAGCATACATATTAATTATACTTATGTTACTCTGCTGTGAAGCGAAATGTATGTTTTCCCTGCAGAGATTTGTGCCACATAATTATTCACTGAATTTCAATCTTGCTATTATTTCAGGCTATTCAAGCAACACAGCACCAACACTAGGCTTTTCTACAAAAACTATAGTTTTGTACTTAAGCAGTTCAGTTGTCTCTATTTAATCCAAAATACTAACTTACAAGATATTTACATTTTGTGTATTATGTGTGGAGGTACAGTGACAGGATGTTGTGTGATGTCTCCTGTTTTGAAACCTCATATGCGCACAGATAGACTGTGTGGGGCTAAAGGCAGCCTGGCTCAGCCTCCTCTAGTCTCCCAGTTTCAAATTGCTGCTTCATTAGGGCTTGGAAAAGAAACCCATGGTTACATTTAATCAAACGAATCGGTATGGCAGACCCACATAATCAATCACAATCCTTATCCAATATGCTACATTCTGTAACTACCAAGCTGGCTTGGAGAAAAGTCAATTATGGCCCCTCTCTCTGCTCCTCTGCCACGGTTGCTGTGATATTATACTGTTTCTGCAGTTGTTTTCATTATGCAAACATGGGCCGTGTGCATCTCACACATACAGCCTTTTCCTATTCATAGAGTCATTTTCTTGTTTTTCCTTTTTTATACTGCTTGTTCTTGTATGATACATGGGCTGAGGGTTTGTTGGATTGAGTATGATGTGCCATATCTGAGATAATCAAATTAACTATTAATGATTTTTGCTCTCAAACTAACACTTGTGTTACACAGTGGACTGCAGTCAGTGATGTTGTTCATATTTCATATGTTTTGTTGTGTCCATATGGATCTGTTCTCACTGTCTCTCTCTGTATGAAATCATTTACAGTTTGTTTCTATACACGTTCTACTTTTTCACCCCACATCCCTGAGTATTTATGTGAATGCAAACATGCGCACTTTGGCACATGCATGCTCACACACAAACATTGTAAACATGCTCACATACTGTACACACACTCATCACTCAATCAATCAATCCCTTTTTTCCCCACTGTTCCTCGTCTTGTGTGTTCTTTCTCCCTACGTTTTTCACTTCAGCGCTCATGGCCTCGCGCACAATCAACGTGCTTACCATAATACACACAAGGAAGGAAACACACATAAGCACGCACACACAAGGTAGCTAGGTTGGTGGGGGCCATGGCTGCAGCTCTTCTGCGCAGTCCCAGAGTGGCTCCCGGGGCTCGGCTGCCAGTTGTTTGCCAGCGTCTCCGGGTGGAATTCATTCAAATTAAAGCGGTGGAATGAGGCCCGAGTCCCAGAATGCCTCGTCCCTCTCCTTCATCAGCATTCCGCCGATGAGAGTAATTAAAGCAGAAATTAATTCTGCTGTAAGCAGAGGAGCCACAGAATAACTGATATTAGAGGCTGGATGATGAATGCTTGGCATCAAGGGAGGTCTCAGGGGAGCAAGGGGAAATTCACAGATCTCTTTTTCTTTCTTTCTTTCTTTCCTTCTTTCTTTCTCTCTTTCTTTCTTTCTTTCTTTCTTTCTCTCTTTCTTTCTCTCTTTCTTTCTCTCTTTCTTTCTTTCTTTTCTCTTTCTTTTACTATCATTCCACTTTCCGTCTTTTGCTCTTGTTGCCCATTCCTGTGTTTTTATCTCTTTCTTTATTTCTTCTTTTGGTCTACCTTTCTGTCTTTTCTCCCTATGTGTCTATTTACTACTTGCCCCTTCTCATCCTTACATTTCTTTCATCCTCTATAACAACATTTGTCCTTCGGTGCCGCCTAAAGATTGCCACAGAGAGCCAAAGCCATTGGTTTTAAGCATGACTGAAGACATTGCCACTAAGCCTCCTCTGCTCAGTAACAGTATTTCACATTCTGTCAGCACTAGTGCTCTCATTTTCAGTCAACAGGCATATTAGAGTGTACTGATGCTGCAAATGCTAGCGCTTTGTTGTTTGTCAACAGAAGCCAAAATGGGGAGTGCTTCCAGGTGAATTCTATAATACCAGGGGCTCACTATTACGTGTCACAGAAAAATATAAATCAAGGTAATTGATAATCAGAATGTTATCAAAATGCATAATTATTGAATTAGACTCTGTGTATATACAGTAGAGTGGCTTGGAGCTAAACACAGTGTATTATTTCCAAGACAAACTATCTTTTTTCTCAGGCATAGTTTGAGACTGAACCTTGAAGCTCTCCAGATGATGTGATATTCTACCCAGGATGATTCAATGATCCCCCACGTCCCCTGACGCTTTATTTTTGGAATAGCACATCTTTAGCAAGAGCAGTCACAAGACTGAAAGACAAACAACTGAACTCATGAAACACCGAGGGTGGATAAGGCTGTCAGTGAGCCTGTTTTCCTCTCTTAGAATCAAATGGAATTGAACAAAGGTTAGCTCTATGGGGCTTTATGGTAATGTGATATACGATGCTGCCATGGAATTTGCCAATGCATGTCTTAGCACTGTCTGACTCCAAGGAGAGAGTGAATGGTAATTATGCTGACCTCTGCCCCTCCCTCTCTTATTCTGCCCTCTGGGTAAAAAGCCTGAGGAGGTAATAAACAATAGATAGATTTGTCTTGTTTGTATTGCAGCTGCCGCACTCTTAATGACACACGAGATTGGTCTCTATTTTGAAAATAATGCACGCCAAGATTTGCAGGTATTGCATTTTTAATTGGTTAGTGCAAGAATATCTCAATCAGATGTAAATGAATGGGAGCTCAACCTGAGAGACTGTTATTAAGAATTTAGCAGTCGGGTAAGGAGTTGAAACACAGAATGAATGATTAGAAAGCATAAAGGGCCCAAATGCAGAAGAGATGCAAACTGGAGACAGGGGCTAAACCAACCACAGACCTGTTGATGAGGCCAGGTTGGGAAGCTGAGAAGCTGAGGGAAGACTTTACTGGCTCTGCACAATAATGCTAAGTCTTAATAGGAAAGATAGGCTGTGTTTTCCCTGTTGTTTTCAGCTGGATTTTTTTTATTATTGATACACCATACATGGTAAGAGATAACAGAATGCCTAACCATCATACATTTACATTGACATTATGTTTACACGCATTCTACAATACAAGATAAACTTTTAAAATTTTGTATATCAGGAAATACTTGAAAAACTTTTTTTTACAATTATACAGACAAACTCAACAGTAATGCATGATGTCATGAACTTCACTATTCCCAGCATTCAATATGGTAGAAAAATAGATAATTTAAAATGTTGGATGTCTAGTATTGCAGTCTAACTCTTCAAATCCAGAGTATGAAAGCACAACATTATTCCACCCCCAATCTTCCATGTCATTTGACTTTTTTCTCTTTCCACTCTCCTTTTACCTTTATTCCTTCTTTTGGAAAGATGATATGAAGCATGAAGCAGAAATAGTAATCATGCAGTAAAGGCATTTCTTCTAAATTATTTAGTAATGGCGTCTTTTTATAGACACATGGTTTACCTATGGTCCTTACTAAAAGCTTAGTACTTAGCAGCAGTTTTCAGAGTGTATCTCTATAGTGGATCATATTGCTGTAGTGCATGATATTTCTCTCTATCATTCACAATGGCAATGTTATGAGGAGGGAGGGCATGTCTTGATGTCTTCCATCCTGGAAATGGCGGCAGCGTTGTTTGTTTGTCTACTTTGTTCCATACACCAATAAAAATACACTCAAAATGAAACCTTGGTGTAACGATGACCTTAAACGCAATGACACTCTTTCCCATAACATTGTCCTGTCCAATAGTCCAGAACTCCCCAAGAGGCTTTACAGCAAGTCTAGGAGGAACCAAATGAGAGAGAAATCGATTACTTCCCTCTCTCCACTGTCTCTGCCCTGGCTGAATTACTGAAACAAGATGCTGCACTTAGAGGAGTCTTCGGAGAGGCAGAGGGAGAGAGAAAGAGAGGTGGGTGAGAGAGAAACACTTTTAGGGACATGGGTGCCATTTAGACTAGGACCATCTTCTCTCAGAAAGCCACTAAAAGCAGTGAATGATCCTCTTCCTGTCCCTGGCTGGGAGGCGGTTAGCCTCCTGTGGTTAGGTGAATACAGAATATACACTCAGGTTTGAGGTCAAAGCAAGATCATTATAAAGAATATTAATTTCTGAAGTCCAAGCATATGACTGTATCCATTCATCCTCAACTTGAGCTAAGCATATCACAGTTATTGTGCGTCCAAAACATGAGACCAGGCTACATGGATCCAATCTGATATTGTTTTCAGATTTTCTAATGTCAAATGGGTGTTGTTTAACATCCACACCAGGTTTTATTGTCTGAACTATGAAGATGAAAATGAATCCCGCTCGTTTGGTAGACAGAACGTGGTGCTTAAGGGACCCAATCCCTGTAAGTGCCATTAAGTGGAAATTGCCGTTCACATATTCCAGTGGTTTGATTAATTACACTCTCTCATGTGCTTTCATAAAGGCCCAATGAAATATGGGGAGCAAATTGCATTGTGTTCCTGTATCCTGTTATGTAAAAGCAGTTTAATTATTGACACATGTTTTGCCACCTGGCAGGGGAAAGGATGGTTGGACATGAATAGAAATCATACAATAGATATTATGGACGGGTAGAGCTAGCACTTGAGATGCCATGTGTTTCCATATCTGTGACTCAATTTATGTCCCCGTCTTCACCTCGCCTCAGGTTCTCCTGCTGAATCAGAGCAAAGAGCAGACGTAATCAGCTGGATATGTCACAGTTGTAAGAGAAGCATTTTGTGAAAGTGACTGCACTTTAAAACCTGTTTAACTTTGTGCGGCAGGACTGCTTTTTGAAAGGTCTCTTCTAATAAATATGTAGCTAAGGAGATATTTTGTGAAGGCTACACAGTCTCCCTAGGGGATTAAAAGATCACTGCTGGCTTTGTGTGATATCTTAAGATAGCTCTTTTTGATCAGAGTCGGCTTAGACACTGCTTTGTTACTGACACATTGCTACTTTGAACTCAAGGAAGTCGTGTAAGAAGACAACAAGCAAATTTGCAGTTTTAACATAAATGTCTTTATTCCCTTTTTGTTCCTTTTTTCTTTGTTCCTGGGTAGTGTTTTCCAAGAGCAGTGCCCTCTACTGCCACGGAGACTAAATAACATCAGTGCTTCCCTTCTGTTGTAGCCAGTAGTACTTAGGCTCTAGTCTATTCTGTATTCTACAGTGTATGTGGAGGTATTAGCTCATAAAACCCTCCTACTGTCATATGAACCCACTGGCGTCCCTGAGCTCTATATGAACAGCAGGGCTCTGATACTTAGTCCCAAGCTGTTCCTGTTTGCCCAAAACGATCAGGCCTGGCCTTGTGCTCTCTACCTGATCTAGTTGACTGGGCTGTGTAAGTTAGGTAGGCAGTCCCTGTCTCCATTCCCCTCCTCCCTCCCAATATGCACTTGGACCCAGGCTCAGGCTGCACCTTTTGTGTTCCACTGGGATAGGGGGGCCAGATGGAGGAATTTGATTAACCAGCAGTGGAGGACCAAATGTTCAATTGGATACAGAACCAGTTGGAAGGCGGGAGGGAGCGAGGGATGAGGCAGGGTAGAGGGAGAAATCTAAAATGGCTGGTCATGTGCGCCGGCCAACACTTTCCAAAGGGGAGCCCAAACAGACACTGAGGTGTAGTAATGCAGAAGCCCTTTTCCAAGTACCAGCTGGGCCTTTTAGGAGCCTCTATCCCCACAGCAGACACTCGGCAGCCTCCGAGCAGCTTGACTTTACCATATGTGGAACTTTTTTATGCTCCACCTGGTTTCCCCAGGGGACCTGTGCCGCTGGGACGCCGGAGGCAGGTGAATTGCTCTTAATGCAAGGCACTGAATCACTGGGCCAACAACATGAGGGAAGTGCCTAGGGAGAGGAAATGGATCTGCAGAAAGACTGGCGCGGACTGGCGCGACCTTGGAGCTTGTGCCCGCTGCGGAGCAGAAAACGAGGCCGTGTGACGTGTCATTGTGCCTCCACTCAGCGCACACCTCCACGTTATTAATATCTACGCTTGTATTTCTTATGTAACAATATGTATCATTACACTAAGTGCTTTTTTAAAATAGAACTTAATCCATTTGTAAAACTGAATGGCTTTCTCAGCTTCCATTTAGAGCCTCTGAGTTTCTCCCTGTCTCTCCCATTTCCCTTTTAGCTGTTTCATAAAATAATCTATTGATATACTGTAGATTTTGCAGTATGGCTGTATTCTGCTTGCATGCTTCCCGTGCAAATATGAATTTACTCAGTAACATCAGCTGTTGTACCTCTGGCTGGTAAGATTTTTTTTTGCCTTGCATAGTTTGAGAGTCCAGACCATCAGGACAGTTAGGTCAGATGAGGGAGATTTTGCCTGGACAGTGGGGGTGTGGTCACTCTCCTGCCTGCACCTGTCTCGCTGAGTCTGTGGCACAAAGCCAGAGGTCAGGGGTCACCACAGGGGGCTGTCAAGGTCAAAGGTTTATCACTCTCCGAGGGGTCCTGGAGCCATCACTCAGACCCTACAGTACACACGATCTGCCCAGTTGAGTTTTTTCTTCCCCCACTTTTTCTAATCCTTCCAAATGGCTCGGGCAAAACTCCTGACAGCAGCAAGAGAAACAAACTGTGGGGTGTGGAGCTCTAAGCCATCAGCTGGAGATTTCACTTTGAAAAGATTCCCTTTTACACACTGCCCTTTCCACCAATCAGAGGGCCCGCCAGAGTCCATGCACCCAGAGCAGCTGCCCTCTGACCCTGCCAGCGGTTGTTGGTTTATTTTGTTTGGGCATTTTAGAGAGGATGGGGCTGCTTTTGACAGGTCAGGCAGCAGGACTTGGATGAGGTCTTTAGCAAAGACAGCCAGAGAGGGAGAATTTCACAGCTCGAGAAAAGACTCAAGCTACCCCTAGCTGGTGTTGCAGTTCCAGTATTACACTCATATTGCTGGTGAGGTTGTCATATTCATTGAGACATGTGGAAAATGGCCCATTTTGGGGGGAAAAGAGGGGCCATTCATGCAAAGTCAATTCCATCAAGCAGACTGAAATTCCTCGATACCCCTGTTTATGCAGCTGTGCCCTCTGATCAAATTACGCCAACCCTCTTGCAACACTCATGCCTCCTTCTTCCCCTTATGGAGACCCCCCCCCCAACCTCTTCTGAATGTGCCAGGAGCCTCAGATGGGTCTCCCACTCACCAGGGAGATTGGCAGAGGTAAAGAGACATGAGGGGGCATGTAACCCAGAGTTCCACCTACCCGCAGCAGTAATTGGGGCAAAGCCATGGTGCTTCCATGGGTCAGAGGAGGGGCCTGTCATGTGAGGGGCACGTAGGGGCAAGCAAAGGAGGCACATCCCCAGAGAAGTACTAACCGTCATGCTGTAGCACCAACTCTGACAGACCGGGGGGAATGGACCCGCCGCATCGAGCCTGTCAGCTGTTCCAGCAGCGCAGAGCGATCGTGGAGCCCTCCACTGGGACTGTATTACTGAAGGCTTTTCTTCTCTGCCTCTGTTTTATTTTTTGGGTGGGGAGGGCAGGGTTGCGAGTCTGTGCACGAGAGGGGGTGTTGAGGGGTATAATTGAGAGCACAGAGGGAGCTTCGTCTCTCCATCTTATGATTTGGAGGTGAAGACAAGCGCCCTCGGGGGCCCCCTGTCAGAGCTTTTGGGCGCGCTCAGTGCAGACTTCAATAAAAACACACAAAAAGAATTCCCCCACAAGGGCGCCTGGCTGAATTGCTGACGCCAATGTAAAAGATTCCGTTTTCTGTGAATCATTTAGTACGCGACCCTGAGCTCTCTACACAACGTGACAATAACAGGAAACCCCCCTCTGTCCTCCTTATCGTAAAAAAAAATGAAAATTGCCACAAACCCAGAGAATGCTGAATTATTTTTTTCACACGTACAATTTCACACATCGATCACCCTCTGCCACTCCTCTATTTTCCTCTTCCCCTCCCACCTCTCACTCCTCTTTTCTTTTCTCCTCTCACTGTATTCCTGTCATGACAAATGTCAAACACAGTCCGTTAGGAGAGTGTTTTTTTCTTTTTGGTAACCAAGAGCTTGCCAAGTCGAATGTGCGCTGGGACAAGACTGCTGCGGAAGCATCACATTGGAGCATCAGCATCAGATATTTCTGTGAAAGTAACAGAAATGTTTGAAGGTGTTGTCACAAGCTCACAGGTTCCTGCTGTTTGTGTGCACCAGAGGGAAATGGCGCCTTCTCACCCCTTTTGTCTCCACCCTCCCCATTGTTGTTTTTAAACTTATTTCTCTGTTTAGTTGTTATCACTTTATTGTGGTTAAGAATCTCAGCATGGCTGTTTTTTTTGTGGGTTTTGACAGAGGGGGTCGGTGTTGTAGTCAGAGTTAAAATTAGAGGAGTTGCTTTTCTGTGTGACTTGGAGACATGTCATCTTCCAGAAGCGGTGGGGAGTCTGTCAGTCACAGCCATGGTGTGTTTTAATCATCGCTGTCCCACTTGGAGATGCGCTGACGGTTAGAGTGAGGGTTCCCTCCCCTGGACAATACCAGTATGCTAGAATCTCATACACTCTGATGTCAGACGTAGCAACCAGTTAAGAAATATGAGACGTTTCTTCCTCAAGTTAATCCTACGAATTCAATGGGGGAATCAAGCGATGTCTGGTGAATTTGAAGACATATCACAAGTGTGTTTGAAGGGTTTTTGTGATCTTTCAAAAGATATGACAGCTGGAAGGAGATTGGCAACAAAATAGCAGGAGTTTGTCACTATAATAAGAGAATGAAGCTGATAGAATAATCAAAACCCACGACATCTTAGAAGCTTAATGAGCGAGGGCTCCCCCCAAGCGAGCAATAATAATAGTGTTTTGTAATTCTATAGCCCTTTTAATAATACTCCAAGGAATTTTAAATAGACATTTCTTTGTAAAGCAAAGTAGGTTAGACTGCAAATTATATTTTCCATAATGTAGCAGAGATGATGGGGAGTGTGTGAGAACGCACATCCAAAATCTAGGAAACTGTGCAGCAGAGTCAGGCTGCAGATTCTCTTAACCCTGTGCAGATTGGCCACTACATAACACCCATCCAGCTCACTCTCCTTTAACCCCAGCCCTCGTCTGTGTATGCTCCTTGCAGACCTCTCCAGAGATATGGCCTCTCATTTCTGAGAGCATCCTCTGACAGTCTTAATGGACAAGTAGTCTCTCTACAAGGCCAGGAGAGCTCTCACTGAAAAGACCACTCTGGGCATGTCTGGGATAAGTACTGTCTCCTCCTCCCTCGTCTCAATCCCATCTAAGATTGTGTTTATGGACAGAAATTAAATGGAGGCGTCGGACGGAAGTGAGCATGGAGGAGAGGATATTCTTTTGATGCCGTGCTCACCTTAAGATAATAAAAGCTGTGGAGTCGATCAAATTAGGCAAGAAATGTGTGATAGCATCTGTAATTACTGAAAAATATTATATTATAAATTGTATATATGATTATATAAAAATTGTGAAATATAGCATCAGAACATCTTTTCTAATTTCAGTTGAAGTGAGGAGATTAACATTTTAGGCATTTCATGTTCACCAGAGTGACGTACACTGCTAAATTGAGCTTTAAACAGAAGTACTTAGAAAAATATTCCTTCAAGCCCCCAAGCAATTAGTCCAGCTGCCTGCCTTTGTCCACCTACCCATTGTGTTCTTTGTAAAAACCATTCTCTTATACCTCCACTTACTCCATCCTTTGAGACGCCATTGGAAATCCAGGGCTCGGAGTTGAACCCACAGTTGGTTTAAGTGTAATGAAATGTATGTCATGTCTTTGGCTCTCTCCCTCTGGCTTCCCCTCACCCCTGGCCCCCTGAAAGCACTGCCTTTGACAGGGAGGCCTCTGTGGCTTCTTCTGCAGTGATCTTTAGCCCCTTCAGGTCCCATTGACTATTTCAGGACGTCCCTGCGATTTGAGGATGGACTCAACCGTTCACGCATGCTTTAGAGCATCGACTAAGGAGAAAAATAGACAGATAGATGGAGTGGAAGCCTCGTACAACTAAACCAGCCCACTGGGAAATCCTACCCCGATGCCTGGCCACATAAAGAAAACAAAAAAAAACAGATAGCCTCTTATTAGTGTTTTACAGTATGCTTATTGAAAAACACCAAGTTGTCAGTGCTTATTATACATGCCGTGGACCGAGCTATGTGCTCTTTTACTCTGCGGTTTACACAGTTTATCAGTTATGTGTGTTCTGTCCTATATTGTACACATAATAGAAACTATCGCAACAGAAGTCAGGTGCAGAAGGACCCAAGCTGAGCCATTCCAGATGATGCACATTTAAATTTGAAACTATATTGACTCAGTTCTTGGTATCTGTTTATTTATCATATATTCACTCTTTATGCAGATGAGAGCGAACAAATCATGCATGGAACACTTACCTTGCATCTGTATGTGTGTGTGTTTATGAGGCTGTGTATGCGATTTACCTGAAGCTTTTGTGAATGTGTGACTGTGTGTATGTGTGTTTGTTCCCATGTGTACATCTGTGCGTGGACGTGTGTCTGTGCATGGATATTGCAGCTTGGAGAGAGTGTGCATGTCCACTATATTAGACAGAGCGTGCGAGGGGTGCCTCAGCATGTGTGTACTGCTGTCTGTTCAGAGCTCTCGGCGCCAGCAGGGTGCGCCATTCCAATTTACCCATCAGCCGCAGAGGTAGGGGGTAAAAGCGCGGGGCATCGCTGTCGGAGATTTCACATTCGAGGGACGAGATTACCAGTCAGGGGACCCCTGTGTGGAGGTGATGAGGGAGGGAGGCTGCAGGGGCACAGTGTGGGGGAGTTGGGACTGTTGGGGGACGGGGGAGTGGTGAGAGTGGGGAGGGCAGCACGACTCAACGCCACCCTGGAATCCGTGGGCTCTCTGTTTTCTGGGGAGCGTAGCTGCCAAGCTGCACATCTGTTTGACACCAGGCGCTGTGGTATGGCAGTCAGGGGCTGTCTGTCCTGATTCACATCTCTTCGCTCTCTAGTTTGTTCTAAGGATCTGGACAACAGCTGAAACTCTGCTTCTTTAGAGATTCTTGCAAAATTGTGTGTTTTATAAAAATAAAACCCCATAACTAAAGGATGTAGGATTCCTACTTTCATAATAGGAAATTGTTTGTCCTATCCTTTTTCATTCTACCTACAGTAACCACATCCACAGGAACGATTTGCGTGTCTTACACCACTAGAACATAATCATGGCATTGTAAAATTGGAGAATATTTACCTCAGACCCAGTCTCCTGTCGACCGTGCTCACTCAGTCTGTGTTTGAGTGTCAGCCAAGTCAGCTATGACTGCTCCAGAGGCCCTGAAGCCTGTTGGGGAGACAGGACATTCCAAACAGCATAACTCATTCTTTACACCCTTTCTGCTGCCATTAGTTAATTATATGCAGGTGTTTTCCTTTCTCAGTTTTTTTGCTGTAGATCTAATAAAAATGTAACCATAAGTACATAAAGCCAGATAGACGGAGAAAAGGAAGGGGGAAACAGTGTGGAGGAAGTGGCTGAATGTGCTGTGTGAAGCAAATTATTGCCCCCATGTAGATTCATCAGTTCTCCCTGCTGGATTAAGGAAGGGCCTTTCTAATGAAGTTCGCCCCGTCAAAATGAAGGGACTAATTCTGATTTAGCTGAGGTAATGAACTTCCCCTCTCCTAGTGAGAGCAGCACCATGGGGCGAGGAGAGAGGGGTGGTTGTGTAGGGGGTGGGGGCAAAGGAGAGTGGCAGCAAGCGAGAGAGGGAGAGAGAGAGGCAAGATGAAGACGAGACAGGAGAGAGACATGGAGCGAGGACAGAGAGATAGAAGGGAGAGGGGACGCTAGGTGGAGAATGAGAAAAAAATTATGCAAAACGCCTGTCTCGTATTTGCTGAGATGTATTAAATTTCCAGTGCGGGTGCCTGTGTTATATAAAATTATGCTAATGTCTTGTGGCCCGCTGCGAATGGCGGCTTGCTGGTCCTGAGCATGCGTGGCTGGCCGCTACACGGAGCGCACTCAGTGGGACTCAGCTTTTCTATTAAGGAAAACCTCTAGACACCTGATGATGAATTCTCTCTCACCAAATGTTCCCCCTTTTTTGTGTCGAAAATATGAGCGCTTTTCTAAATGACTTTGGAGAGCCCGGCGTGGCACTCGGCGGCCTGCGTCGAGCAGGGGGGAAGGGGGTATGAAGGGGGGGGTCCCTCTGCAGCAGGCTAAGGGAGTCAATTAAGGCAAGCACTGATAATTATAAGCCGGCAGAACGCAGGGGCTGGCTAATTGTACAGTGTTCCATGCCGTGAGCTCAGCCAAGGGGCCTCTCCGAAACGCTCTCTTTCCCTGCTCCTTTGTGTGGACCACAGACCCCATAGAGCCACATACCTCAGCCTGACAATGCCATAGTGAGGCTAGCGAAAAAAGCCGGGCATGTGCCCATAATTAACTTTTTACATTCAGGCCACTCACTCTTTTGAGGGCCTGAAAGAGATTCCGTTTAGATTCACACCTCATTTCTTCTTTCCTCTTTGCTTGCCAGAAAGTTTTTCTTTGCCCATTTTACTGTTTCTTTGCTTGTTTGTAATTTTTTGCACTGCAACTTTCATTGAGCACAAGAGTCTTAGAAAGTCAGGGCATAGTCACTTGACCTTTATTTCCTTCGAACAAGAAAAGGCCCAGCAGTTTAGAATAGGCATGTATGGAGTAAATTAGAGCATTTCAGTGCAGAATGGTGTTTGTGTGGCTGCAGGGGGTCCGGCGCTCCCATGCAATCCATCTCAGCAGCCTGCACTGTTTGTCCCCAACGGACCTCCATACCTGCCTGCAGCTGCAGCGCCTACACATCATTCGTTAACAAGTATTCGGCTCTTGCCTTTGTTGTTGTGGATTTCTCCCTTCTCTTTTTTTCTTTTCCTCTGCCTCTGTGACCTACACTCTGTTCATTTGACCGAGTTTTAGCCATTGTGGGTTTCAGCTGTAAGAATAGCAGGTAATAAGGTCCAGGCCAAACGCAAAATGGCTGACTATTCTTCAAAGCACACAGTAGCGCCAAATCCTCCTGAAACACCAGCTTCATCTGGTTTTGCTAGTTTGGCAGGCTGCAGGGTGATACATGAAATCCAATGCATTCTCAAATCTAAAAATACAAATATGCACAAAATATAAAATATACACTTGTGTTGGCAATTTTATAAGGCCCTCCAAAATCTCTAACTCGTGTTTTTCTTACTCTTTTACTGCTGGATGTGAGTGACACTGTCTATATTTAATTGTTCTAGAATAAAAAATATGCTTTTAGAATGAAAATTGTCAACATATAGTTTATAAATACAATGTTTTAGTTATGTGAAAGATACGATAATACAATAAAATTCCCTCTCATTTTCTCTTTGATAAGATGCCGCTGTTTGCCATGTTTCCATAACAGCTGAGTCATAAATGCTTGTAAATGCCTATGTAAACCATGCATAGAGCACAGCAGGTTTTTCATAAAAAACAGGCTTGGTCTAAGAAGTTGCACATACATTAATTTTGTGTGAATCTATCATTCATACAGCTTCAGGTCTTCTGGTATAAAATGGTTTAACATAATAATAATAAAGCAGCGCAAAGCTGTTTCTTTTTGCTCTAATATTAATGCTTCAACAATGACTTTTGGCTCTTTGTTTATTTTCTCTGCTACAGAGTATCGCTAAACACATGCACAGGAGCTCTTGGCAAATAACTCAAGTGGAAATGTCTGCTCAATGCGTTTATTTTAGGGAGAAGAAGTGTCCTTATGTTTTTGTCCCCCATGTTTTGTGAACTCCAAAAGGTGTTCTAGTCGGCTAAACCTTTTGTAACATCCATTCAAGCGTTACGCATGTTTATCTCGACACAAAAACCTGTCAGTTTGGTGTTTCTACCTCTGGCCCGGTAGCCAGGGGAGCTGTGAGGCGGTTAATGTAGGCGCTGAGTGGCTGATCCTAGCATGAGCCTAGCCCTGCTCTGATTAGCACCTCCAACGAGCTGCCATGCATCAGAGCTGACATTCTCCCAGAGACATGTTCCCCCAGAATCCTTTGCTCTTTCTCTGTGCGCGGGCGTCACCACCATTGACATGTCACAGCCAACAATCTCGCCTCAACCCTCCTTCTCCCTCTGGAGGCTGGAAAACAGCATCAGGCATGCACCGAACTTGGGACCCTGACATGAGGGCTTTGGTACCTCGCTTAGCTCATCTTTCTCTTTTCACTTTTCTCTCGCAGACACAGAATATGTCTTTCACATGCCCACTTCCCTACAGGCAAACTGGAGTAAAGCTTCTCCTTTCATGCTGTGGTAGTTTTCCAATCTCTTTGATTTTATTGGCTAGCACTCGACCACATTTCCATCACTGTTCGTGTAATACATTAACTCTTTGATAGAATGGGGTGAATTTTCAAGGTGCCATGATTAAATCTCGTACTTTAATTTTTACATTTTGCACTTGATTCACTCTGTCCTTCTCAAACTGTGGAGGCAGGAAATAGATATTAGTAATGTTCCCCCCGGGCGCCAGTTCTCCAATCAGCTTTGGTCCAGGGGGAGTCCATCCCTTTGCGCTCCCACCTACCACCTTCCTACCCCCATCCGCAGCATTCTCCAGGCCTTAATGGGTCTTGTAGTACTTCTGAAATGAGTTTGTTCCTTATGAGCAGTGCTTCTACCTCAAGAGAGCACACCACACAGAGGTGGAGTCAATTTGTATTCACCCATAATTCCCTGGGCCTTAATCACTCTGATTTTCCCCCCATTATCTGTTAATGGATAGTTCCCGCGGAGAGAAGAGAGAAGTAAACCCACCTACTGTTTACAGGCCTGAAGCTGTCTACTCTGCTACCATCCACAATCCCACAGTGGGTTGTATATACAGCAGTGAGTCCGCTGAAAACCAAATCTTCTTGGTTTATTAACATACAACTCCAACATCAGGCTGAATATTGTGAAACAGATGGTGGAAAGCAAATGCTTGCTAAAGGGGAAATTCTTCATAAACAAGATCACTCCAAGCAGGTATTTCTGCCTTTATGACAAGGTTTGGAAGTTTAGAAACTTGGTATTGCACTGACCTATTAGTTTGACTGGACCAGCTTTGATTACTATGTTAGTTCCATCTGTGGCTTTTCAAAAACAACCCATTTCTGCCTACTAAATATTCTCAATTTGTTCTCCCACTTGTTTACTCATTACTTTCAGCAAAGAAGTGCCTTGATTGATGTCCTTAATATCATTTGTTAGAGTGTGCTGCTTTGGCGACACAAGCAGCATGGGTCCCTCTAAGAGTGAGCTTCAGAGAACCATTCACTATGCCCCAGAGAGGAGTGTAAATCTAAGTATCAGATTTTTCTCTTCCACAGCCAAATGCTAAAAGTGATCCTGAATTCCCCTCCAATTCAAACTGCTCCTCAGCAGAATTGTTTAAATAGAGTAAGGGGCAGTGGTGGTAATGGGGGGGGGGTTGGAAACGAATAAACTGAGGGAGACTTTTTAATTAAGCAATGCCCTGCGTTACACTTAACTACCAAGTATTATCAGAAAGCTAGACTGTAGTTTATCTTCAGTTTCAGTCTTTAGCTCACTGTCAGTTAATGGCTTTGCCTTTATGCTCTAAGCAAACTAGGACGTCTCCATCAAATTCACAGACACCTTTAGCTCCTTAAACTTACAGGATTCAATATGCTGCAGCTGCGTCGTTGTTACACAAAGAGTTCACTAAACTATGCGAGCCAGACCTGCAAGCCCCAGTGTCCCAAACAACCTTCAACAGCACATGAACTTCAGCCTGGATAAAAAAGTAAACAGCACGGAGAAATAAAGACCATTCTTTTTGAGAGTAGTTTTTCCTCTCTCCCACTCCCTCTCCTGTCCTCCACATGGGAGAGATATTAGGCGTTTGTGTTTTAAGGAGCTGTGAAATACATAAACCATGAGCCACAGGAACGCAAGGCCCTGTGGATATGCAGATGGGCTTACTTTGCTGGTGTCAGGGATGCTTAGAGGGAGCAGGCACAGGAGCAGTTCTCATCTAAAGGATTTTCTTAGGAGTGCAGAGGGACAGGGTGGTGGCAGCAGAGAACACTCGGGAGACTCGGAAACAGAGAGTCAGAGGAGGGAGAGAGAGAGAGATGAGGGTAGAGTGAGAGAGCTGACAGTCCCCTGTGGCCCTGTAACTATATCCAGAGTCTGCTCAGTGCATAGAGAGGGGTGGGGGCTCACGCAGAGCCATGCTGATTGGGCAGCCCTGGAGAAGGGCTGGGGGAGCGACAGGAAGTGACCTCAGCCCAATGAGGCAGCTATAGGGGCGAGCGAGCTGACTTCCTCCCTTGGCTCTCACTAAGAAACAGGCTGCCAGCCTGATTCAACCCCTGTTACACTGCTGAATACAAACCCAGCCCTACACAGGCTGCATTACAGGGGATAACAGAGCACAATTTACTCATTATAGAGTCTCAGTAAAACCTTGTTGCTCTCTCAACCACTTTCTCTCTATATATATTTGTATAGATCTATCTGTATATTACCCAGCACTCGTTCAGTGTAATATGTTGCATATATAAAGAATGTAGTTGAACTATACTCAGTAGAATGTAAACACTACTGTGTGTATATGTTGTCATTTTGTACTATATAACGTATATTCCAAATCAAAACATTGTAGGTTTCAGTCTATCAATGGTATTTGTTGGCAATAACAAAAATATAGAATAACACCGGCCTTATTTTTCAAATCTGAAGCATACTGTGTTAATATCTTTTTGCCATTTTTTCCTTGATGCACCTGCTCACAGACATAAACACACACATGCACACACACAAGGTCAGTCAGGCAGGTGCAGAGTTATCTGCATAATGAAGCAGGCCAGGTCTCTAAAGGGACAGCATTGTGCACTAGGGTCAAATGAGGGCTGTGCATATGGCAGAAGAACAGATCTGTGAACCCTGCAGCAAGCCTGACCTTAGTGTATACCCTCACACAGACAAGCAAGCTGAATGGTGATCAAAGAGGGCAGTGATCCTCCTGCACGGCTGCGTGGATGCACTCATGCCGCCCTCCTCCCCCTCTTTTGCTGATGCCTGCTGCTACACTTAGATGCACATGTAGGCTACATAATATCTCATCTGTCAAGTGCATGATTGCAGAACACACCATCAACGTGTTCCCTTTCAAACTACTATGAGCTGCCTTGATCGGCCTTTACCTTCTACCAGACAGTCATGAGGGAACATAGTCTGTGAGCTTGTGCTCGTGTACAACTTGTTTTTATGCTGAAGACACCTCCTTATGTCATATACCATGCCATATGTTTATGTTATTTAGAAAAGATTGTAAAAGAACATGTGGTAATATGTTACAGTAAAAGGTTCAATATGCATACACTCCTTCTGTTTCTTTTGGCACAGCTAAAAAATGTTTCCATTCCCCTCTCTTCCTGGAAATACCAGGGGTCATTGGGTTGCAGTTGTCAGAATTTGTCAGAATCAATCTATAGGTGCAGAAACTAAGATACTATCGTTTTATATATCTCCAATGAAGTTACAAGGCCCCTCATGCAAATAACCCTAACCCTAAACAAAAGGTGAATTTCAGGTGAGCTTAGTGTTGTATAGACAAATCACTAAATATATAATAATAAAAAATGAAAATAGGAAACTTCCTGGTGCACAAACAAAAAATTACAAAGCAGGTAGTGGCTTGTCAACTGCTATTGTCCACTTTTTTTCAGCAGACATGTTTTGCCAGATTTGCCTAAAGCGCCTTCGATTAACCCTCTACTTGGATCCTCCAGGGCTCGAGCCGGGCACAGCTGGTTAGGTGAATTGTGTATTCATGCTTCTGGTACCCAGGGCCTAAGTGTGGTGGGCACTGGGCTGTAGAGACCTGGGGATAAACCTTAGATGAGTCCCTGGTGTATCCACCCCCACCCCCTTTGCAGTAGCTGGCCTAATGTCAGGTTTGGCAGGGGTTTGATAGAGCACTAGTCCGGCCCCATGGCAGAGTGTATAGGCTTTTTATTGACGCACTGGAGATGGGCAGTTCTCTGGAAGTCTGAGTCAGCAGATCGTTGTGCTGCAAATGAGTGTGCAGGTTCACAGTCTGAACGACATTTATTTAAGCTATCAGTGGCCTCAGCTGCAGTAGTCTAATGTTTAGATAGACGTGCAGGGAATTCTAATGCCAAGCAGATAAACTGGGAATCTGTTGTGCTCTGTATTAAAAATGTTGACATGTGAGCATGTTGCAAAGGAGAGTTGTTTTGATAGCCTTGTCAGTGTATGTACACTGAAGAAGTGCTATGATGATTTGGGGACATGGAATGAAGTTTTCAGAAACATTTTATATTTTAATAGTAAAAACCCTCTGCATCTGAAATGAGACTATTTTGCTATTCTTGATTTATTTTGATTCACCTTTGGCAAAGCACAAATGACTTTCTCTTATTTAGGTTTTTTTAAAATCAGTTTTAATTTTCAGACGTTAAAAATAAATGATTGTACATGTAAGTTAATCAGAAAGATGACACTCACCATGTTCAAAGTGCAAGACCTCGTCTGAGCCACTAGGACCCCAGCTGGTCATCTAATTTATGCCTGATGGGAGCAGATCACACGTTATATTATTTCCTGTCTGTGTCATGAAAATCACAGGCAGGAGTCTTTGTTACAAATTTGTTCAATTTAAATTTCATGTGAACGAGTGTAAAGTCTAAAAAAAAAAAAAGAAAGGAGGGAGAGTGAGACCTATGACATTCACGCTCTGCTTATTTTCCTTCTTATGATTTTCTGTGTGTTTTTGTTGTTTCTTCTCTGCAGAGGAAGGATTGAACCATGAATGCAAGCTCTGTAGTCAGTCATTCGACTCACCAGCAAAGCTTCAATGCCACCTGATTGAGCACAGCTTTGAGGGCATGGGAGGAACCTTCAAGTGTCCGGTCTGCTTTACAGGTGTGTATAGTGCATGCGTTTGTGTGCATGAGAGCGTTTGTGTATTGCAACCCAATGGACTGATGGAAAGATTAGAAAGGTAGAGTTGTTTTTTATGTACATGTTAACTTTTCAGAGACATTTACATTCTCAATATGCAAAGCTTTGCATTTCTACGCTGTCCTTCTTTTTTGTGAAAAGCCAAATGGGTTCTAAATGAGTTGGGAAAGGTCAAGCAAGCAGCTCAGCTAAAGCTGAGAGCAGTTTGCTGCATGTGGCTTTTTTATTTAGTCAAATTGCTTCCAAATCAAGGCCAAAGAAGTGTCATGAGGTGAGAGGGGGGAAAAGAAAGAGAGCAGGGGGGAAGACAGTGTGAGCTGAGGAGAGATGGGGGATGGAGGAGTGGGGAAAGAAAAGGAGATGTGCTAATTGTGGATGGCAGTGGTGCTGATAGCTGTAATGATCTCATCTGTCTCTGTGCGTGGAGGTGGAAGGACCGGACTCCTCCTGAGAGGATAGCGCCCTCCTTCAGTGTCAACAGGGTTAACTATCTCTATAATGAAATCTGCAAAGTCGTTAACTTCAGCTCTTCACTCTTTCTCCCTTCTCAGCTCTTTACTCTTCCTCGCACTTTTTGGGTCCTCAGCTCATTTCCCTCTTTTGTGCTTCCTGCACCCCCCTTAATCCACCCATCGCCCAAAAAACTCATTTGTCTCTCCTCCAGTTATTACATCAATTAACATCATTAGCTCACATTTTGCATTTTGCTCAAAGATCTTTTTTCACATTTTTTACCTCTTCATCCACCTCACTCTTCCTTATTCATTTTTCCTCATCTCTCTTTCTCTCTACTGCCCTCCCTCTGCCTCGCTCTACTTCTCTCATTGCTGTTTTGGCCTTATCTCTCTTTTAGCAGAAGCCTATTGATATATCCCCACCCCGAATCCCCCTCCACCGCTCACAGGGGTCTGGGCATTTAATATACAGAGCATGCCTCCTTCATCTGAGCCTTCATTTTCCACCGCCGGCTTTGACAGACAGGTCCCCCTTCTCCCTCCGCGTCCATATCGATCACGGCGCATGAGAGAGAAGGATGCTGGGAGGGAGAAGGGAGGAGGGAGAGACAGAGTACACCCTCAGGACAGTGGTCACAGAGCAGACAGACAGATGGGCGAAGGCCTATGGTGGTGGGGAAGGCAGGCTGTGGAGAGTATGGATGGACTGAAAGGCCTCCCTCTGTTGGGGATGCAGGGGACAGGCAGACTGTAGTCAGAGTACTCGGAGGAAAAGGAGGAAGGAAGTTTGGCTGACAGCTGTCCTTGAATATATTTCTTCAAGTTGAGCCTGGCATAAAGTGGAGAAAAGACAGCCTAACGAAAACTAACTAACAGTGTACTATTAGATAATGTATGTGTGTAGTGTTTGCAGGCTTTATTAGATAGATTTTATTCTTAAGACGCATACAAAAGTAGAAGTGAAAATAAAACACAAGTCCTCTGTAACACCGGTGACCTGGAAATTACATTTATGTACTGTAAGTTTTGAAGGAAATGTAAACCCACTCAAATATGCTTTTATCTATCCATCCATCTAGATAGATAGATAGATAGATAGATAGATAGATAGATAGATAGATAGATAGATAGATAGATAGATAGATAGATATAGTAGAACTAATTTTTAGTACTTAATATACTGTTAGATAGTTTAATATATAACAATCATATTCTATTTTGCATATTAAATTCAGAGTAAAAAGTACAATATTGGTCTCTGAAATGTAGTGGAGTATAAGCATAAATTAATGTAAATTTAATGTATTTAAAGTAAGTACTTTAAAAATTTCACTTTTCCTACTTTTTAGAATTCACTAGGTTATTTTTGTTTAGTTTTGTTTAGTCGGTGTTGATGAATCATTGCGTACTCTATACCAAAAACTTTATTTAGAGATTAAAAGGATCCCTATTACAGACATAATGAGTCTGAACATAAAAGCAAAACTTTGATCAAACTAGGTGGTGGCAGTAATAGTGGTTGGGTCATTGAGTTCACTTGATTAACAAGGTTATGCTTTGTTTAAAAGATCATCCTCGCTCGATGCCCATGTTTTAGTTTGATCTACCCCCCCAGTGACCAAAAACACGGTGGGAGGCAGGGAGTGATTGTCATTCTTTGACACACCTGATTATCCTCAATCCACATCGAAAAGGGAACGGAGAGAGGACAAATCGTATCACAAAACAAACCTGCGGAGGAAAGTGTGGGGTAAAGTAAGTCGCAGACGGTAGACGAAGGGAGACAAAATAGAGGAGAAAAGGAGACAAAACTTGGAGGAAGCCGAGAAGGTTGTAACTGGCAAGTTTGGATGTGAGATGAAAGGGGGGAAGAGAAGGAGGAAAAGAGAACTGTGTAGGGGAGGGAGGGTAAATGGAGAGAGGTCCATAAGCCCCTGGATGATGAGAGAGAGGCTGACTCTCCCAGGACAGATTTGACAGGTTTCAGAAGTGGGGGAGCCTGCAGCTAGAAGTGTCTGCCTGCACCCTTAGGAGCAGTAGTGAGGGCTGGTGTGGAAATTGTGATTGGGAATATGTGCTTAAGACAAACAAAACAGAAGAAAGTGTGCCTGATGAAAGTTGTATGTGTGTGTGTGTGTGTGTGTGTGTGTGTGTGTGTGTGTGTGTGTGTGTGTGTGTGTGTGTGTGTGTGTGCTCTTTTCTTTTACTTATGTCACAGCATGAAGTACAAACTTGAAAAACTACAGGATGCTCTGCTTTCAAATCCGCAAGAGTCTGACAAATACAGTAGTTTAATTGGCTTTTTGTTTAGTTGCTGCCCACGTTCTGCTGGTGCATGATTTTAGAATTATGACATCCTACATCCCAAAAAACGACATAGGCTTAGCCTTAACTCCAAATTAGTAGTTATCAGCTTATAGCTCCAAATCAACTTACACAGCCGACTTGTTTGTGTTGCCTCAGAACACTTGGATCAGCTTCTGCATTGTGAACTCTTGGATTAAGCAGAAAATGAACACATGTAGGCTAGACGAATAAATAAATGAAAAGGAGAAAGGGGGAAAAAGGATAAACTTTTTTTTCCTCCCTGCACAAACAGCTTAGTATTGGTGCAGTGCAGCCTGCAGAGAGCACCACCCTGCCAAAATAAAGATGAGCTGGGGCCTGTAGTAAAGGAGACGTCTGCCATGGGCGGCCCCTGAGATCTAATCAGAGGGCTTAATATCCCCCACAGCGAGGAGACCTTGGCCCCTCAGCCCCCTCAGCCCTGACACCCCTGACGCCCAACCCGGCTCAGTGCTCTGTTCAGCTCCGCTCTGCTCTGGCTCCACAGCCAACAAACTCCACAAAGTTCTCTCTCTCTCTCTTTCTCTCTGTCTCCCTCTCTCTGCATCTCTCTCTCCCTCCCTTATTCTCTCTCATTCTCAGCAGGGAGAGACACAATGGCCAGCCACTGATCCTGTTTGGATGTGGTTTTGGATTATTTCTTCCCCGTCTCTCTATGTCCTCATTTTAACCCTCTTGGAAGACATGCCACTGTCCCCTCTAAATGGGCATTGCAATGGCATACTTCATATGTGACTCAGGCTTCCAAATAGCAGTACAATGTCCCCTCATTGCCTGTTTCAGCTTATCCCCTTATTGCATGTTGCATGCTAATTTGACTAGCGATGATGAAGACAGAGAGTCTTAATTTTAACTCTTACCACTAATTACAGGGTTAGCACAGTTTATATTAGCACTGAATTTTCTTTAGTAATTATAAATATAACCCAAGGCTTTTAAAATGTCAAAACTGAACTATATAAATTAGCTAAAAAAGTTGTCGAGCTTCTATTTACATCTTTGCCTAAAATGTCATAAGCCCATTCAGTATTTATGGTTCTTACCGGAGACTTGCAGGTGCCATTAGTGCATTTTAGGCTCTGGCACTTGAAATCATTGTCTACTTCCATATGAATGAATGCAGAGCTATAAATTGATAAATGCATAGCTGATTAAATGCGTCTCTTGCTGGCTATGGACCAGATACGCATGTAAACAGTGAGAAACAGCTAACCTGACATCTCAGTTGTGTTTGGCCCTATTGTACAGTATTTGAAGGCCCCCCAAGTCTCAAATCCATTTTTATTTTTGCTGTATTGACTTTTTCCTCCTCTAGCCAAAGACATAATGAAGGCTTCCTGCAGCTGCTGTGACCTGCTTCTGTACAGTATATGCAGACAAAACACAGCTAAAGAAAAAAGCTATTGTTTATCAGTGCTTTTTTTTCTTTCAGAGCATGTGTTCCCCACAAAGAAAATTGTCATCCTTTTTGGAGCATAACAGAGGCACAAATGTGCGCAATAGCCTTAACCTTGAGCGTAAATGTTTTGCAACAGACTGTAAAACCAGCCATCTATCTGAAATTATGTTTGTCTTCATATTGTTGTGGTCATTAGTTTCAGAAATGGACCATGGAGTTGTTGTTTGTTCATTAGAGGAGGTTTGTTCGTTTCTGGTTAACATGCTGCCATGTTCCAGAGACAGCTGTCACCCAGGCATTAGCAGTCTGAAAGCATCACCACAGTGTGTCTGCTTTGAATCTAAACTTTTATTTCCCAGGTCAGGAGTGTGACATTCAATGAAGCCGAATGCGTCTCAAGTGTACGCAGCTCAATAATTAATAACCGCTCTCCCAGGTGAGCTCAAATTGGGACACGTTAATGTTGCAGAGCCCCGCCACGGGGCTGCAGCGACCCCAAAGCCATCTCCGACAGACACCTCACCTTTTGTGGCTGTGCTTTTTTCCTCCCTCTCCTTGTGGCCCCATGGTGCATGCATTAGAAGAAAAGTTATTTTGAGCTGTAAGAAATTCAAATGAAGCCCCCACATGCTAACTTTTCCAGAGCATCCAGACCTTTGAGATTAGACAGCCATCCTTAAAGCACAAGGGTCTGGGATAACAAACGGCATGTTTGAAGTGCTCCTTGGAGAATGCACACACACACATGCAAGACACACACACTCAAGACACACACAATTGCATCCCCCTTAGCTTTCCAGCGTGGACTATGGCTTAATTAAAGCACAAATGTATGGTATATGTTGTAAGTGCCCAGCGAGTTGTGTGTTTATATGATGGTGAATGCAGTCTAAGTCTGCATGAATAAGTAGTGCAACACCATGAATATTTATATTGTCAATATAATTAGCTATGTAGACTAATGGAGGCCATGTTTTGCACTTGAAGCCATGCCAGTTTTTTGTGGTTGTTTATTTTCTGGCTTGTTGTCCCCACAGTAGTGCTAAATAAAGAGCATCATTATTCCCAAAACATTATGCATTCACTAGCTCTAGTGCCATGAATATGACCACTCTAGTTTCACTGTTAACATCTAAATTGTTCTCTCTTTTTTTTCAATTATATATCTCATAACAATGCCTTTTTTTCTACTGTTTATAGTGCATTCATTTGTTTGTAATTAAGTAATTTTCCTTGCCATTTGACATAGTCTGTCTTTAGTTTTTATTCAGGCAGATGAAATTATGATGTTGCCTTTGTTCCCCTAATGCAGGCAACAAGGCCCTACTCTAATTTACCACAGTTAACAATAAGCAGCAAAGAGTAGAGGCATCTTATGGTGACAGTTTTTTAAATGGAATATGAAAGCCTTTAAATTTTGCACTAACATTTCTAAATGTCTTCTCCTCTGTCCCTGTGTCTCCTTCCCCCTGTATGTGCGCAGTGTTTGTCCACGCCAATAAGCTCCAGCAGCACATCTTCTCTGCCCACGGCCAGGAGGATAAGATCTACGACTGCTCGCAGTGCCCACAGAAGTTCTTCTTCCAGACAGAGTTACAGGTGAGCCTCGGGGCTGGCGGAGCAAAAGGGCCACCAGCAGAATACAGCGACCGCTAATCACACATGACAGCTTAACAAACACTAAACACCGCTCACCGCACTCCGGCTGTCCCCTCCATCCCAGCTGGGATGAGAGACTCAGAAGGAATTATTTCAGTCCGTTTCCAAAACTCATTTGTGATGTGCAGATATGATTTGATTTGCTTATTAGACCAGCAGAGCACTAAAATATCTGGAATTAGAGGATTAGTGGAATGTTCGTTTTTGAAGAGGTAATTACATACAGTGCAGAGGCAAAAACACAGTTGAGTCAATATGCCTGCATCTCCCCTCCTAATCACAGAGGAGGCCTCATGGCTAAATATGAGCTTTGTCCTCTGGGAGACCGTATCTGCCCTTCAACAAAGTTAGTAGTTGGACTTATGAACTCGCAATGTTAGAGAGATAATCCATTTTCTAGCAATCTTTTTCTCTAGTCCTTGGAGAACCTGAAAAAATGAAACAGACCTTATTATATTATTTCACTGTGGTGCTGTTTTCAAGCAGCTCTGTTTTGTTCGGGGGATTCTCAACCGTACACATGGCACATTTCTCATATCCAGATCTTTTTCTATTACCTTTTGAAACTGAATCATTAGAATACGAGTAGTCTATAACCACCATGTTCAATCCAATCACTGAAATTGTTCTTAATTTCGCCTTAAAGCGCAGAGAGAAACCGGTAGCTCCTGACCACATCCTTCAAGTAGATATATCCAAGACTTGGATTAGCAGCACTATGCATTAGCGGGTATAGCCAGAGGAAGTATCCGGGGCTTGGCAGCCCATTGATCGGCAACGATTTTCATATTGAGATTCAGGTTGTAAACACAGAGGCGTGTGTCTGCCAGGAGGAAGGTGAATGTGATCATTATCTGATGGTCATTTGAGCACTGCAACCATGAATAAAACAAGTCCTGATCCACCAACATGCAACTCCACCACAGAGAAGGTTATTTAACAAGCCTTGTGCTCCACCAAACTGCCAACATGGAGTCTTTTCATTCATGCCAAGGCCTCCTACTTATCACATTTTCATCTCTCATTGGTACAAGTGTTCTCTATATAGCAAAGGTTGTTGCAGGTACCTGTAAACAATCTCAAATAACCTGGGGATGTTTGCCTACTTTTTCCTTTTGACACTTTTTGGAATGAAGTGATCTCCACCTCCCAGAGGTGTTTTTTCATGCATGATTATATAGTTTTACACCCTGTGTGAAGAGACAAGAGTAGAACATGAAAAAAAACCTATGGCACTTTGTTGTGAAACAGGGGGTTATGAAAGGAGGGCAGGAATGGGCTTGGGGGATAAGACGATCATTATGCTCACCCTGTGCCATGCTCCAAAGGCAGTCCCATGTGGGTGCATGCTCACACTCTCAAGTGCATGTGTAGTTCATATAGATGCCTGCACACACTGTTTCTTATCACATTCACACAGAAAAATCAATAACATCAGTTTATTTATACTGTGACCAACTCAAAGCTTCCTTAAGTTTTTTTTTCATTTTTATCTTAAGATGAAACTCTTGAACTTAGTAATGTTCGATGTAAGATTTGCCTTTTCCACTGTCTGTAGTTAAAGTCTTCAACAAACAGTGCAGGTTGGAGTCTTGTTTTCAGTTGTTGTTTGTTTGCGGTTGCCATTTCCCATGCATCACACTTCAAAATGTCTCACTGACACGGGGCAGTCGTTTGTCAGTCTGTCTGAAGTGGAGCTGTCTTCCAGCAGCGAGAGAAGTGGAAGCTCTCTCTCCTTGCCAGGTCTTGAGTTTGGAGTTTCTCCCCATTTCTCCCTGACACTCTGGCCCACTCACAGGCTGCCTGGGCTCCTCATCTCTCACAGTAGTCGGAGGGGTCAAAGGGCCAGTGCAAGCTGGGAGAAGGAGCGGCGAGAGGGAGAGCTGCCATGGCAGGTAAAGGGAAGCAGGAACGATATTTTATTAATTTGCTGCTGAGATCCTGAAACAGACCAAAGGCTGTGACAGGTATCCAGTGCACCGCTCCACATCCTCCCCCACCGCCTCCCCCCGTGAACTCTACCCTGCGAGGGGCTAGCCAATTTTCGCCAGCCTGTCGAGATGGATGATGGGAGAGCATCCGTCTAATCAGCCCTCCTAGGACCCCCCGCCCAGCCACCCCCCTCAGACTGGCCAGATTGACTGACTCCTGGGCCTGTGTGCCCCAGAATCCAGATTCCAAAGGAGAATAATCTCCCTCTCTCTCCCTCTTTCCTCTTTCTTTCACAGACAAAAAATAAGCACTGAGATGCATAGACCACCATTCCCCTCGAAACTCTCCAGAGGACTCCCCTCCACCATCACACATGCTCACACAGCCTCCACCCTGCGCATCCCTCTACCTCACCCCATTAAAATATGGAGCAAAGTCTAGATATTTCATGAGGTGCTGATGGGGAGGGCAAGCGGGCTGGCTGTGCAGCGCTCTCTCTGACCCTCAACTCCTGCCCACCCCTTGAGCGACATGGCTCCACTGCATCCTCTCTCCCAAATAAGATCCACTGTCCTGTCATTTTAAAAACAGCTGCTCCCTTGTGAGAAAAAAAATCTCTCTGGGTTTTAGCAAAGGCCACACTGCAATGTGAAACTTGATAATAAACTTCCTTTTCCCTCTGCGTTGGCTTTAGATACAGTAGCTTTTCACATTTGCAAAAAGAAACTGAAGCACTGACAATGCTGCTAGGCTGGATTAATTAGCCAGATTCATTAACTGATGGATGCGCAGTATTAGCCACAGCTTAAATCTGACATTTCTCTGAGTGCAGTTCATTTATGAAGAAACACACAAGTTCAGCTCCTACAGCGATGCGGCATACTGGAGGGCTGCAATCGGAGGCTTCTTTCCCAATGATCCCAATTCCTCCAAAGACAAGACAATGAGATTGAAGTTACACAACAGTGAAGATGACATTTTCTGCCTGAGATTCCCTTGTTCCTTTTAAGCTGGGCTGTCTTTTTTCCCCTCCATCCTCCAATTTCATTATCATTCCTTTGGAGTGACACGAGATTGTAAGTCATGTGTTAAGTCGACGGAGGAATGGAAGGACTGGGGTACTGTATGACTTCTCCCTCTCCTCAGACGCCCGCAGGACACATACCTTAATTGGAGTGTCTTTTAAAAAGGATTCCTTCAAAGACAATCCAAAGCTCCCTGGCCTTAATGAGTGCTGAAAGTGACAAGAGCACATCTGCATCATGTTCTACTTCCCCACACAAATGAGATTCTCCTCTCGCCGTGTGATAGCCATTATTGCCAAGCTGTGACCAATTCCACTGTTTTAATTAAGCATATTTATAGGCTTCACGGTCAGCAGGTGTAAACAGCTATGCATGTCATAATGTCCGTCAAAGACGGAAAATAGGAAGGGAAAGTCAGAGATGGACAGTCGGAGAGAAAGGAGGGAGTAGGAGAGAGAGAGAGCATGAAATGGGTTAAATGTGTCCAAAGGTACTGTATTTTTATGATATTTTTATGCATCAAATTGCTATAGTTGATTCTATGAATGATGGCTCTGAAAAACAAAATTTTAGGCCTTTCTTTTTTCCCTTCCTTTTCATGAAGAATGACACTCTTTAGTATGAAGCACAGAGACCTGATTTCCCAGAAGTTTTTTTTTTCTTTTTTTCATGAATTTTAAAATATGCCCCCAAAAACACCCTAACTGCCCCGCGTCCCAAAAGTGTCGCACAAAAGCAAAGCTTCATGTGTTTGTCCCTAAGCGGCTCTCAAACACGCCATTTTCTCTGAATATCTTGATCTGCCAAGTATGACAGCTCTTCACGCTTTTGAAAGTTGTATATATATTTTTTTCCTTTTATATGACAACTTGTTTTCTTCTTCATCACCCCAGGTGCTCAGGATTCTGTCACCATTTCAAAAAGTTGCACTACAAAATAAAAGAACAATGAATTAGAAAAAAAAACAGCTGCTTGTGAGGCGCCATCATTAATATTTAAGCTTATTTATAATTATGTACAACACTGTACACACACTGTAAATGGGGACATAAACACCCTTAGATGACTAGTGATGTATCACAATAGTGGTGTTCTAGTTTTGTAGGTGGATCAGAATTAGACAGCATGACAGACCTAATGATCCTGGGAGGATATTCTTTTTCTAAGTGCGCGTGTGTATACATCTGTGTGCGTGCTGTATGTATTTGTCTTTGTGTCTGTCTCTCCCAGGGTCTGATATGTGCATGCAAACACATTGTCTGGAGGGAGACATGACAAAAACTCCCAGAAGCCTTTGAGCTGTTCTTTTTTTCTTTTTCCTGTGTTGCACCACTGGGGAAAGTTAAATCCAAACAAAGAGGAGACGCTTGGCGTACTGTGCTAGAATCCATCACCGGATCTCTCCCTCAAACATGTCTCCTTTACTTTTCTTGGTTGACTTTTTCAACAACTTTGATAAATACCATTTTAAGTGCTTCTCAGGAAATTCACTACAGGTTTAATTTACTGCCTGTAGTGATTTGATTTTCAAGTGTCTATTATGCTGTTGATGTTAACAAAATGCAGCAGAGGCCAAAATAAACAGCATTAGAACAATTATTCCCTCTCGAATTTCATATTCACGCCTCACAACAGCAAAGTAATTTAACACTTCAGTTTGGATGTTGAATGACACCAGTCAATTAAAAACTAATTTTCTGATTCGCTCCTCCATTTGGGTGGGAAAACATGAGAGTGCAGATCCACTCTCGCCTTCTCATAGAAGCGTGGAAATGTAGGAGAAAATTTAGTCCTCAAAAATCTCTGCATTTGTGAAGTGGCATATCTAGCAGCACAGGAGAGGGAGGAGAGGAGGGGAGGGTGGGCTCTGTAGCATCCCTAGTCAAAGTCTGTCCCTGACTGAAGTGGTTAAATGTGAGAGTAATTGTGTTTTGTTTCTGGGACTGACATGTGGAACCCCATGGACCCCATCTCCCTCCCAGTGACAGGCAGAGATCCTCCCCCCTCGCTCTGTCTAATTAGAGGATGTAGCCCAGGGCTCATGTCCCAGGAAGACCCATCCCCCTCCCAAGATGGCTCCCCTAAGAAAGCCCTTAATTGGGTTCTTTAGTCATAGTCTTCATTTTGGCTGGAAAGGCATCTGTGTCTTGCTATCACCTCAGAATACAGTTTGTATCGCTCTCTTGTGTTTTTTTTTTTCCTTCCTCTCTTTTTTCTCCCTCTCGCTGGCCCTCTCTCTATTGCTTTCCCTCTCTCCCTCTCCCCATCTCCCACTCTCTCCTCACTTAATGAGGCCCCATAATAACACAGCAGTTGTGCAGTTGTTTTGCTACCTCAGTCAAACAGCAGGATCACTGCATAGTGTGTTTCTAGTACCATTCACTTGTCTACTTAGACAGGGTAATGAGTATCATTTGGAGCTACAAAGCACCAGCCCACAAAAAGGGTGGTCCGTCATCTCTGGTTACACCTCAGAAGCATTTGGTTGGGGTAGTTAGACATCTAATCAAAGCATTTCAAGCATTATGGATTTATTATATATTTTTACAAGTGTTCAGTTCGAAAACGACCGGACACAAAATGACACACATGGAAGACATTGAAATCCATTGCCGTTGTCAACTCCACCCTAGCCTAGTGCTGTTACTGTATGACCATGACTCCCCGGGCACCTCACTTCAAACAAGACAGTCTGTTACCAAGGAGACCAGGCCGGTTGTGGCACAACAGTGTTTGGGGTCAACCTTCCCTACGGCCTGATAAGTGATGACTGTGGAGAATGCCAACTGCTGTATTATTTATTTATTTGATTGTGTTCTTCATTGGCTAAACTAGCCAGCAGTAAGCCTGGCCTGAGGTCAAAGCAGGAAAGGATTACTCCCTCAGTGGACTGGTCAACAGTAGAGAATGCACAAAGGGAGGACTGAGTCAATACTGGACCAAGTTCAACACACCATTAAACATCAAGGCAGAATGCAGCAGTCTTGTCTTTCTCCACAGCGGTTTAGAACGATAAGAAAACACACGGTGGCAGAATTTTCACAAAATTACCCGAGACACAATGGGGTCGTAATTGACTGAGGCCCATTGTTCATCTTTCAGTCAGTACACAAACATAAATTAGCTTAAGTATCCAAGTGGTTTCATTGCTTAAAATCACCCTGCAGTTTGGAGCCTCAATGAAAGATCTCAGGTTCTTTGTTTTAGTATCGTTTGATGACGTTCTCTTATGCGTTAATTAAATTCCTGAGTGATGAGTACGGGTACGTACAGGTCTCAGTGGTTTTGTGCACACTCCCCGTGCTCCAGATGCAGCTTTGCAGACTTACTGTATGTCAGCCATGCAGGGTAAGAGAGAAACTCGGCACAGACTGATAAGACTTTTAATCAGAGCTTAGAGGGGGATGTTTACAGTTTTGACTGTTCCTTCAAATTTTTTGATTATAGATAAACTAAATAAGACACTTTAGCCGCAGGGTTTAAAATGAGTGTGCTTAACTCTTCTAATTAAATAGTTTCTTTAATGAGTAATCTCCACTGTAAGTAACACTTGACTCACAATAGAAAATTTATGCTTCACTGTTAAACTAGTACGTAAGTCTTCGTTCTTTTTTCAACTAATGCAAAATGTAAATTATGTTTTACATTTTGTTGTAAGTTTTCTCCCTGTCATACACGTATAATTACAATATTTTCCAAACTGTCCTTAACTGAGATATTTACAGTTTTATTGCTATTTTACATACAATTATAATGTTGAATTGACACCCACATTTTTTTTTACTTCAAGTTATTAACATGTTTAAGGACAAAATGTGATGCATCATTATAACTGTGTAATAATGGGTTCTAGAGTTGTATTTCTTCCTGCCTTACTGTTGGAGTTTTATAGAAATTTTATAGAAAAGTAATTACAGATCAGTTAAATTTTTTTTTACTTTACATTAGATTGACAGACAAAGAACTTTGTCATTAAACAGTGCAAACATTTTCAACTCTATTAGTTTAGGAAAAAAATGATGCGTTTATTTATGCTTTCATTATATGATAATATGAAATTAATATAAATTATGGTAACATTTATATGCAATATATATATATATAATATATAATTAGCATTATCATTCTTTTTTTATTGTTACAATTTAAAGATAGCTCACTTTGAACTCCTCGAACCTCGAACTACATAATGCGACAGATTCTGGTCAGTTCACTTTTGTAAAGTGCACACTGCTTTGTTTGCCTTAAAAAGGCTATAGCTTGAAAAGTCGTTATTGCTCACTCAGCTCTGTAACCACTCGATAAAGCCTGGGTTTAATGTTACATGCTGGATAACACCAGGTAGAAGAGCAGACACAATGGACTTATGTGCTCGGCAGGTATTAACATCATGCTAATCAAACATTGTTAGCATTGTGATTAAGCTTTATATCTTCTCTCTGTGATGTTGGACAATGAGAAGATTGTCTTTAATACAGTGAGATCAGATGAAAGAGAGAATTGGTCTGCTGGTCCACTGGCCTTCCTTTGCAGAGATGATGTAAGAGATGCACCTCTGTTGCCTCACTGGAGACCGGGTGCTATCGATGGAGACCAGAGCAATGGGGAACGACATAAAGAATGATTAGTTAATAAATCAACTCCCCAGCCTGCTTGCACTTTCCTACTCTCTGCTCTTCCCCAATCGTTCCCCATTTTTTTCTCACCCTCTCCCTCTGTGCAGCAGTGTTAAATTCCTAAGACATGTTGCACCTGTTTGCATGGGTACACAAGACCCCTGCCGGATGTTCCCCCTCCTCTTCCACTACCCCTGAGGGCGTTGCAGTAGGGTGATGTAATCAGATGAAAGTGGTGGTTTAACGGTGGCACAGAGCCGGTGAGAGAATACGAGAGGAGGAAGAGGCTCACTCCGAGCCAATGCAGCCAGGCTTCATAAGGGAGAAGCGGGTGCGCATTATTGATCAGAGCAAAATTTAATTTAGTGGAGAATTGACTGCTATGGTTTACCTGAACACTGCTGGTAACTGGGCCCTGCAGCAGGCCTGTGTGGCCAGCAGGTGGTTGAAAGGATCGAGGAGGAGATTAAGGGTTGGATAGAAGGGAAGGAAATGGATGATAAGGGGAATGGCAGAGTTTCAGGGGGAATAGGATGGCATTGAAGGAGGGAGTTAGGATGAGAGCTAAAAGGCTTAATGGAGGGCATCTAATCCTAAATTGCAGTGATTCTGGTGTGACACCATTAGTGACATCCTCTTTGCCGGGGCAGTGGACATTTTGGTCATTTTCTTGCGTAAGATGTGAATTATGTGTTTCACATCTAATTTGACATTTGTGGTTGGGTACTGTAGGTATTTAACTTATATAGCGTTGGTGCAGAGGTACTTGAAGAACTTGACAAGGATGAAGATTGGAAAGTGGATTTCCACCCTCTCCCTCCCTCCCCTCTCCCTCCCTTCCACCTTCCATATACAGAACAGTTTATAGCTACTCTGCGGAGTTCAGTATCCACAGAGATAAAGGTATCAGTTTCATTTTCTTTTAACGTTTTTTCCCCCCTCTTTTCCTCTATTTCCCTTTAGTCTGCATGGCTGCCACAGCCACTGAAGTCGTTTAACACCGTCCTTGAGAAAGCCCTCAGTGAGAAAACTCCTGGCATGTTTAAGGAAAAGGTAGAATGCAGTGTGTGTCAGACAGAGCTGGGACATGCAGTGGGGGGGAGCCATTCCCCAGAGGGGTTATTTTCCCCTCTAATAGCTGTTACGAGCCCTACATTATATCCAAGGAGCTACGTTCCTTTGGGGTCCACACACACACCTAGACGCACTGGCACACTCACACAAAGGCATGCACACTCAGTTGAGCACAAATTTTCTCTCTCTGTTTCTCTCTCTTCCACATACACATACACACACACGGGCACACACACTCAGTCCTAGCCGCTTTGCTCTTCTCGTGTCAATATCCTGCCATTTGAAGTCACGTACTGCAGGGGCTTCTGGGAGTCGCCGAGGAGCCAGGCTGACGGGTAATGGGCCGCATTCATTAATAAGGTTGCCGTGCTCCTGTCCCTCCTCAGCAACGCCAAGGATGTCTTCACCGGGGGGTAGGGGGTTGGTGGAGTGTGAGGAGGGGGAGGAGGTGAGGTGGGGCGAGAGAAAGAGAGAGAGGGAGCGTCCCGTGGGGAGTCTCCTCCCAGACTCACTTAAAGGAGCTTTATTTCAGCAAGAGAGGAGAGAGGGAAGCAGAGGAGCTGTCCGGGGCCGCCTCTTTAAAAAAGGGAGAGCAGGGCCCAGGCGAGCCACGCTAACCCTTACAGGGGTCATACTCCTGCTCCCCGTCAAACAGCTTATTACCCCACCTGTCGGGAAGTAATCGCCCTAGCTGAAAGGAAAGCTGTCGAGGTGTTTAAATGCTTTATATGGAGGCAGCTGAAAGGGTAAAGAGGGAAGGAATGAATGCAACGGGGGCTAATAGTCGTCTCCTAGCACTGCCCAAGGGATTCTGCACCAACAGGACTGAAGGTGACTGCTTTGGTAAACCTTCTCACTCAGGTTGCAGTAATCATTTTAGATTGTCTCTTTCTCCCTTTTCTCTTTTTTTAATAAAAAACTAGTTAAGCAGTAAAAAAAATGCATTTCACATACTTGTGGACTTAATTGTGCACCTATGTGCACGACAAAATGTATGTGTGCGCTGGGATGTGTGTTTATTTGTGCATGCATGCGTGCTGATGACTCTGTGACAGGTGTGTCTAGTCCATGCCAGTTTAGAGAGTCCAAGGCCGTGTTTTAAACAGAGCGCAGCAAGTGGGGCATGTAGTTTGCATTAAAGGGATTAGCAGTCACTTCAAAAGATGACCTGGATTCAGCCCACCAGGGACACCAGTTACACACCCCCTGGTCCACACTCCCTTTAAAGAACCTGGCACAGCTGCCCCACTACAACCACTCTCAACGGTCTGTGTGTGTGCCTGCATAAATTTTGGAGATACAGCAAAACAGAGTGATATTGTCAGCTTGTTATCCTGTCATAGTAAATTGTGCACCATTACATATTCACAGCAGTGTGGAGGCTCAAATCATTAACGGCCTCACATGCACCTAAAGTATTTCTCAACTTTGTTTTATGTGGACTGTATGGACTGTTTACAGCACATTTAATACATGTAGGCACAGGATAAAGAAGACTGCCAGGATGATATTCCATCATGTGTGTCAGTGCCTTGTTATGGATTTGTTTCCATGGACACAGCTTTTGATCAGGAGGCAGGATTTCTGAGGAATGGGATCTTATCTGTCAGTGGTCTTGTGCCTTTGTGTTAGACCAAGACTTAGCTGTGATTAATGCCAAAGCCAACTGCTATTGATCCACACACTGATTTGACTTCTATGCAAGGTACTGGGTAATGACAGTCTAATAATGGCGATGTTCAAATGCCAAGATAAGCAATAGACGGACCTTGTCAATCATTCCAAATAATTTTCAACATGTAGAACATTAGTGTCCTTGGTATGGAAGATTAATAATGTTCCAATGTCCTTTTAAAGAAATGGCAGGAAAAATGCATTATGTATTATGTATGTGATCATAATGTTTCGTCTGTTTCTTTTTGTGTCCTTGCAGAACCACACGTTGACTCAGCACAGCAGCTAACATGGCAAAGATCAGCGCCGTGGCCAAGAACAAGGATCACATGACGCGGAGAAATAATGTCTGACCGCCAATTACCGTCAGTGCAGTTTGCCAGCCAGAAACTGCACTGACTGTCTTGCACTGAACTTTCGATTCAGTTACACCACAAGGAACCATGCCACAGCAAGAAAAAAGAAAAGCAAAGAAAATAAGAAAGAAAATAAGAGGGGGAAAGAACATAAAAGAACCCTCTCTGTTCTTTACTTACCATTATTTCAAAAATAAAGAAAAAGCCAACTTGTTTGTACATAGAATTCTTCATGTGTTGCTTAACTACAGCTATATTGCAATCTTATACAGTATTTGCCAATGTACAGTTCGAAATGTTTGTCCAAAAAAGAGAAGGGGGTAAAAAAGATCAATGACATTGTCAATCAGACCAGATGGGACTCAACCAGTTGTGTAAAGGAGAAACAGGGTGCCATTGAGAGTGTAGGAAGCTGTAGGAACCGGCAAGTGTTGTCAGGAAGACTCTTTTCATCAGCACCAGTCCTACTGCGCAGTATGTCACTCTGTATCCTGACATGGTCAATCATTATGGGGTAAAAAAGCTTGATTCACCAGCATAGGCTGAGATCTTGTCTGTGTGTCCGTCGTAACATGGCTGCCAGAGGACCAGCTGAGAACGGCGGTGCGACTAATCTGCACTGCCTGCGCTGGAGTTCAGACGAGAGGCGGGATAAAAAAGAAAGAGAAAAAAAAACAACACAGAGAGAACAGGAAAACAGGACAGGATGCTGATATATGCAAACGCAGTGACACAGATTTGGAAAAGGCTAGTTCCTCTGGTTGGCTCATGAACAGAGGCGTGAAGCTCCCATGTGGCTCTCAGAGCATGGGGAAATCTCCAGCCCACTGACTCAACCTGTACATTTCTGTTGTTAATGTTTACTGCTCGTTGAAGCCTGGAGATTACTGGAATATTTTTTTCTTTTATGTTTTGTTATCTCTACATATTTTTTTCACAGTGGGGAAGTTAATCCGTTTGGATTTGGGGTCATGAAGACTGAACACAATTTCAGTCTGTCTCGGGGATATACCGTAGTTACTAAACTCCGTCCCTGGCTCTCCTGGAGAGTGCCCAAGTATTCCTCTCGTTGCTTTGCAGTGTCCCATTGCTCTCTGCTCAAGCTGGAAGCCACTGTGGCATCATACAAAACTTTAAACCGTTCTGTTATGTAAATGTTTTGCATTCATTGAACCTGAGATGCACTTTTGTATAAAACTTTAATGTTTTGACATTTTGATTGAGAATTGTTCGTACACAGTTTACAGGAAATCACCATCTCCTGCAGCAAAAGGACAGTTATCTCTGATGTTATTAAAATGTATTGTACAAATATGGAGTTCTGTATTTGGCAGACCTCATTTTTTTGTGTTGCACATGTGATGGAAATATTAAAAACTGTATGAGGAAATGGCTTCATTGTCTGTTCATTATCTATCTAAAATATGTGTGTATCTGTGTGTTAGTATGCGTGTGTATGTGAACACAATTAACCCATCAGACAAGACCTATGACAGCATAAACACGATCATCATCAAAAGCTTACACTGCTTTTTTTCATTGTATCAAATTGCATCCTATTTTCCTCACTCCCTCGTGGCTCTCGCTAACAAACATCTGAGCATCTTAAGGGAGGTCTGTGTTATTAATGACTCCATTACCCATCACCCTGTGCGGTCCCATTCTACACACCCTTGCGCTAGGTCTATTTAGGGAGCCACCAGCACTCCGGGAGACTGTGGAAAAGATTCTTCTGCCTCGCCGAATGGGACAAAACCCATGCAACAACATCTGTCTGTCCCAGCAAATGATTCATCAATGGTGACATGCGAGCGGCATAACATTTGTTGAAGATATCAGTTTTGTTTTGAAAAGGCTCAGTGCTGCAGCTCATAGCACTGTAACTAGGTTATACTGTGAGTAACAAATGACTTTAAACTAACGCTTCATTTGAAATACACAGCAGATACTGTATTTCATTATACATAGTATAAAATCCTATGATTCTATAAAATGTATCATATATAGTATCGGGTTCAAATATGAGTAAGAATACTAAGAGAAGCACAATAATATTTCTATATATACTGTTTTGATCCACTGAGTGCAGAACATACATAAAAACATACAAATGTCCCTCTGGATGATAATATTGAAGCTCCTTTGTCATCGAAAATAATCACAGGCAGTATTTTAAAACACATCTGTGTAATCTGGGTTTCTGAAGCTTGTCTTATTTTCTTACTTCAAGCATAACATCAACTGTGCATGTTGTCTGTCATCAATTAGTTTTTATTACATTCCTATAACACGGATCAGATGAGGAATGGACGGGGCCTCGTACAGTGACAGACTTCCTCAAAGAAGACACAACCCCTCATTCAAGTCAGAGATGGTACAGCCCAACATTAACTGTCATACTGAATGCAAGCTGGGCATCCATTAAACAACTTTGCTAGCATCTCCCTGTGCCAGGCACTTTTAATAAGCTTCAAGGGCATTTGAACGGGTCCAGAACTTTGCTTTGCCAGAGATGGACTGGCCCACATCATCCATTACATTAAATTGGGTGGCGGCCTCCAGCTCATATTTATGATTTAATTAAATTCACTTGTGAGGCGTATCAGAAGCACTGCGGCCTCCCTTTTAACGCCAGCCTAAGCAGCAAAACACACACACACACACACATACACAGCTACACACATGAGTGCATACACAAGCGCTGTGTTTCTGACACTCGCCCAAGTGTGAGACTTTGTGGGCGCTTTGGCAGGGGCGTTCTCAGGGGTTCATTTAAAGCAATATAATTACACAGCCCCCAAGTATTCTTCCATCAGAAAGCAGCAGAATGGATGGCTTGTTCAGAGATAACTTAGCCTGGCTGATCCTCTACGGTGTCGTCGCCTGAACATAACCTCAATGCAAGTGGCACTCAATGCTGCTAAGAGCCTGGCCAGTCCTTAGTGGAACTGGGCAGTCAGGCCAGATGTTTGGGAGTAGCTGAAATGCCATTGTTCTTGTCCAGGATGTGTGTGAAATGGCATTTTGTTTTGTTTTTTCATTTGACGGGCTAATACCCACGGTCCTCTAGAGGAAAAGAGGCAGCCTGTGTTAAGACTTTATTAAAGAATTATGAGATCTTACTGAACCTGTGCAGTATGTTGCTATCCAGGAAGCTGAAAATGTGCCATTTTATCCGGTATGAACAACCTGCACAAATGTAAGTATGCATTCAGCGCTTGTCCCTTGTGTCCCAGTGTCCTTGCTATAACTCTTCTTTGGTGCAAAATTTAGTTTGGTGAAAACTCCACATTGTTAGGCTGCGCATTCCTCCCAGTGAAGGAGACCTCAGAGACCTCTTATGGCATTCAATATGTGCGCCCAAGCGTGAGATCCAGATCCATTTGGCCGGGAGATCCGCTGGGAGTGTCTGGGGTAACCCAATCTCTCACACCGGCACTTCTCATCCAGAGAGCCATCTTTTCATTTCAGAACTGTGTCAGCAAAATGGACGCCTCAACCTCAGTATGTAGCCCTGCCACAGTGTTTATGGATCAAATACACAGGCATTGTTTTTTTGTATTTCTGTGTAATTTTGTATACTCCCTGTTACTGTGTTGTAATGTCCTTTCTTTAAAAGGACACTCTAGTAATGAGAATAATGGGGGAAAGAACAGTTGTGAAAGCTATATCTATATCTAAATTGTCCTCCTCAGAGTAAAGTTACTTTAAAGACATTTCTTCTGTAAATATATGGCTGGCAAAGACAGTTCTCAGGTAATAATTAGGGCTTTAAGCTGTGAATATCACTTTCAGAGGATATTCACCTCCATCCTACACAACTAGAACATGTTAATTATTGTATTTCAGAATAAAAGTTGATTTATGTAGGGAAGATGCACCTTTAATATCTCCACCTTTCATCATCCCTCCATTTTCTAAACTGCTCATCCCATTCAGGGTCACAGGGGATTTGAGCATATCCCAGCAGACATTGGGGCGAGAAGCGAGGGTACACTCTGGACGAGTCACCAGTCTATCACCGAGCTAACACATATATAGACAAACAAACACATTTACACTCTTCCCTCTTTTGTAGCCCCTCCTAATGATCCCCCCTGTCTCCTGAACTGGGAGAGCTGAAGGTGAGTATCCCCCTCCAGTCATCTCCAGTCTCTCACCAAGACAAACACTTGAAATAGACAAGGCACTTTTTTTTTTTCATGGATGGGATGGGGGGAGGATTTTCAAAAATGTATTAAAACCCAAGCAATAAAATATAGACCAGGTGGGGTCAAATTCACATCAACTCTCCAGGCTCCACAGCCAGTGTGGCTGGTGTGATGATATGAGGACAAGGGAAGAGTCTAACAAGAGGAGAGAAGAGGGAAAGAAAGTATCAATAATGCAGTGTACACCGTATACAGCTGACAGTTAAAATGGAAAACACACTGCCTGAGAAAGAGGAGGGCACACCGAATTTTGGGCTGTGTCCCTTGTATCTAAGTGCCAGAACATGAATTCATCAGTTAAATTATTTGAGTTCATTGTGGCTGCTGAAGCCAGTTCAAGTGTTTCTGTGCTAAAGGTGACCTACACAGAAAAGTTAATACAGATTTCGGCACAATTTAGTGCATTCAGTGTCGTGAGCTATGTTTTATAATGAGTTGAAATACTGGTGAAATACCAAGTGAAATCATCTTTCCTCTCTGACATCTGCCACGTGTTTATTTTATGAACACGTGGCAGATCACTACTGATGACAAAAAATGTGGAGATGGAGGCCAAGGTATTTTATTTTATTTTATTTTTGTTAATGTTTATTTACTATTTATTTTCTGGAATGTCAGTTAAACACATACTGTCAGTTTCACATTTATTTTCCTCTTATTGGTGATGAACTAAAAAATGCTCCATAATGGAGCCCCTTGGGAGAACAAGGTCCTCATTCTCCCAGTGTTTCCACACTGTTTCCGTCTCTTCCTCTTTTCCTTCTCCTTAATTCTATCCTCTTTATTTTTTTAAATTTTAAGAGCTCTCGCTCTTCCACAACCCCTCCTCTTCCCTTTGCATCTCTTGTATTGTAAACAGCTCACAAAAGCATGACAAGGTCTCTGCTCATGTTCCCCCTGCCTCCCTCTCTGTTCTCCCAGCTATTTGTTATTGTCTCCTCGCTATCGTGTGTGTTTGTCTCTATCACGCGTTCTTTATTCTGTTTTTCCTCTGCGTCAGAAAAGCAAAAGTTAATTAAATATGGAACGAGATGGAGCAGCATCTCTTTAAACCATCATGTCATTAAAATGGCATCCCTGGGAGATCAGCTTAAAAGGAGTCGGAGAACAATGTCTTCTCCGTCAGATATTTATGGGCCTGGTTATGTAAACATGCTCCCTTTATTCTCTATGTATATTTCATGTAATTATCACTTTTTGTAGCGCTTCCCCCCTGAGATTTGTAGAGGCAAGAAGTTACTAGGGGAATGTCATTAGAACAGACTATTGTTACAGCGCTGCTATGATACTGCACCAGGAAAAAGGCAACATTCCCGTCCTGGTGAAACCTTTTATCTATATTTGACTTCATCATATAAAAATCCTCAATGTCTTGTTACAGTGTTTCTGCAGCTGAGACTAAAGCTCATGGCCCATTCTCTGCAGTTGCCCATCTTTATTAAAACCGAGAAACACACAGACGAAAGCATTCAACAGCATTTTCTTCTCCTTCCAGCATGCATCTGATCTAGATACCAGGAAATTCACAGTTGATTTACAGGTTTGCAAGAAACCTTGATGCCTCTTACTCAGCCTGCCCATGTACATCCATCTGTTAGAAAAGCTGAAGATCTGGAGTGAACTGGATTCCTTCAGCAGCAGAGGCCAGTGACTGGTGCTTGAAGGCCTGGGTGCCAGCTGACGGAAGTCGCTAATTAAGAGGGCTGGGGAGCCAGTGGGGTGCCTTATGAAACAGGGGCACCTGGGTTTCACAAGAGGGGGCCGGGTATCCATCGCAACTCATCTGTGTTGCACAGGGATGACTGAAGTCCGCTCCAGTGCCACGTAGCACTCTTTCACTCGAGTGTAATGTCAAATACGGCTCACACAAAAGCCCTCCTCCCCGTGTGCCCTCTCTCAGCTTGTTTGCCATCACAGGGGGAGATGTTATTGCATGGCATGATGAAATTGTATATGTCAAGGTGCATTTCATTCAAGCCAAATGCGCTTCAATGTAGATGCAAGAAGAAACAGCTGTGTATGAACACAGTCAAATACACATGTGATGTAAAAAAAAATTGCACACACACACTCACACAGGATCTGGGTTCCCACACGCATAACTTAATGTCCCTCTCCTTTCTATTGTTCGCTGAGTCTTCTTTGCTGCAGGGTCAAAATGTCTCCAAGTAATCTAACTAGCTCTGACTTAAGGGACAATATAAGGTCTGCCATGAGTTCTGTCATTACTGTTTTACCCACCACAGGCAGATACAGCCCTCGACCACCACTGAACCTGCCATATTGCTATCCAACCTGACCCCACAGATGCAGTAAACCTAAGTGAACCACAGTTTCGAAAGTCGACAGCAATAACCACTGCAGAATTGCTTTTAATCAACGTCTGAAATGAGGGTGACTTGAAGCGTCGCCCCATGCTGATTAAATGTAATTGTTTAATTGCCAAGTGCTGGGAACCCATCCTAAGAGGATTCCAATGGAATTATTTAATCTCTAGTCAGGAAGTACACTGCAGGAAAAGGCAGAGGGAAAAACGGAAGAGCGGAAAAGGCAAAAATCAAGCAGAAATAGTCTGTTTTTCTTTTTGAGTATGCCCCTCATGAAATATTAACTATGGTTTACATTTTTGTTAGCTGAGAAAGTGAACAGCCTACGCGGGGTGAAAATGTACACTAAGTGATGCTGCAACTTCAAAAGAGGTCACAGTTTTGACCTGTATGTGCAGACTAAAGTGGTTTGGTCTTGTCTGTCGGTTCACTTTTAGATTCCAGCTAAACTTTAAAGCACTAGTGTAGCATAGTTGTCATCGCCTTGTTATAAAGAGTGCTTGTTTTTGAAAATGCCAATGTTTTCTCAGTTTTTCCTTATTCCAGACATTACATTATTGGCTTCACTCCACATCTGTCACCTTTTATTTATCTATTGTGTAGATCAGAGGCGTTATCCAATTTGAAAACAAGAAATTTCCGCATTAAGTCACCCTAAAAAAGTGCTAAAGGGGAACCTCTAAGAGTTTAACTATTCAGAGATTCTCATGGGGAAGTTATATAGGCCCTCTTTCCCCCTCTGATCATTGACTGGGTCTCTGCTAATGGGCTCTATAAACCTATGGGGCACAGGTGCACTTCATTTGGGGTCACAGCTTTTAGATACATTGCTTAGGGTCACAGACATCCAAACTCCTCATAAACACATTCACTTATATAAACAATGAATAGGATTAAAACTATACACACACCTTTGCATGCACACAAAATTAAAATCTCTCATGTGTGTTTTTCATGGCACTACCCCTCCTAGACCAATTTAAGCTGGCATGATCCTCAATGCAGCCTCAGTCTGTTAGCCAATCAGTTTGGCACACATGCCATGACATTTCAATCTATCAACAAAATCAATAGCAGTGGTCCCCCTAATATAACTGCACACAGCACAAGTGTTCTTCACAGTGGTACGGCTTTTGCTGTCGCATTTAGATACACAGGGAGTAAACCCAGGCTCGGCATTCTGCTGATAAATGCAGTTCTGTCACCCCAAGGGAAATGTGCCTGCATCCCTCTGGTCAGAAGTGTGCTTCTATCCCCCCCGCCCCACCACGCCATGGGCGGAGAGGGGGCGAGGGGGGAGCTCAGGCCTGTTCCCTGCAGCTGTGCCCTTATTCCCAGCACCTGACCAGGGGCCCAGATGTGCACACAGGCAACAGCAACAATTTGAGCAATGTAAGTCCCCTGTGGGACCCAGGCACCTGCAAATGTAACCCCACTATCTAACATGATGGCGTAATTACAGGTCTAATAAGTCTACATCTGGAAAGAACTCATTTAATCTATCAAATCAAACCTTCCTGGACTGGGGAACAATACAAAAATGGTATCGCACTCTCAGCATTTCATCTGCACATCAAACAAAAGCTACTCTGCAGTTGGCACTGACCCAATTAGCCATCAGGTAGACAGCAACTACAGGGCACAATAGCTTAATCAATTTATTTAATATTGTGCATAAATATCCTCAGCCAGTAACAGAGATGTGTTTAATTTTGAAAATCCTAAACTTTATTTGGTTAAAATAAGCACAAAAATGTGTTATTAATTTTTTTAATTATTATACCATACTTAAATTGAGTCAAGAGGATACAATTTAAGCTACTACTCTAATACTTACAATTACACAAACAGTTACAAAAAAAATATATAGCATAACAGCACTTAAAGACAATATAAAACATTTGCTAAAGCTGGACATACTGTAACTTTTCAAGTTGTGCAAGTAGCATGTGACAGTGAAAGGACTCACTGTGAGTAAATGTATAGAGAGCACCATCCAATTTCACATACCTGTGATTATTAGGTTATATTCATCTATTAAAATTTGAATCACACAGGATCCTGGGTGCAAAAATATAGTATGTATTTAAATGGCAATTCAAACATAAACAATAAAGTAAAACAGTTCATGGAAACCGTAGCCAATCTCAAAGACTGACTTGGAACTGTAATGAACTGAAACTTTATGCTCCAGCGCTGCACTCACAGGAAGCTACAAAGGTTAATGGTGACATCTAGTGGCACAGAAGTATACATACACCTGCTGATCACAGTAAAATGGTATTTTGGTATTGTTTGTAAACATTTAACTTCTCTCTCTCTCTTACAGGAAACCAAAAACTTTCTGTAAAAAAATTTTTAAAATAGTAACAATAGGACCTGTGGAGTGTTTTAGTTGCAATAATCACTAATAATGTAATCACAGTCAAAAATAAAGATGAATGTTTACTTTTGTGTTGTGTTGTGTATCTACAGTATAGTAAACAAGGCATCTATTTTTTAACATGGGGTAATGAATGTGCAATAAATGTACTCACTATGTGGTGACCCGTAAGCCTTAACAAACCTACTGTATAACAATGTGCTCCAAAAAAGAAAAGTAAATTTCAGGCTTCAATAACATTTCATTTTAAATACATTTAATGGCACTTTGTGTTTTTATCACTGTGCTTCTGTAATATTAACACTAGTAAACTCTCTAACAGCAGAGGGTGATAGTGATCTGCTTTTCTTCAGCTGAAGTGAGTATGTCATAGTGAGGGCGCACACTTTTTATGAACATGAATCTTTGATATAATGTGTATAAATTCAATATACAAGCTGCATAACAGAAAGAACAAGAAAACATATCTAATGAATTGCAATCTAGTCTGTATGACACTCATTCAAGACAAATATGTATGTGTATATAGTTATGTATTTTCTGTGGACAATGGATGTGCCAAAGAATGCAGGCAGTTAGTCAGGGAAAATGCATTTTCTTAACCTTGTTTTGACAAATACATACAGTACACGAGCCACAGCTGACAGTTCTCATTATAACACTGTCGCCATGGTATTTATTAACAGGTCTGAAGAGATGGTTCTGTTTCACTCTATTCTGTTGATTTTTTTCTCTCCTACCCAACAACAAACACATCACTCGTAACCCTGCCCAGTTCTTATAGTATATGAAACTCTTGTTGGTATATTCAGATTTTTTAGACAGGATCATTATTTTCCTGCCTATGGTGAATGTTTAATACATACTTTAGATGTGAACACAGTGAACTGATTGACAGTTAATTACATTACACTGTACAGTACCAACCTTATACATCCAGACACTGAAAAGCACAACAGAAAACTACTTTGACAAGTTGGTGCACAGTTGAGCTTCATCTGCTGAAACTGTGGAATGTATGGGTTAGATTTTGAATACTTCCATCCATAGTTCTGGCACATTGTTCATCCCCATCCATCCACGGGTATCCGCTTGTCACTGGCCATCACGGAGGACAGATGAGGAGGAAGTAGTATGTCGTCTTGGACAGAGAATCTTACTAAAGGCCCTACGGAAGCTACTGTGGCAAAGTGGGTACAGGAATGGGTTAATAGCAGAGTTGAGCCACAGGAGCCAGAAGGTGACCTCGTACCAGTGATGCTGGATGCACCGCCCTCTGCAGGCAGCACGGATGATCATCAGTAGGGTGTATGGTGCCCAGCAGATGGCAAACACACACACTATGATGGCCAGGGACTTAGCAATTTTCTTATCCCTGGACAGACGGCTAGGCTGGGCAGCCCTGCTGGTTGAGGGATCTAGTTTACCCAAACTGGGAGAGGAGGTCTGGGAGTGGATAGAGCCTTTTACAGCCAGTTTCATCCCTAACCCCCAGTTGTGGGATAGGGGGATACCGTCCCCCTGCGCAGAGGCAGGCTCGCTCAATTGAAGGTGGAGCTGGGCCTCCCTGCTGTGGAGCCTCCTCCTGCGTATGCTGAGGTAAATGCTGAGGTTGAAGAAAGCCACGGAGATGAAAGGAGAGAAAAACTCCAGCATGGACGCACTCAGCAGGAAGTACCAAGAGTAATAGAACTCTGCAAAGCACTCATCCTTTGGCACGCGGCTTCTGCCCACCGCCAGCTCCCAGAATATGATAGCTGGGCCGTACAGGACAAAGGCTAGCACCCAGACAGCAATCATCTTGATTATGGCTTGATGAGTCATGCTCTGTCTGGCACGGTAACTTATCTGCAGTAAATACAAGAATAAATCAGTAAATACACTTTGAGTAATACTGCTGCTCAATTGTATGTGCAATTTCTGCAACCTACCGTTATTGTAGAAAAAGTTAGTGGGCAAAATAGGACATCATCTTTAGCAATAAAATTGTAGTCAATGTTCATTTAATTGCAATGGCGGAAGAGGTTTAATCCAGCACTTTTTAATACAACACTGATCCCCTTGAACTAATCACAGCACAATCGTACAATCAATATAGAGGGGACCCTTCAACCAGAAGCCATTACTTTAAACTACCATGTCTACAAAAACCATCCAGTGAAACCCTTCAATCCACTGATGAGCCCACAACTGAGAATTTTACAAAATAATCAAGTATAAAGCCAATAACACTGTGATATATAAATCACAGAACATTTTGATGGACAAACAGAAAATATTGTGATAAGAATTGTTCCCAACATCTTGACTTCATGCACTGCGGTAAAGTGTGTGCTGTGTTTCCACTACAGGAACGTTTCCCAGAGACTATGAAGTTTAGGAGGAACTCAGTACATTTACACCATTGCCTCTCGAGCTGCCCTGAAGATGTGCCCCTGTTCTAAATGACAAAAAATGAATTGCAGTTCTTCTTCAAAGAAGATGCTTGAATAAATTAATTGGCATACAGCACTTCTTGCTCCTTCTTCATGTAGTGATGGAGCACTCAACGGAGAAGAAACAGGTGTGCTCATAAATCCAATCAGAAATTTTGCATTATCTTTTTAAACTGTTAGATTCCTCCTGAGAGGCTCTACTCTTAGCTCACTCTTACAACCATAAGCAATACTTAAAACAGGATGCTTTCTCTCTAACGCCATGCAGTTAGCATTTTGTTAACATACTGACATTTCATCTAACTGCCAAATGTATGCATCTAATATGACTCCATCTTTTCTTTTGAAAGACAAACTTTGTCCTGTGGCTGTTGACGATCCTTTGTCTTTCAATGTTCAGAGAGAAATGCTTTTAGGAAAATGCTGCTTGGCTGCCGGTGGCCTGTTTCTGCTATGATTGATCTCCCCAGGTTGGAAGGACCATGGCACAGAGAAGGATCTCTATGATCAAAGCTAGCTAATTAAAGAAGAGGCTCTCTCTCTCTCTCTCTCTCTCTGGTGTTATTTGTATTCATTGCTCTGATGTTAAGTGTTTGCTTGTGAAAGGAAACAGAACACTCTCTTTGTCTACTATGCCAAGCCTCATCCCACCTTTGAGTTAACACACACGTGTATAGGATACAGTCAGTCGGCTAATGCACAGACAAGCCCCAACAAAAGGTTCAATGGGCCTAACAGCTGCAGAGGTTTGGAAATGTATGCTAACTACTAGATATGTGCCAAGGCAGGCAGAAAATAGAAAATCGACCTTACTGATGCCGTACAATTGTATTTCAGAAAAAAAAAGCAGTGGGACATAGTTTCATGGACAGAGATTCAATTATTTTAAACTGTTGAAGTGGAAATCAAAAGTATTTAAGTTTAGACCTCTAATATTGAATTTTTGACAATGATGTGTTGTTTTCTGCGTATTTCCTGAAGCCCAGTCTGTCCCAAAGTCAAAATGTGACTTTTTTTTATCTTCGTCATGGGGAAGGGCTATAATTAGGGGTGGCACTGGGCCTGAATGGGTCAGGAATGATTAACCTCTGCAGATGGGCACATTTGGGAGAATGAGGTGGCACTGCCCCTACCAATGACCTAGGAGACTCACCAGTCAGAAATAAAGCCAAGACCACAAGCAGTGAACACTTGTACGGCTAAAAGGAAAAGGGCTCTTTAACTTTTAACATTATAACACAGAAACTAATATTTCTGTCTGCGTGGAAACTGAGACAGGAAAATGTTAATGAGCCAACTCCAATCATACTCTGGTTTACCTTCATTCGCCTGAGACATTTTGAACATTCAAGATTCTTTCACACATAAAGCTGGCTAGTGTACTGTATCATAATCCTAAATTCACTTTGATGGTTGTGTGCATCACTGATGCGAGGCTCAGGATGTTCCACTCACTGCTCTGGTGACTGACAGGAAGCGGTCGTAGCTGATGAGGACGATGTTGAACACAGACGCTGAACAAAGCAGGTAGTCCATGACCAGCCACAGCTTACACAGTCGTTGGCCCAGTGTCCATCTGCCTGTGAGAATGTAAGGGATGTAGACTGGGATGCAGAATGCCCCTACAGAAACAGTTTGGAAAGGGATCAGTGACCAAGGAATATGTCCCCCATTTAGCTTTTATAACCAGTATATAAACGTTTAATAAATGGTTCAAATCACACAATAGCGTAGTTTAATGATTTAATGATTTATAAATAAAGGCATGCTGTACAAAATGAAAATCAATGATATGTCGAACAAACACTTTAAAATGCCCTAATATCTGTTATAGATATATTATAGTGTATTAAAATCATTTATCAAATGTTTATATGGTTCTTAGAAATGCCTAATGAAGCAAATACAGTAAAGTGTTCAATTTTAACCTTACTGAACTTTATAGGAATGAATGAAGGAAGGAAAGTGACAAATAGTGATGAGCAAGTGTGAAACTGCAGATCATAGAAAGAATGCATGTTTATAAAAAATTAGACAATGCCACTATGAGAGTAATGGTATACAAAGGAGCATCAAAATATTTGAAAGACTCATAGGACAGAAGATAGCCTTTATGTAAGAAACAGCACATTTATCGTTTTGCATTAAACTTCATCTAACTATATTGCTGTACTGTTGCTGTAGGGTCTCTCAAAAAAACACTAAGGTTGGACTTACCAACAAGAAAATCTGATATTGCCAAATTCAGGAAGTAGTAATTGCATTGTCTTCTCAAACTCTTGTCCACTTTAAAGGCCAAAATGACCAGAGCGTTGCCCAAAACTATCACAACAACCAAAGTCACCATCATCACCATTAAAACGACATATATGGGTCCTGAAAACACGAAGCTGCTCTGGACTCTAGTTGAGGCATTGTCAAAATAGTACTGACTGGAGTTAGAATCAGTCTCGTCCTCCGACATGGTCCTGGTTTGAGCTGAAAGGTGCTGTCGTTAAATCCTCAATAGACCAGCGCTGTAAATAATAAGCCAGCAACAGGTGCCAGGCGAGCAGACACAGCATCCAACACCCCCCATATAGCCTCTAAAAGCGTCGCTTTCCTGCTGAAACTGAACACAATGTGCCAGAAAGTCCACGAGAGAGCGCACAACGCTCTTCACAAAACGCTGCCTGGACACCACCTGAATTACGCATTTGTCTTAAGGTAAAGCCCTGCTGTAATGAGATTACTTCTCTAAGCAATAGTTTTTGTTATCACGTATTGTATGTAATGCCAGATTATGACTTAATTATATTATTATAATATAATATGTATCATGTAATATTATTATTTGTGTGGCACTATAAGCTTTATACATCCGAAACACAATACAATTTGGTAATTTTTGCTATACGAGATTAACGAGAGAGGACTGCAGTATCCTCCCTCTTAAAGTAATTACAGATACTAAAAATTAGATATTATTCCAGCAGCATCCGATACTTCATTTAATGGAAAGAGATTTCCGAAGCACAGAAAACTTGATTATTGTCTTTATAATGAAATGCAAACTCAGATTGGGATTTAGCTGACGTCAAATAGTCCATTGCTTGTTATGCTGTGAATCAACTCAAGTCTCGAGTCATATATTTTCCCTGTTGAAATTCAAAATTCATATTTCATTCACAGCCATACAGTCCATACACACACACACACACACACACACACACACACACACACACACACACACACACACACAACTGAACAGGCTTGCATGAGCTCACCATCACACAGGCAGCCTACCAATATTGGTTGTTGCCTCAAATGAACATGCTGTGAGAGTGTGTAGAGGATACAGGGCATGACATGCTGAAGGCATGGCACACTCGAACTGTGATGACCCTTACCTCACCCCACACTTCACAAGGTATTAAGAGCATTGTCTTCCAGCTGCAAACAAACAATTATATACTATTGTTACTTGTTACTATATTTCTTTTGTTTTAAAGCTGACACATTGAATGTTCAAGGTTTTTTTGATTTACATATTGGTTTAGAGACATTTTGTCCTTGAAATAAATCACATTCTTGTGTTAACATTCTCTGCTTGTTCCTCCAAAACATCCAGTACCTTCAATCTGACTGGCATGCAAAGCTGTGCAAGCCAGCAAAGACATGATGGACAAAACAGAAGCTAGTGGGAGGCACACACGGGAGGTCTCTCACTGAAGTTCTCATCAACACACCTCGTGAGATTAACAGTGTTACCAGTACTAGTTAAATATTCAGCATTCTTGCCTGTGGCACCTCAAAGTCCAGTATGTGGGAATTTGTACATTTCATATACATGTTAGGTAATTCTTTGGTGTGTGTATATAACATCCCTCTGGCACACAGTGGAAGAAGCTGTATCCCTTATTTGCATTCTGATACTATCCTGTTGGTCCCCCAGCTGTGGTCCAAGAGAAATGAGAAACACTACAGAACAGTAGAAGTGACTGAAGGAGCCAAGCTTGAATTACTGTTATTTTCTCACAAATGGAACCACCACCATCTCTCTGAGTTAGTCATGTCACAGTTGCAAGATAGGAATCAGTGCAGGCGAAGACACACGGTAAGCGTAGGAGTTTTAATGCAGCTTCATTCAGACTCCTTACCAGTGTTGTTCACAATAGGCTCAATTAAAGTGAAATGTCTGTCCAAATCAGCTCTTTAGAAATCTGACCGTTATTGCTTTTACAGCTTCTTGTTAATTAGGTGGTGTCATCATAAGCTGCAATTTTCATAGCCAATGTGTCAGTTTTGACAAAAGACGAATGATTGAGTGCTTTATCGTGTGACCAATTTGGTATAATGATCAAATACAGGAGTTTGTGTTTGCACCTCATGAAGGCTGATTAATATACAGAAAATGTTTTCCAAAGGCAAATATTTGAATACTTATACGTTTGGTATTGGATTCTGAAGGGCAGTTTAGGAAATTAACATTTACATTTCATTTTACATACTGTATTAACTGATAGCACCAAAGGTCACATACAAGGTCATTTACAGTACAATGAACTACTCTGCTTTTACTAGAAAAAGGATGACTTAACTATAACTTTTCATATTTGCTCGTAAATTGTCACTTAAAGGCCAAATTCAATATTCAAATAATTCCTGGCTGCCTGCTAAAAACACCAGTGATAGTGAAATACCCATTAGTCACAAATGCCAGTTATTCAAATATGTAACAAAGGCATTGAGACCTCATGGAAACTAGCGCTGTGCCGTCATGGAAACTAATGCACAATTTACAAAATTTACACCAGCACTGCTGCCCTATTGCTGTGCTCCAGAGACAGTTTTCAGTGAAAATGTTTGGTTTTTTTGTCTGCCATCATGAAGTGCCTTTACCAGATTGAAAATATTATATTCCCAAGAATGAATTAAAGGGGTCATACATAATGTAAAGCTCATGCAGGTGTCTCAACCCAACATTAATATTATCATTACTCCAAAGGTCATGCTAAAGGTGTTTTTGATAACACACAGAATGGGACAATGAATTATTAGGAACAACATCTCCACAGCCTAGTCATTTAAATATAATTAAGCTTTGCCAGTGTAAGATATGTTGAACTATTGCATACATATTAAATAGAATGCAAGGGAAGTGTGCCAGAAAAGCAATCAATTTGGCAGGTGCATTGTCGCTGGATTTGGAAAGTGCAATGACTCATCTGAAAATGGAGGACACTCAGAAACAAAGCAGCGCCACAGAGGGTACACAGAGGCTCTAGTGTTGCCGATTATACAGTGCCCTGCTGTGGCTCTCCATTACTCTAGTACTCAAGTGTTTGTGTTTGGATGCTGGGTTGGAGTACTGATGCTATCATACTGTAACAGTGTGCCGATCCGAAGTAATCACAGCTAAAATTAAACAATAAGATGTTCAGTGCACATCCCAATTCTCCCTTTAAAACCCAGTGGAGGGTTTGTTGTCCTTCCAAGCCCATATTCATAGTACAGTATGTTGAATTTTACAAATAAGTAATACTGATTTGTAGATGGATTTACTTTACAATACTAAAGCTAAACACAAAACTGCAAATGCCCGGTCCTGACATTCAAATAAAATCGTAGAGGATAAAAACACACTTACACTAAAAAACTATTTTGGTCCTCGTCAGAAAGAGAGTAAAATCTAAGATCTTCAAGACAGGATAAAAACATACAAAATAAGCAAACAAATCTACTAAACAGACTCCATATTGATTATTTAATAACAATTGCATACTTATTGTAATCTCTGATAAAGTTGAAACTGTTGACTGAGTAACCAGGAGCTGCATTCTTTATACATCTGTAAGTGTGACCTAACTTGACTGATGGATGATGGGAAAACAACATACAGAAAATGTGCAAAAAAACAAGCAAACACTAGAAGCAGACGTCTACGGTTAGGGTTTACAGTTTTTGATACTATATATGAGCTGACTATAATTTTAGTTAATTGCACTTTATTTGACGAATTCCTCTTTTCACTGAAGGATGTGTGAATCCAAACAGCCCGTTGACAGATTTTAATTTTGATCTGGATTTGTATTTAAAAAAAATGCTGTACATCTAATAGAAACACCAGAATTGTCTCACAGATGGAACTGTAGCTATGGCAAAATGGCATAGTCTTGAAATTTTACGTTTTCCTTGTTCCCATATCTGGGTATTTGGCAATTCACCTAAAAGAACAAGTGATACTTCACATTTAGCAACACAACTATGCACAAAAACATTTTTTGGCATTACTTTAGCAATGAGTCCTAATCTCATTGTGCAGATTTGCTCTGACTTGGCTCCATCCAGCTCTAATGCAGGAGTTGCTCATAACCAAGTATTATAGCTACTTGTTTGAGTGAAGAACTTTGAAAAGACATTCAAACAAATGGTATCTGGTACAGGGTTATTTTCTTATATATTGCTATGAAATGCATTTGGAAATTTACACTGAAATAGCAATGGAAAGCATTCTCCAACTGTTTAACATGCAGTGCTGCATCAATATCCTAGGTTTTGGCTAATTGCCATTTTAACACAACAGAAATATCCATTGGTAGACTCAGTCTCCACATCACATCAGAGCTGTCACAGTTTACATAATAAATGCTAATCATTAATGAGAGAGCTGAACTCGTACAGTTGGATGGCTTCACAGCCTCACAGTCTGTTTGGCAGAGCCGCTTGCGAGATGAAGGGTGTTGGCATTTACCTTATGCTCCAGATCCACAGAAGCTCATTGAAATGCTGTGGGTGTGCCTCGTCGTGACAGTATTTTGACTTGTTAAATTTTTCATCTCATTTTCAAAAGCACCAAGCTGGTTAATCCATGCATCACCGTACCCCACCCTCATATCAAAATGTATTGAGCAACTCATTTTAAACATCACTGTGCAGTAATCATCCCTGTAAGAATGTTAGCATTAAAAGGAAACATTAATGTTAAGTAACCAAAATCAAAATTAAGGCAACTGTATTACGTAAGTAGTTGCTGTTGCAAAGGGACAGAAGGAAAAGTATTGTGTAATGTAATTATATACATATTAAATGTTTGCTTGCTTCCACTTCCTTTTGAATACATTTCAGTTATTGTTGTGTAAATATGCATTAAGATTGCTTTAAAATGAGGTTTACTTAAATTTTCTTGCTAAAGGTGAACAGACCCAAAATAGTGTCACATCTATTCTGCAGTATCAAAGCCGTATTAAAGCAATTATTTTAGAATAATATTCCCCCTATGAATATAAATGCATTAGGATCTTCACCTATCAGAATTATTGACAATACCCCTGCGAAAATAATAGCTAGAGCCTGATGATCCACCGGGGTCCATTCAATAAGAGACAATGCATTTGAGAACATTTTAGAGAAACAATGCATGTGTCTGGAGATGAGTCATAATTGAAGTGAAAGTTTCTTTACTGAGCATTGTAAACTTTGTGATAAATGTGGCATCTGGGCTCATTTCCATATAAAAGGCTGTAACATAGAAAATAGATGACAGAAAATAACTAATTACTTTCCGAAAACGACTTCACCATAAGTGGTGCAGAGTACAGTACCATAAAGTAGATTTTAAAGGCTGAGTGCAGCCATGGTCCTTTTTACTAATTTTGCCTGATTGGACTTCACTTGAGAATTTAGTGGGTGTGTACTGCCTGTGCTTGATTGATTTCCGTCTGACCCTCCTATTAGTTTTGTTGTGTTGGTGTTTTGGTGGGAGAAGTTACACCTTTATCATTCTTATAGATTCATTAAAAGCCCATACACTGTCATGGTCCACCCACACAGGTGTTTTCAGTTAATCTACCTGATCAGTGTGTGTGTGTGTGTGTGTGTGTGTGTGTGGGTGGGTGTGTGCGTGTGTGTGTGTGTGTGTGTGTGTGTGTGTGTGTGTGTCTGTGTGTCTGTGTGTGTGTGTGTGTGTGTGTGTGTGTGTGTGTGTGTGTTTGCAAACTGCAATTGACACCTCTCTCACTCTCCTGTTAGTTTTGTTGCACCTGTTTGGGGCAAGACAACTTACATATGTATCATTATTATTAGTACACAGACATTTATGGCAGTCCACCTGCCTATAGAGATCCACTCAGCCAATGTAATTGCAGACACCTGTGTGGCTGTGCAGAGAGTTTAAGGATGGGATGGACTAGCTAGCAATGCCCCATTTAGTAGGGGCATTGATAATGTGATAATCTGGATAGCGTCTGATCCACGGGCCTTTGCATTTACAGCTTGGTATCAGCGTTCTCATTTTGATTTTGTTTGAGACTCAATGTACAAATTAGTCAGGCGGGGGTGGCAGACTTGACAAACATGGGTTGTCCATCGTCGAAGGAAGAAATGCCATAGGTGGGCATTATTCATTTTTGCGAGGGAAGACAGGCTTTTAAGCTTGCAGGAAAGAGCAGTGAGGTGATTTGCTGGGTGGATCTTTCTCTTAAGAGTGTGTGTATGAAAATGCATTGAACATCTTGCTGAGATCCAATGTAGTCTGGTCATTTATGGGGTCAGTATAATGTATAATGGCAGCACAATTACATACAGAAATGCTGCAGTAGAGGGTTTTCCTGCAAAGTGCTGCCTGTCATTTCTTTTCTTGATTCTTGAGAAGAATTTAGAAGGAAAAAAAAGCAACAAAAAAAGCATTATAACTTGTGAATCCTAATTAGAATATGCTTTTAATAGTGTGTTTTACACCACAGGTAAGCATAGCACATGTTGGACTAAAGGAAAGAGAAGGACCATTGATCTGTGGTTGTTAGCGGAACCATCCATTGAGCTCATGCTGTACATCATGAAATGTGATTCAATCCAATCCAAAGCAATTTATTGTTGGCTATTATCCTCAAAATACGTTCTACAAAAGCATAAAAAAAAGCATGTTAAAAGAACAATTTATCATATCTGTTTTCCTTCATAGTCAATAACTTAGTATAGCCACTAAGCAGTCAAATAAGCCTCTCCTATTCAGACTGCTCTATGTGAAGGGAATACATGCTGTACTTCTCTCCTCTACCTTTCCCTCAGTCACTGTCTCTCTCCCTGCCTGTCCCTAAAATGTCCCTGCTGGGGATTCTATCTTCTGGTTCCTTTTGAAGCAGTGGCCTCTCTTTGCCTCCATTATCTTGTAATTTGTGAGGGATTACGCTCTGGAGCACACACAGTCCACCCCGTTGCTTAAGAACTGTGACAGCTTACAATAATTGCCATGCTAATTAGCAGGAACTAGCCCAGCGCGCTTCTTTCCCTCACCAGACCTGATTTGATGAATATGCTTTGATTAACGTCTGTGTTTCCATAACTTCCGCACCACTGTAATTAAATGTATCACTGACGATAGTGACTGACTGATAAACCTTAACAAATAAAATGTAGAGGCTATTGTTTTTGAAGGACAAAGAGAGAGAAAGTCTGCATTCAAACCTGCCTGAAAAAGGTTTTATATTATAGGTGTTGGGCCAGTGTACAGAACAGTACTGTAATAGCAATGAGATCAATGCAAACATCCCTGGAGTGTGAAGAAAATTATGATTAGCTCAACTATAATGACTTGAAGAGGCAACCTTTAACCCAGGATGCAGTTGTCAATTGATCGAGGTGTGTTACTCTTTTCTATCAACAGCATTACATCTGTATGTAGAACATGGCAATAATTACGACCAACAAGCAGATATGCACACTGGCTGAAAACGAATAGAAAGCTGTAAAGTGGCTTTTTCTTCTTTTCCCAGCATCGCATGGCACACATGACCAAGTGAGAGGGGCAAGATCGACCACAATTTGTTCTTATTATTATTATTGTATATTATTGTAAGAATATAATGATGCTTCAAACTGACAAACATGTGAAAAACATTTCTGTCTTCGTCTAAGTGATTGCCTACTGACAAACTGTCAGATCTACAGTTTGTCTTTGTTTGGCAAAATTGTTGTAATTTGTTATTCTGCGATGAAGATTTCTGCAGTTATTCTGAAGGATGAATCTGCAATACAGGCACAGCTGAGTTGGCCTCTTTAGAGTCCTGTTGTTTGTTGCATATCGCCTTGAAAACACACATAAAATAACAAATGTCGCTGCTTCTGTTATTCAAACGAACTATTCACTGTGTGAGCATGTGATTTAGTTGCTTCAGCATTGAAGTCCTGTTCCATTGGGTGTTTACCTTATTTTGTGTAACCCCATGCAGCTCTACTGTGTATTAGCCTTGCTTGTGATTGAGTTTCCTGGTCAATACAGCTACTCAAAAACACTTCTTCTCACAGGTGACTAAGTAACTCATCTTTGAAATCCTCCCTGTCTGACACATTCATTACAGCAATAACCCTCCCATCACCCGCTCTGTCAGATATGCTCATACCTCAGGGGACCTAATTGCTTGAAGTAAGCAGGGACTTCAAAGCCACATACAGAGAACTGACCTTCAATACCTCAAAAATCTCTGCAGCTACAGTTTTCTACATAGAATAGTGGAGCTCGAAAATGTCTAGAATGAATGACCTTTAAAGCAGAAGTAGGGTACAGTTAAGGGTAGAAGGTTAAATGTGGCTGTGGTGTGCAGGTTTCTGTCTGTCTGGTTTCTGAGTCTTGTCCAAACTTCGTTACCGTCTGCCTGTCAGAAGCTTAGGAGAAAAAAAAAGACAGCTCTAACCTGTTTGAACATCACCTGGTGCAGCAAATACTTCCATCTAGTGTACAAAAGAAGAACTAGCACAAAGTAATTTGGTCAAGGGGTTCATTAACACTAAACTCAAGACCAACATCTAATCAAATAATTTCAAGGGCTGAAAGAGAAGATAAGATTATGATATAGTCATATTCTCTCCAGTGCAGCCTAAATGTTGACATCTAGACACACAGAGACTTTGTTAGAATTAATATACATAATGGGCACAGACCCTACTTTCAGTTTTGGAACTTTTTGGAAGTGAAAACAAAGGAATGCACCAAAGATGTTATTATTACCCAATGCAATGGCAAAGCTGGTCCAGGAAGTGTGATAATTGTCTGCAACAGACAGTTTGGGTAGTTAATATTAACGGTAACATGACAAATGTGGGGATTTGATGACAGTCTTAGTTGTGTTAGTTGAAGATTATGTTGATTCTTAAAAGCCCACCAATGAAAAGGGGGGCTTAGCTTGTATTACTACTTGTTTGTTGCTGTGTATTATTTTCAGGGTTGGGAGGGTTTAAAAATGTAATCAGTAACGTAACTTGAATATGCAAATAAAGACAAGAGATCGATTACAAAAAGACGAATTCACATATTCTATAAGACAACAGAACAATGTAACCTTAGAAAAGATAATGGAAACCAAGATCTGAAGGTGTTCTCTGCTCACTGAATTTCTAAAGAAAAACCATTTTCACAGCTGGAAGGCAAAACTTGTACTATACTGTGATGTTGTTCCTTTTTCTGCTTTCAAGACAAAAAAAAAGGGAAATTGTGGAATATTATTTTTCAGTCGAGGCTATAAAAAGTGCCCTGAGATAACTTCTGAATAATAATAATGAATTAATCCTGCTAACAAATCCCCATTTTTACTAAATGTAACTTGATTACAGTTACATTTCATGTCTCCATTCCCTGTAATATGTTACTCACCCAGCCTGATTATTTGTTTGTTTGTTTGTTGTTTGTTTGTTGGGGTGGCAGGGCCTCATTCAGCTAGCCTTGTCCCTGCGTGCACCAATTTAGCAGCTGTTTGGTCACGTGATGGACACTAACGTCTGTCAGCTGATTGACATGATCAAATTTCGGCTGTGAAGTGTGTTGTGTGTCTCTCAGCTTTAGCTTAAGGAGCCCAAAGTCTGCGAAAGTTGGGTGAATTAAGAGTTTGAAAGTCCATACCCGTAAGTCTAAAGTTGTTATGTCATTCTAACGTTAGCTAACAAGCTAATTGACCTAAGTTAAGTCAGTTAGTTAAGCTAGCTCGTGTTTTCGAGTAAATTAGCTCCAATTAGCTCCTCTTGGAAAGGTTGTGTTGTTAGTTTTAAAAATCTGTTTCCACTCCACACTCAAGCTAAAATAAATTCAACAGGCTTGCGTTAAATGACTAACATAAGAGTTATTAAACATCTAAAGTCGTATTCGCTTTTACTGGTTGCAGGCCTCTGTCTAATAGTTGTCATATAAGTTATCTCAGGCAGGGAAAGTCCAGTGGTGATGGAGGCAGACACACTTGAGGACCAGCTTCTCCTCCATGCTCAGGAGGGCAGCTGTTCTCATATCCAGAGGCTCCTCCAGTCGAGGATCGACCACGGCAGTCCTCCCAACATCAACTGCAGATGTAAATGAAAATAATCTTATTTGTAGCCCGTTAGCACGACTTCAGGTAGCTACCACAGGTGAGTGTTAATGTTGCTTTCTGTCACTGTAGCTAGGTCTAAAGCCAGTTCAGGATGGACACCCCTCCACCTGGCCTCTTACTTTGGACACAGGGATGTTGTGGAGGAGTTACTCAAGGTAAGAGCTCATATTACTCTGTATGTTAGGTGCATATAGTACATATAGTATTTGCAGCTAGTGAGATCAACTTCATGAAACACATTTGCAGACAGGTGCTGATGCAAATGTGCAGAATGACATGGGTGACACGCCTCTTCACAAAGCAGCCTACACTGGAAGAAAGGTAAAACATTAAAGAATTCAATTCACCGTCAGCCTCTGTATCATAATAATAGGTCCTGTTTGCATCGTAACCTGTGATTCACCTTTGTCTCACCCAACCAAAATGTCAGTCAGAATCACTATTACAGACTTTCCTCCATTGATGCTTTTGATTGATGAAAGGTGATGGTCAGATTTTTCTTTTTTCTATACTTTGAACCCTTAAGGAGATTGTTCTGTTGCTGCTGCGGTATGATGCCTGTTCCAACATAATCAATGGAACAGCTCAGATCCCTAAAGATGTCACAGAAGATGATGAAATCATTACAATGCTGGAAGGTATGAAATGATGGGGAGTGTTTTTTTCCTTCTCATTACTGTAGATCAGTAGCCCTTGTTCTCACATCGTGTTTGGTTTGTGCAGCTGCAGAGAGAAGAGAGACAAGACGGCGGGAGGAGAAGCTTCTGGAGGCAGCTAGAGAGGGGGACATCTCCACAGTGTCTAAGCTGGTTAGTGTCTGACCTTTCTGAAAACTTCGGCAGAATATGTTTCACTTTGGCAGCATCTGTTCCTTTCAGGCTGCTGAGATTGTTAAAATGCACAATTACATTTATATTTGTCAAGATTCTGGTCGCAAAAATCCAACATGTTTGATGTATTCTCAAAAGATCTGACCTGTCAGGAGGTGATAGTTTAAGACTGTCCTCTGAAAACCGTTGTTGCTTCCATATCAGAATTATAATTGCCCCGTTTTCTGTGTATGTTGTTACCGGCTGTCTTTAGTTATTTAGGTACAGATACGTTTCCATTACAGTTAGAGGTAAATGCTGGTGTCTTCTGCTTCGGTCTGTCGTTCAACTGTCTTCTGATCTTCAGCTCAGTGGAAAAGGAGCTCCAGATATTCACTGCAGGGACTCGGTGGGGAATACGCCCTTACACTGTGCAGCCTACAGAGGGCAGAAGCAGTGCATTTTAAAGCTGCTCAAGTCTGGAGCAAGCCCCAGTATTAAAAACAACAATGGTATTTATCTTATCTTTGAACATCACCTCTTGTTATTATGACCAATGTGTTATCAGTACAATAATGCTTACAATGGTCCATCACAATTTGTTTTCAAAGAATACACGTTTTTGTAAATACTGTAAAATATTTTATTGCATGGCTGATTGTGTTGCAGATCAGACAGCATTAGACCTGGTCCGCAGTGATGAACTGAGACCGATTCTAGCGGCCTTTCAATACAAGGTAGGGACAGATAAGTAGTTTTTAATCACCCCATTAATCAAATGAGGTTTTCCTTTTTCCAGAAGAAAAACATGGTTCAGGTACAGAAACGAATGTTCAGTAGCAAAATGTTCCTCTTTGAATGTAATAAACATTTAGTGCATGCAGTCCTACTTGAGCTATCAGTTCTACACAGCTATTAAATTTGGTATTTGAGTCATGGCCCACAAAGCATGTTTTCTAATTATTGTAGTGATCTTCTGGCCTTACCGAGCAGCACAATCGAAGCAGAATCTAGCCAGGAAAAATCTAAATCTAATGAACAGATTTCTGTGAAATTTACTGAGCTCATTCCTGTTTCCCGGGAGATTAAACATTCCAATTTCTGGCACTGCTTGAGCAAATAACTAAATTTTTTTTGTACTTAAAGTCAACACATGGTGTGTTTAGCACCTTAATCACAGATGAGATGTTTGCATTTCTCTTTCAGGAAAAAGTGGAGTTTGCTATGCTGCACCTGGCCTAAAAATCTGTGCCCACATTTATCTTTGTGCACTTCTTCTTCTCATATATTTCTATACATTTTCACTTCAGGTCTGGTGACTGTGAAGAAAATGCTTTGCAAGTCAGCAGTCCTTGCTCTTGCTTGGATGTCTGATTTGCCTGGCACAGCTTCACTGCAGAGCATTGCATAGTCATGGTGGAAATAAAAAAGGCTAAGCACTTAGCTGTTAAGTAAATTAAAAAATATACATTTACCTCTGAAACTGTGCAGGTTTTTACTGTAATTCAAAACTGAAGTTAGTGTTTCTGGTCTCACCGGAAATTCTTCAGCACTGTCCATCAGGCTCTGACTGTACACAAGTCTGAGGATTATTATTTTTTCCCACAAAGGATGTGAGCAGTGGGGTGCAGAAGATTGAAGGCCCTCTTTGGAAGGTACCCAGATGTTGAAGTGTATTCTTGTTTACACTTAATATGTCAGGCAATGGTTTTGTTCCCACTCCTACACGAACATACTTTATTTTTTTTTTTGTTACTCAACCCACAATATCATCATTATACACAAAAACTGTCTTCAGAGCCTTCCTTATTATTCATTGTTTTGTATTTCATGTCTGTGTTCTCTGTGAATAATAATTATAATCTGTTGTTGAATTCTTGCGTCTCTGTCAGAGTTCACGCTTTCTTGGATGGCGATCCCACTGGGTGGTAATTGAAGATGGAACTCTCTCCTGGTACCACAGACAGTGAGATAACTTTATATGTATGCTGTTTTTTTTAAAGATTATAGTATGAACATGTATAGTGTATTTTTTAATGCCATGCTAGAAAGTCTTGGTACTCCACCTTTGATTCACTGTGTGTATAAAAAAAAAAAAAAAAAAAAAAAAAAAAAGCTAACAAGGAACTTCAATTTTTTGTTGATCTGGCCACCCATGTAGACAAAAGCGGTAGAGTTTCTGCCGCCTCTTTCGATTGATTTCAAGGGGAACTGAAAATTACATTTAAAATAATTATATAGAAATAAGCAATCTTCTCACTGATGGGGTTGTTTGTTTATGTACTGTAGTTTATATAGAGACATCAGTATTAAATTGAGACTGCTTCATAACCAGTTAGAAAATAAAATAGTTAATTTAACCAGACAATGCCTTGTTACTTGCAGTAGCTGAAATATAAGAGCGTGCCTGTGTGTTGGGTGTCTGATGCCATGTCAAAATGTCTTTGTCTGTGTGTTCTGCATCTGTTTTTTTTCTAGGGCTGATGCACTGGCTGGTGTCAGAAAACAGGGCTCCAAGTCCCTATCTCAAGCCTACTGCATGGTAGGTAGTAGAGGTTACAGGCTTGTTGTAAATAACCTTCATGACGACACCAGGATTCAGTTGTGAACACATTGTCCTTATGACATGATGATGTTTGACATCTAGTGCAGCAAGCAAGACTCTGGGTAATTTCATTTTGTCATTCTAGGTCAAACCATGGGATCATTGCTTCTTCATGCTCAGGTGCTTTGATGACGCTGTACATTATTTTAAGGTCCCCTCAAAGACAGATTCAATCGCAACAAGAAAAGTGAGATGAGATTCACCTTCTATGCTGTTGCTATACCCCCACCTACTGACTGATTTGTCTATGCTGCAAGGCTGGACAACATTGTAAATGTTACCGATACTTGTCCACTTAGAGATGGCTGGATGCTTTTGAGGCGCATTCCTCCTATAGCACTCGCCACCACACCCATGAAGACACCATCGATGATGCAGATGGTAATGGTGGCGACACAGTGAGGAATCTGTCACACGCCCTTCAGGTAAAATTAAGTTCAGGCTTTTTTTTAAAAAAGGTGTATTATTAGGTGACAGAAGGACTCAAATGTGGAAGTGTCTCTCTTGTCCTGTGCTCCTGCAGGCAGCCAACGCTATCCAGCAGAAATTGGAGAGTGAAGTGTCAATATTTATATCGATGGTGAAGAATGAGAAGAATTGTGGTAGGAGTCCTGGCATATACCCATGTAGTTAATCCAGTGTCGTTTTTTTTATTTTGCCTGTTTTTATACTAGTGCAAATTAAATGTTCAGTCAATTGACAAAAAATTATTTGCCAACAATTCTGATAGACTTAACTCTGTGGTTGTCGATAAGGGGTTGATTGGAATGGAAAATAAAGGAGAATGGGGGGGGCATTTCAGCTGCAGTTTTTCTGATTTGAATCGAATGAAAGCTGAACATCGTTTATAGACATGCGCAATCTATAATGAGGAGTCAGGAGTAGGCATTGCTCAGATATAAAGTGTCACAAGCCAAAATGATTGACACCAATACATGGCAAAATTAAATGTTTGTTCTGTTTTCTGCTTCTCAAATGGGAGAATTTTATGTTTTTTTAGTTATTATATTATATATACATGTATATTATTTAGTTATTTTCAGCTTTTATTTCTAGGTTTCTAAATCTTTGTGGTATGGATTGTTTTCTGACATTATGTTGACTAAATGATTAATTGATGAGTCAAAAAAATAGCGCACAGATTAATCAGAAATAACCACTACTTGCAGCCAAATTTATACAGCTGCACTGAAAATTGTTTTATTTTTTTTCTGAAAGAATTGGCTACTCCTCTGTCACTGAAAGCCAAAGAGACCAGTGAGCTCTCCAGTGAAACCTGTGCTGCTCTCCATCTGTGCCTGGAACTGCTATCAAAGCAAGAGGAGGTAGGGAAGCGTCTACATCATCTTAATCAAGCCTACAGTATATCAGCATGTACTGTACAGGATTGGGCAAACTAAAAATCAGCATACAATAAAGTTCACTGGGGTTTGGGCAATATTATCCACCATCATACCAGCCCTCACATATTATTAAATGCAGCCAGAAACATAAAAACTTTGCAATAATTTATCTAAAATACTGTATTATTGTAATGTTTGCTACAAATGTGAAACAGTGTTGGCCTTGTGCTGCAATCTTGTGCTTTTCAATTCAATTCAATTTTATTTGTATAGCGCCAATTCATAACAGAAGTTATCTCAGGACACTTTTCAAATAGAGCAGGTCTAGACCGAACTCTTTAACATTAATTACAGAGACCCAACAGTACCACCATGAGCAAGCACTTGGCGACAAGGGCAAGGAAAAACTGCCTGTTAAAAGGCAGAAACCTAGGACAGATCCTCCGGCTCTAGGTGGGTGGTCGTCTGTCTCGACCAGTTGGGGTGAGAGAGAGAGAGAGAGAGAGAGAGAGAGAGAGAGAGAGAGAGAGAGCGACAGACAGACAGACAGGTGCACAGCAACAACAGTATTGGCAATGGCAGTCAAGCAGGACCATGGCAGGAGGCTCCACCAGGATCCATGAGAACCTGCGAGACGAGAAAGCACAAGAACTCCGGGGAAGAAGTGGAGTTAGTAACATGCATTAAAGGGACATGAATGAGTGCAGAAAGAGAGAGGAAGAGAGTAGCTCAGTGCACCATGGGAAATCCCCCGATAGTCTAGGCCTATAGCAGCATAACTAAGGGATGGTTCAGGACTCACCTGATCCAGCCCTAACTATAAGCTTTATCAAAGAGGAATGTCTTAAGCCTACTCTTGAAAGTGGTGAGGGTGTCTGCTTATGTTATAGTTTTGGAAGCTGGTTTTCTTTTTCCGATTAGCTGCATCCCACTGAGCATGTCTGAATCTTCCTCTCATTGACTCCCATACCTTAGCCCATGTGCTGTGCTCCTATTGGCTTAATAAATTATAATGAATGATTACAAAATCCTCAAGCTCCTCCCCCTTACGTTAGCTCCCTCCATAGCAATCAGGTTTGAAGTTTGTGAGTGCCAAAGTGTGTGTGTCCCTATCCACCTGTCCCGGTGGCTGTGCCGTGCCCTTGGGGGAGCAGTGGAACCGTGTGGTAATCACTGGCATGTCTGTAGGAAGGACACAGGCAAGATCCGCTTTTATGCTTAGGTCTGCATTCAGCTTGCAGATCAGTGTAGAGACACACACACACACAGACACACACATACACCCTTGGACTTGGATCCACACACTCCCGCTCTAGGGAAAGGCTGTGCATTGAGCGAGGGAACTGAAGCGCGTGCATATTCACAGGCTCAGCTGGAGATGCATGCATTCACCCTCACACAGTGAGAATACACGCTCGCAGGCACACTTCCACATGCCAGAGCATCCGAGCGCAGAAGGAAGAAGAGACAGTGACGGCACTCTCCTCCAGTATCTGCACAGGTACAAACCACACACTTCTTGTCTTCTTACATCTCATTGTTCTTTATTGTCAGCTAAGCAAACTGGCTGTGTTTGCAACGTGCTGTTCCATTTTGACTTAGCGTAAGGTGTTTGAAGTTTGGCCCAGATTAGATTTAGTCTGATGTTTTTAGCGTTTTGTAGATATGATTGCTGGCCTGAAGTGTTGGCATAGGCGAAAGCTATTCATTAATATGCGGCGGTAATTCCTATGGATGTGACGATTTGAGTTTAGAGTGTGAAATTGAACATGTTTGAGGTGGTACTGAACGCTACACAGCTCGTTGCACCTTTTTTAATGAGATCAATTTATAATGTAAGGAATTCTGTCAAAGTGAAAACATGGGAGGGATAGATTAAATTGCATTGAGGACTTATTTGATATGGTGATTCTGAAATTTAAGCTTTTAAGATAAAGAGTGTGGGTCTCACCATTTTAACGTAGCAGTAGTTCTTTTGTGATTTACATTACTGTTAATTATTAATATTTTACTATTCATTTTAAATTGGCGCTCACAATACCACACTAAAATGTTGAAACTGTGTCTACTCATTGCTGGTTGTAGTATGGTATGCACTGCAACTCTCATTGTAAAATCATCTGCAAAGAAGCAGTTAAGATTATATCTATATTAAGACGCAACTAAGGACTCCTGTGTCTACGTGTGTGGTTTTGTATAATACTTTGAAGATAACTGAATTAATTCCACATCTGATAGTGTAAAACCCTGCTTTGGAAGTCAGCTGGACATAATACTGCACAACAATGCTCCAAATGCATTATGTTTACACAGTGATGTGTGCATTGCCAAACCACATTATCTTAGTATGAATTGGCAACAGCTGCTGTCCTGTCACAAGGAATAACCTGGCATTGTTATCACGGGCAGGCTGAGAACATTCATTGCAGTCTCATCACCCAGGAAGCATTGGAAGTGTCAGAACAATGGACACTGGGTTCATTTCTGACAAAAAGCATAAGAAGAAAATGTCTTAACAAGCATGTTACATCGATTTGTCTCAAGCTAAGCTGGTGCTACTACGTGTACTAACAGGATTATATTTCCTACACTGCTGAGATTGCCTGTATTAGGCAGTATTAACTCTAATCCCACATTTCCATTGTCCCACCCCAGATGCCTCCATTTGCTGCCACTTCCACGTTTGTTTCCTGAAGTACATAACATGCAGTACTCGCATGCTGTTGTAACTGTGCTTTGATGTCTGGGCAGATGTAAAATAGTTTTTGCAGCAATTACAGTGTTACCCTTTAGCAGAATATATGTGGCCTGACCCATTTCAGCAGATGCTGCAGGAATAAAGTATGCTAGAGAGATTACCACATTTATACAATACGTGCAGGGCACAGTATGAATGGTTGGTTCTTGGTATTTAAAGTTGAGAGATTTGTGCTGCTAACTTTGCTTCTTTACAAGAACATTGTCACAAAGATCGAGCAGCATAGAGACAGTTCTGGGCAGAAACTCTCTTGGGGGTTGTGACAGTAACAGACACAGATTTATAAGCCCGACCTAGGCAGCAGGCTTCCACACCTGTCAAGAAAACAAATGGAGGCTTACAGCATGAAACCACTTAGTGGTGACACGCAGATAAGCAGATCTGTCAGTTTGTATTGCTCGGAAGGCAGGAAAATGACAGCATAGTATCTTTTCTTTTTTCTTAAATGTTTTTGTCCACAGTCTATAAGAAAGCCGATTGCCCTTCAAACCCTCAGGGATTGGTGGGAACACAAAGTACCGTTTGACCTTTTACTTAAACCATCACCACATGGGTAACTGACCTACTGACTGTCATCTCTCACCCAGGAGAGGTTTCTCTAGGCGCAGCTAAATGTTCTTGTATGTCCCTGCGCTGACTTCGATCTTTGTTGGGTCACACAAGATCTGTATAAGAGGAGGAAGTGTATATAAAACACTTTAAAAAAATTTTAGCCAAGGGTATGTATGTATGTATAGAGCGGTACCTGGAAGTATTATGTGTAATTGGTTACAGCACTTCTTTGCTGTGCCGGTGCGTACGTCATGCTCATATCAAAATTTTATTTCTTGCTCCCAGTTGTCATAGTCATATAGTTACACATACAGAGTACTGTATAGAGCTATAATAGATTTGCCTCTGAGATTTGCTTCCCCTTCAGCAGAGAAAAAACAAATTTTAGAACAAAGTAAAAGCGCTACCCTTTAGGGTGTTGGCCAAGGAGAAGCTTCCCTCCCAGGCTTCAGCAACAGCTACTGCACACAGCCTCAGCAGGGCTTAAAATAGCGCTGTTTGTGCTCAGGCGAGAGGATGCAGCGAGAGCGAAAGAGCTGGCTGGGATAGTTACACAACAAAGTGTTCTGTCCCTGGCTGGGCTCTTAAGCCAAGTGCCTGGGACAGGGAGTGTTAACACAGGCTCCTACACAGCAAGCTCATTTATGTTCCACAATACATTTAAAAAGATGCTTGGGGGAGATCGCAAGGACAATCTTTTTTTTTTTTTGGACACTCATGATATGTCAAATGGGTTTTATTTGCCAGTGCCACATTGTGTTATTGCTGTTGCTGATTGGACGCATGTTCAAGGTCATATTTTGGCAAATTGGCTGATAATCACAGCACAAACATTTTAAAACAATAGGATGACACTGGATTTCCGACCACATTTAGTTTCAATTGTGTTTTCCTTAGCATTAACCTTCCAATTAATTGTCTCGGAAACACAACTTTTTCTATATCTGTATGGAAGCAACAGAATCTGCACATCTAAAGTGATACTGTATTACTGTCTTCACAAAACATTACCTGAGCATACAGTATAGTAAGTGTGATGACAGCAAGAGCAAAGGTGTGAAGTTTGCCCTTGACTGTGGGTGTGAGACTGCGTGTGAAAGAACCTACTTTATGAGCTTCTGTCACAGATGCATGTGCGTTACTTTGTCTGGTTTTCAAGTATGCAAGTAAAGGGATACAGGTCTATATAAAGTGATCATAGATAACAAGTGTGATTGTGGCTTTCTAGCTACAGCAGATTTGTGTATTTGTAAAAACGGGATGATAAGCTTAATTTCAGATAAATTGAATGTTGCTTAAAAAGTTCTAATCGGAGGTTTTATATTTTGCTCTGTTTTAGGATCTGCATATTGTTGCAGAGGAGTCATTCTCACCGTTCTGCTTTGTATGTGTAATGACGTTTTGCTGAGTCAAATCTTGGGCACAAAAGAAATTAGGTTTACATTATGTAATTCATTTTATTTACATAATAAACCCTTAGCTTGTATTATGGGTGCTCCAATTGAATATGAATGGATTGGAATCAATCAATATTCAGCAGCCTTGTAGTTTGCTGATAAGAAAAAACAAAACTGCAAATGGATAAATATGTCACTGTTATCACTATCTCATCCATCATGTGTAATCTCCAGAGTCTGAAGCTGTTTATGTTCCTTACCATTATCTATATACTATATATTATGTATTGTATTATGATTTTAAACATGTCTTAGAAGAGATTAGCACTATTCAAACAAAATGGCAGGCAATAGGGTGTATTTCACATTTATTTCTTTAATGATAAATATTTTAGAATAGAATACCACCAAAATAATTTTTTTGACCTTGTTTATCACATACAATCTCCATGGCGGTCACTGAAACATTGTTCCCATAATGGCTAGAGCCACATATTATATATACCAGGCAACTGGTGAGTCACAGATACACTTACAGGCATGAATTATGACCCCTCTTGAGCACATCAGCAGATGCAATGACAGGTGTTCCTTTGTGCATGGCTGTGCACATAACTGATAATACTTCAGGCACTTTAAGGGATGAGGGTGAACTTTTCGTCTTTAATAGAAGACATTCTGGCCCTGCTTTACGGTCTCAGATTTACAGTGTGATTTACAAGCTCTTGTTTCTCTCAGACTCCGCTGCCTTCCTCAAGGTGACTTTTTCTAAACCATGGAGGCTATGTTCCTTTTCTTCTTTGCTTTGTGGGTGCTTTTTTTTGGTATGTTTATAGTACTTAAAATGCATTTGAGTTCAAGTGTCCTTTTTTAAAGTTTTTATTTCAAGTAAAATTCAAGTAAAATCGTCATTGTTATAGCCATCATCTTCTATATAATTCTTGGTAGCATCTATGGATTTTTATTTAGTTGCCTGTCTTCTGTTTAGTTAGTAAAAGACACATAACAGAAGCAATAGACAATAGGAAACACTGATATAGTCTGTCCTACAGTGGCCTGGCTCAGGTTGCTCTGAAGGGACACTCAATCCTGGGCTACAGAGCTCTCGGAGACTGAGGTGTTTGGTTCCGACTGGAGGAAACCAGATCTGTGGGCAGGGTCAGAACAATGACCTGCCATCAGAACCACAAAGCGACAGACACTGTGGCAGCGACAAAAGCAGATCAATACCTTCGTATCAATCAAACCATCAGTCAGTCATAAATTTGCCAACACTGTCCATATTGTACTCATGTTGGATCAAAATATATATGAGCATATCCTCTTCATTCACTTTAGCATGTCTGTGGGGTTTGCTTGTGTGTTTTATCTGTCCAGTGGTCCTGTGTTTGCAGGTGTGGAGTCTGAAGTTAGAGCAGGAGGTGGAGAAGAACAAAGCTCTGACAGAAGCTCTGCGGACATTGGCAACTGATCACCACGAACTCAAGCAGTCCCTGTGTAAGACCAGAAGGTTGTCTAACCTCAGTACCCTCACTGAAGATGACTTCTATGACGCTGTGTCAGGTCAGCAGCCCCAAGGTGGACAGTTAGTGAAGTAATCAAGAGGTCATCATTTTACTGGGGGTTACGTGAGATCAGTAATCATTGCACTATGTATTGTTCCTCATACAGTGTCTTGTCTTAAGTCTCAAGCATTATCTGGAGTATTTTCTTCACTGGTAATTTTTCTAGTATTACTTAAGTTGCATGTTTAATAATAGTGAGTTAAATGCATTGTTCATCTCTCCCATTGCAGAGCTTTCCTTTTTAAAGATGTCATGTTGAGTTTTGACCTCTAGTAGCACTATAAAGCAACTTTTATAAGTGGGTCCCCATTTTGTTAGCACTCCTGCTGTTGGTTTCACACTGTTCTGCTGCTTGACTGATAAATGCTAAATGCTGTGAAGTGCCCAAAAAAAGTACAGCAATGTGCCACAAAAAGGGAAGAAGAAGAAGAGTGCAAGCTTTCGAACATGGATGTCAAAAATATAGTTTTAAACATTGAAAATGTTTTATGAGAAAGATAACTCCACAGGGCATCTTTAGGATTTGTATGTACATACAGTTCTCACATAACAGAATAATGAGTGTGTGTGTGGTTGTATCCAACACTCTGTCAGTCTCTGAGATTGCCCAGACAACAAGTACAATTCATCAGTAGTTAAAAGATGATTTGAGACTGTTTACTACCCTGTATGTTTACCATGTACAGTATTGTCTGTGGATTGTACAGAGTTTGCTGCGTCGCATGCTTAAAAGGCATGCCACGGTGAATTTGCACAATAGACTTCCTTGTACAAAATGTTTGTGTACTTTGGGCCAATCTTTCTCAGGAATCATTGCATTATTCATAGATAGCCCTGAGTTATCTACTAGCCAGAGACACTCTGCCCGTAGACTCGGAGCTGTGCTCAGCATATATATGAGAATGTTCACAAATGCCAAGTTTAGTGTGTAAACCCCAACCACGTGTTTTTGTTTATATAGAGGAAATTTATGAAGCTGTGTTGTATCTGCTGCCACCATCAACGCAGTGCATATGGTACAGCCATGCAGCTGTCTGAAATTGAAATTTCTGTCAACACATTACTCAGTATACAAGTACAGGCACTTACAATAAGCACTCATAACTCAGATTAGCTTATACAAATATCACACTGTTCTCCCCTCCCTTTATTTATGTACCTGTACTGTCACTGACAGTGCTGGCAATGGGAGGAGTAGCATCCAGCAAGCACAGAGCAAACAATGTTGGAGGAAATGAAGCCTCTGTGTGGCCTCTCATTGGAACACAATCCTCAGGTGGGGTTTGGCTGGCAGCGGGGAGGGGGAGTTTGGAGAGGAACTCGAGCACAGGTGCTTATTTGCGGACAGTGTGTTGTTCAGGCTGCAGCTTCTCGGAGCCAGGCCACTCAAACTTGTATGTGTATTTGAGTGTTGACCTGGCACACTTGGCATGATCTGGCATCTGCCCCCCGTTGTCATCCCACAGAGTCGGAGTCGGAGCTCTCAGTGAGCGGCTTCCTGTCTGTGGCCAGTCACTCCTGTGAAGAGGACGAGGGGAGAGACACCCCCCTTCTCAGCAGCCTCCGCCATCCCACCGCACTCAGGGGGCCTACCGGAATGTCAGGGGAGGGTGACCATGGCAACCAACCAGCCCAATACAATGGAGTCAAGAAGCACAGGTGGGACACGCTCCAGTTATATGATGTCATGCTTGTTTACTGGCTTAAATGATGGGAAAGAGACTAGTGGAAATGTAATGTCGGCCGCGCTGAGTGCTCTCCAGACGACCCATTCACTGTTTATTATGTACAAGGCTTCATTTAAGATAATTACCACAGCTGCTAGCAGGAATCAGTAGAATATAACTTTTACATTGTTGAGCAACTTGAACATCGTACATGTGGCTTTTTAGTATGCGTGTATGATGATAGGTTGCAGGTCTCAGTCAGCAAGAGGATGGGAGAGTAAATGGCAGAGTTGGTGTAATGAGATACCACTTTTCCACTCTCACACTCAGTCTGTTTTTGTAGTCAGGTGTTATTGTTTGAGCACCCAATCCACAGAGAATAGCCTGTTTTGTTTTTCCTACCAGATCTAACTCTCCATGTGAACAATCAACATAGCGCTTGGCGTTTTGGTGGGGGTGGTGGTGAGGGTTTCCTGAAGATTTGAAAATCTCTTTCATTTCCGTGGATGCTGATTCTGGCCTGGCCCCTCTTCCTTAATCCAACAAGTGATCCATGAATAATTTAGCATGTGCTGGCTCAGAGTAGGAGTTGGAGGAAAGGGGACTGGCTGGCTGGCTGGCTGGCTGGCTGGCTGGCTGGCTGGCTGGCTGGCTGGCTGGCTGGCTGGCTGTGTGTGTGTGTGTGTGTGTGTGTGTGTGTGTGTGTGTGTGTGTGTGTGTGTGTGTGTGTGTTGTGCATTAAAGATTTATGAGATGTCTGTTTATTTGGAATTACTCCTATCATTTAAAGATACGTATGTCCCCAGTTGCCTGTAGATGGTCCTAAGTCTCGTTGTCTAACGTTTCTCTCACTCTTTACCTTTCTTTCAACGACACCCTACCACAGCATAAATTCTCCCAACATTTTTTTATACAGTATTGGAAAAGTATTATTATTATCATGTATGTAATAATAAGGATTTGAAGACTGTTAAGGCACAACTATAGACAGTGCTGACTGTAAAAAGTGCAAGTATTGATTTAGCATGTTCACGTGTATGGAAAATCCCATGTCACTTCCAGGTTGGCTTGTGTTAGCCTCTGATAATTTTTGTGTTCAACAGCCAAAAAACTACAGGGCCCGCAAATCTTCAGACATGTTCTTTGGAACAGAAAACCCCCATTATTGTGTGTGTTTTGTTTTTTTTTTAAAAAAAGGAAAGAAAATCCTCTATCTAAAAATACATTTTTGGGGCCGAAGCTGATGGAACACAAACTAGGCTAGAAGGTATAGTCTGCCATGCATCAGTGCTCTGCTCATCCTACAGATGGAGCAAACCCCCACCCCCACCGCTCTGTTTATTTAGCTGAAGTAATGGCTTTTATTTGTATAGTTGCTTTAGCACTCGATTTTAAACAAGGAGACCATCTGCCTCCAGCCAGCATACCTGTAAAACAGTCCACAATACAGTTGAGCCCCTCCAGCAAGGCTGAAAGATAAACAGACCAGACCTGGCCAAGTAACAAAGGTTAAGAAAGCAAACGTTTGGTCATAATTAATCTAAATGGTGTGCAAATGTGATTATCTTGTAAAAGTGAGCCAATTGTGAGCCAGTGACCAATTTAAGAACTGTTTCTATTAAAGTCTTTATAACCGGCCTTGAAAACCAACACATGCAGTTGTACATCCATTCATGGGTATTGCATGAGGCTTGACCAGACCAGCTGAAAGCTCATTAGCTTACAGGTGTCAGATGACTTTGTTCCCAAATGGTGGTTCAAGCTATGTTTTCTGCTCTGCAGCTTCCAAATAGTACACGCACTCAGCTGTAGACAAAATAACGGTAATAATAGTAAATCATTTTGAGTGGAGAAGAGAGGACATCACATGCTCTCAGACGTCAGCGTTTGCCTGCAATAAATTGCACACCTGAGACAAAATAAACAATGATTTCCCATCAATATAGAGTTTAAAAGTCTTTGTATTTGCATATACAGGTAGATGGATGTTTTGGCACAGGATATAGGCACAGTCATCCTCATTATTTTAATCCTCTCCCATATTTGACAGCGTTTCTCCTTTTTATACTGCTGTCCCACAGAGCATGTTTACCGGCTCCAATGTTCTCCAGGAATGACGTGAGCATCTGGAGTATCCTGAAAAAATGCATTGGCATGGTGAGGACAGATAATTCTCCTCAAACTGATTTTTTTTTGTCTTTTTTTTTGTGCTTCTGTTTGCTATTTAGAGAAAATGAGCGCTGACTTGAGACATTCTTTTTAACTCAAGACCAAACTCAAGTGAAAAATGTAGGTAACAGTGACTAATTAGTTTTTGTACTTCTACCTTAACTTCTGGTGGCTTTAGGAATATAGTCATTAGTATCACTGTCTTGGACTCCTAAGGGATCTCAGTCCCCACTCAGCCCCTGCCTGGATATAATCACATATAATAATGTCTATTAATGTTTTATTACCCAATATAATGTGGCTAATGATTCATGCATACGCAATTCAGTGGACAGGCGATAGATACATGGGGGTATGCATAAAGTGTGTTAAGGAGTGCAGCCATGTGATTGTTTTCTCTACATCCTTTTGGTTGTAAACCACTGCCACTTACATTAAACCTCAGATATTACAGTTTAAAGTTAGAACATACAGAATAATGTCAGTTTGCAACACCACCAACACTGAATTGAGTTGTGTACAGATGCTCTAGAAAGATGGCATTTAGCTCTGTTGTAATGATTCTAACTGGATTTTAGAGCTGCACATAATACTGATAATTCATTAGAGATGGACACAACCCACTCCCCATGCAATAGTCCTCACTGTTTCTTTCATCTTCTCCAACATCTTTTTCAGGAGTTGTCAAAGATTGCCATGCCTGTTATATTTAATGAGCCTCTGAGTTTCCTCCAGCGGTTAACAGAATACATGGAGCACACCTCCCTCATCCACCAGGCCAATGCCACAACAGACTCTATCGAGAGGATGAAGGTACCACAGTTCCCACATTTACAAACATAGACTCAACAGTTATTGATAATGATGTTCTATCATTATTTAATATTGAATTAATCAGTCATAAGTCAATTCTCTGTAGTGTGTTGCAGCATTCGCTGTGTCAGCCGTAGCATCGCAGTGGGAAAGGACTGGGAAACCCTTCAACCCACTACTGGGGGAGACCTATGAGCTCATCAGGTAGGATGTTGGACACAAACTTTTCTTCTTCTTCTTTTTTTTTTTTTTTTTGTGAAAAAACAAGGAAATTTCATGTCCCTGTTCCCCATTAGAGACGATCTGGGCTTCAGGTGGGTGTCGGAGCAAGTAAGCCATCACCCTCCAGTCAGTGCCTTTCAAGCTGAGGGCCTCAAGGAGGATTTTGTCTTCCATGGCTCCATCTGCCCCAAGCTCAAGTTTTGGGGAAAGAGCATAGAAGCTGAGCCCAAGGGACTCATTACACTGGAGCTGCCTAAGTGAGTGCACAGTCTGAAAGCTGCTTTTGTCTGATTTGATTCCTTTTTGGAGGTTTGCGTCAGCTTATGTTACTTTTGTCTTTACCTTTTTTCTGCTTTGTCTCGGCAGATATAACGAAGCCTACACTTGGACAAACCCCACCTGTTGTGTCCACAATATCATTGTTGGTCAGCTTTGGATTGAGCAGTATGGCAACGTGGAAGTGCTCAATCACAAGTAATAGAAATCCCCTTCTCTTTATGCTGTCCTGTTTGCCTGCAAATGCATGCTCACCCAGTGCGTTTGCAGGCACGGAGACTAGGGTGCATGAATATCTTTCTTTCTTTCTTTCTTCCGAGTGTTGATCTACTTTCAGATTCAGCGTATTGATCATGGGAGCAGAACTGGGACAGTTGCCGTTAGAATAGAAGAGCAGTATAATTAATGTTTGAAAAGGCTCAGCTTGTAGAAGGAGAATAGTGAAAGAGAATTGTTAAACAGTCTGTCATTCTGTGGTAGGACCGGAGAGAGATGCAGCATGACGTTCAAGCCTTGTGGCCTCTTTGGAAAAGAGCTCCATAAAGTGGAGGGATACATCCTAGATAAAAGGTATTGACAGGCTTTTAATTGGCAATAATTTAATTTTTTATCCGATGTTTAATACAGCCTGAAAGAATGTAAATTCATCATAAATTACTACATTGTTAATTACCTTATGTCATAGCAGCACAACAGTTTATATGATCTGAGTTTTACTGTGTTGTCTCAGTGATGATGAATCTAAAGGTTTATTAACATTTGTTTGTGTGGTTGCAGCAAAAAGAAGCTCTGTGCAATATATGGCAAATGGACTGAATGCCTGTACACAGTAGACTCTGCTACATTCGATGCCCACAAAAAGACTGACAGAAAGAATTCAGAGGAAAAAAAGGGCAATAAACAGGTATTAAATTTGACTGCTTTTACAGTTGTGACCAAAATTATTAGCCCCCCTTATGAAATTAGACAAAACTCTTGATTTCTCCATGGAAATGGCCATTAAAAACACATGTTTGTTATTTTGGAAACAAATACACTACAAAGACAAAAGGTGACAAGTTTGATTAGGATATTTTATTGATACTGAGTTGGAAAAAAAAAGGCAAAAATGAGAAATCCAAAATTATTAGCCCCCAGGCCATTAATAGTCAATAGTGTACCCTTTCTGAGCCACAACTGACAACAACCTCTTAGAGTAGGTCTTTACTAGGTTGGCACAGGTCTCCTGAGGGATTTTGGCCCATTCTTCCATTGAAAATTGTTCCAGCTGGTCCAAATTGCGTGGTTTCCGAGCATGGACATTCACTTTGAGCACCCGCCGCAGATTCTCAATAGGATTGAGGTATGGGCTCTGTGCGGGCCACTCCAGGACCTTGGTTTTGGTATCCTTCAGGAACTGTTGGACCAATTTCAATGTGTGCTTTGGGTCATTGTCTTGTTGGAAGACCAAGCAACGACCTAAGGATAGACTACGAGCAGATTTCTGCATATTATCCCTTAAAATGTCAACATTATTTTCTTTTTTCATGATGCCATGCAGCCGAACAAGGCTCCCTGTGCCTGAGGCTGCAAAACAGTCCCACAGCATGATTCTCCCGCCACCATGTTTAACTGTGGGAACTGTGTTCTTAGGGTTCAAGGCCTCTCCCTTTCTTCAGCAAACATAAGCAACATCCATGTGCCCAAACAATTCCAGTTTAGTCTCATCAGACTTGGAAGCACAGACATCCAAAACTCATCTTTACCTTTCAAAGTTCACGGGCAAACCTCAGTCTGGCTTTGATGTGCCGCGTAAAGAGTAAAGGGGTTCTTCTTGGACGATGGCCCTGAAGCCCACCACGATGGAGAGCCCTCACAACTGTGCTCCTTGAAACAGCAACTCCAGCCAATCATCTTGGCAGATGTCTGGGGATTCTTGCTGACATCTCTGACAATTTTCCTCTCTAGAGTTCTTGAAATCGTGAGCTTACGACCACGCCCAGGTTTGTTTCTTACAGAATTTGTCTCCTTGTACTTGGCAATGATGCAACGTACAGCGGTTCTAGACACTGTGAAACGCTTGGAAATGGCAGTATAGCCTTCCCCCTTACCATGAGCCTCCACTATCTTCTTTCTGAGCTCAAGACTGATTTCCTTTGAATATAAAATGTTATTTTATATTCCAAAATGTACCAAAAGCTACTAAAAAGCACTGGTGAATGTGTGATTATATCGAGTTTTATCAATGCTGCAAACATTGAGAAGAATTTTAGGAAAATGTTCCATAATTCCTGGGGGGCTAATAAATTTGGTCACAACTGTAAAAGTCACAAATGTTCTGTCTCCGTTTGGTTCCAGTTAAACTTGAGCTTATGTGTGTTTATCTCTGTGGCCCCAGAGCAGTGTGGATGAGGAACCAGAAGAAATGCCTCCACCTGAAGCCGAGACAGTCCAGGTCATCCCAGGCAGCGAGCTCATCTGGAAGATAACGCCTCGACCCGACAACTCAGCCAAGGTGCGAGAAGACAGAAGGGGGTGGAAAGAGAAGACTTTGTACATTTTTGAATAAGAAAGATCATGCATAGTAGCTGGAGATGAGGCTTTTGTGTTATTTTGTTGCTTTATGTTCTTGCCACCTGATCATTTTATCCTCTCTGACAGTTCTATGCATTCTCCACATTCGCCATGCACCTAAACGAGCTGGAGAAGAGCATGGAAGGAGTTATTCCCCCAACAGATAGTCGCCTCAGACCTGACATTCGCGCCATGGAGAATGGAGATATAGGTACAGTGTATGACCTTGATTTGAGGCCCTATTATGCAACACCATCTTAAATACTACCTCTGGTGTTATTCAACTTTATACATCACACCTTTTTTTATAGATTTGGCAAGTGCAGAGAAGAAGAGACTGGAGGAAAAACAGAGAATGTCCCGAAAAAATCGCAACAAATCAACGGATGAATGGAAAACAAGGTTGGTCACTGAGTAATAACATGATGTAATGTAATTTCCCAATTGCTAATTTGTTTTTACTAATGTCCTCCCTATTGTCTTGTGCTACCAACTGTACTGTCCCCTTTATTATACTTGAGAAGGAACGCTGCACTTGGCCCAAGGTTTGGTTCTAAGCTTTGTTTTGTTGCTGTGGATTTCTCTGGTGTGAAGTGCTGCACAACACCACCCTCCTCAGGACAAAATGCACAACTGCAACTGTGTGTGAATGCATGAATGCATATGTCAAGAAACTGGTACTCAAGAAGATATTGGTGTTGGATACAAGTTCACCTTGTCATGAACCAGTGTTCTAAATTCTCTCTAATTTTTTGTTTTCTCTTTGTAAAACCTCTGCAGGTGGTTTCAGCAAGGACCCAACCCCCATAACAAAGCTCAGGACTGGCTCTACTTGAAAGGCTACTGGGACAGGAACTACAGTCACCTGCCTGACATCTACTAAGTAGAAATGCACACAAATACCGTACACATGGTACAACACCTTTTGGACTAATCTTATCTGCTGCACTGGGGTTTGTTCACAGTCTTAAAGCAGTCAAAGGCAGTGAAACACTGACTGAACCCAGAGGCATTTATTCTTCAGTAGGTGTGTGTGTGTGTGTGTGTGTGTGTGTGTGTGTGTGTGTGTGTGTGTGTGTGTGTGTGTGTGTGTGTGTGTGTGTGTGTGTGTGTGTGTGTGTGTGTGTGTGTGTGTGTGTGTGTGTGTGTGTGTGTGTGTGTGAGAACAATAAAGCACAAAAACTCTTTTTCTTATTTATTGTGGTCCTTGACCACTTAAGTATGGTATAGGCATGTATTGGAAAAACTAGAATGTATTTTAGAAATATTTATATATTATATGTTAGATAGTGTTTACACAGCAACCTTGGTTTTGTTGTTAGTCTGTCCATAATGACCACTGTCCACTGCTGGTCATGAAAACATTTTACTCGTCCAATTCGGTGTGGAGACATACAAGGTAACACCACTATGAACAGCTACAATGGAGTGCATGATGCATTCTGAGCATATTGATTCAAGGCTTATTTAACTTGTGCATGCATACTATAATGCAGTGCAAAGTATTGAAATAGCCCGTTTGGGAACATTTGCCTTTGTTGATGAGTGGTGTACAAAGACAATTAGTGTTTTCACTGGACGTTGAATGAATGTTACCACATCCAACAAGAATCATGGCCAGCACTACAACAAGACAAGAATTATTTTTTAAAACATCATTCAGCCCTAAACTATGTACTGTATAGATGTGTATAGAGACTAAGACATTAGTCTACTTGACTCTGTAGATACAGTAGCACTTTTTTTTTTTTGAACTATACTAACGCAGGGACACTGGCTCTGCACTTATAGCTTTGGGTGTGCGTGTGTGTGTGTATAAAGGTCTTGCCATAGTTAAAGTATAATTAGCTATATTCCTAGTGCTATTGATCTAATTGTAATCTAACATCACAATAAATGCATGTGCATCACTAACTATGCAAGCCTTACCTCCTTCACAATCAAGCACTAATTTTCTCATGTTGTGGATAGCTGCTAAATGTTGTTTTTTTTTCTGTTATCAGTCTTTTGGGTTTCAAAACTGAATTTCTATTGTTGCTAAATAAAAGCTTAATGTTAATTTAACTTTTTTTGGTTTTGTGCGAGTTGCTTTAATTTTTAAGGAAATATGTGCATTAGGTGGGTGTTTGCTGAATTGTTGTATTACAAGATGAGTGGAATTAAAAATTAATATATTTTACTAGATGCTGTCTACCCCACTGCCTTCTCTACCAGGGGCCATGTCCTACTTACATGCCCCCAGCGACTCTTTGTGAAATTCGTCTTGGTCTTCCTATTTTACTGATTTACCTCCAAAATTATGCAGACTGTTTTTTTTTTTACAATTCATCCATGGATCCCTAGGGGAAGAATGTAAAATTCCCAGCAGTAGCTTGACCTGTTCATATCAATTTCTCTGTTTTGCCATTGTGAAATACATAGTTGTAAGTTATTAGGTGCACCTAGCTCCTGCAATAAATCCTACCTTAATGAAGGTTATAATGTAACCGTTTTAGATGCATTGATTCACCATTATGATGCTTTTAGAGGCTGTAGTTTGTGGTGCAGTTGAGCTGTATTGCAGTATACTAAAGGTGTTAATATATTGTCCTTGCCATCTATATAATTGAGGGTAGACTAATGCAATCGATATTCCCTGCTGCTCATGTAAGTACCCACTGTGTATTTGTTTTAAATTGTTGGAATGATTAAAAGAGTTATCAGTAGTGTTATTTGTGAGCTATTAAATCATTTGTTGTTGCAGAATGCAGTTTATGTATACAGCATGTACATCTTGGTGCCCCACTCCCATATGATGATCACCTCATAATCAAATATAGTGGATAAAACAATATTCCATTTTACAATATTCATTTTATTATCTTAAAACAAACAATATAAAAGGAGAGCCAGTATACAGCCAATAGTGGCACAACATGATGTTGGCACATCTATTAAAACTTTTGTGCAAGACATTTACACCAATAAAAACATTTCTGCTTAAAAAAGGGACAACGCTAAAAAAAACTGCTTTGTACTCATGCCTATGGATTAGCAAGCCTTTACAGCACAAATGTCAAAGTCAGCAACCAACACAGACGGTAAGAATATCCACTTCTCAAAGTTATAGGCTGAGTCATTCGCTTTAATTGCTTGGTCAAATAATACTGGATATGTACCATGACTCAACTTGACTTCAAATCAGAGGGAAAACCGTCCGTCAGTGGAAGCAATATGACTGATGCTTTTAAAATTAATTTCTAGATTTTCATCTGATTTAACTGGCATCTAATTTTGAAATTAACCATGTAAACAATAAAATAATTTGTTCTGTAATATAGTAACACAAATAAAACCCCTCTTGTAACTGCGCTACCATAAAACACAATATATATTGCACACATTGGCTCAAAACATGAAAATAATAAATTAAAACAAATAAAATCGTAACATTAGTGGCAGAATGGTGGTGTGGCTCTCTTAAAAGACCTCTCTGTCGTTCAGTTCTTCCTGAGGTGCAGATAAAATGTCAAGGCTGGGCTTCAGCCCTCACAGAGGCAAGAGCTGAATGAATACGAACATGGAGCCTGTTCTCAAAGTCATATCCGGCATAGTCCTCCTGCATAATCCATGAAAACAGACAAAATTGTGAATAACATTTATTTTGCTCGTGCTCTCCACTCTAACAAGCTTTGCAGTCATTACTCTCAGGCTGATCAATACACTCGCTGTCCAATCAAGTAGCAGCATACCCATTAAAGAAGCAGAGAGCCTGCTGCTTAGCTCCTCCTGTGCTCCTGTCAGACACTGCTGCATCTGCTCGGGCATGCAGAGTTGGCTGTTAAAGCAACAGCAGAGAGCCTGAGCTCTAGGCTCCGTCACTGTCAACTGTCCATCCACTAACAAAGTCGATGCTGCTGCACCAGACGTCTCCAATTCAAATGCAGGTGGGTGAGGCTGCACCCAGTGCACCTCAGGCAATGCAGATACCAGGACACAAACTGATGTAAACTGATGTATTTTGGAATTGCATTCACCACATCTGGAACATGTTGTAACAGGCAATATTTAAAAAGGTGTTCAGACACATCTCTGATATTCTGGGACAGAACTATCAGCTCGGTGTAAATGAGATGAAGCCTGCTTTGCGGTGCCATGACTCCATGCTGAGATCAGACAATGCAAATACACCTTACCTAAACCAAAGGTTCCAAACCTGGGGGTCTGGACTAGGAGACGCCAAGCTTCACGGGGGGCTTTCTTGATTCAAAGGGGTGTGTAAGTAAATGTAGAGTTAAGTAAATCTAATAATAGAACAACACCCAAGTGCCAGGGCCAAGAAAACACTGAATTTGAATATAATATGAAATATCCATAAAATATGTCACTTAGTTTGGGGTTGCCAGTTTATTAAATGATAGAAAAGGGGTCCCTTAAGGAATAAGGTTGGGAACCACTGACCTAAACCAACAAGGTGCAGTATGAGGTCTCCTTCTCCCTGAGGAGAGGAAGCGCAATTCACTGGCCACTCCACGAAGACAGAAACCTGCCACAGCTCCAGCCAGCTTCTACATCCATGGCTACAGCCGCGACACCACCAACCCCCTCTCTAGTTCAGTGCCCAGCTGACCCACCGTACTCTGTTCATTGACACTGGCAGTGGGCTTGCTGCTCCTTTATTGGGTATGCTAGCACTTGATCAGGCAGTGAGTGTATTGATCTGTCAGAGCACATCCTAAGTTATTTACAAGACTTTGATCAAAAACTTTAACTGAAGGCAGAAATAAGGCAAAATCCTCTCTACTAGGACACTCTACTACTTGCTCTAAATAAATTTAATGAGGCAATGTTTTGGTCTCAGGGGTAAACCAATAATGAAACCTGTTAGAGAAAAACTAGTCATGGAACTTTCTACCCACTAATAAAGTTTATGAACAGTCAATAAATTAATGAAAACCAGTATAAAATACAAATCGTTAGATGCATTAATTAAAAAAGCCATGCAATAAAGAAACCTACTGTACCTTGGCCTGAAGCATTAGCATTCTGCCCTTCGCTACAGACTGAAACACAAGACAATAAAATATTAGACTTTGTGACTTCTGCACCATCTCAGACATGGTCTATCTCTCACACACACACACACACACACACACACACACACACACACACACACACACACACACACACACACACACACACACACACACACACACACACACACACACACACAAAACTTGCCTCTGGGGTGTTCAGCAACACACAGCCCAGTTCATAGCAGGAGTAGGGCTGCACGTAAGAGTTGCTCAGACGGCCCACCTCATCCCTTGCAGCCAGATGGAAATACTGCGAAAAAAAGGGGGTTAGGGATATCAGTTATAGGTCTTACCAACATAACAATTTAACAGTCCTACAACTACAGTTAGGTGCAGTGTATCTTGCATAATATATTTCCAAGCCCTATGCATTTAATTAGACATGGGAGTACCTGAATAGCATCTTTGGTATTATGAAGACATTTGTTAATGGCACCAAGAAGCAGATTTTTCAGGCCTGCACTTGAGGCATCATCAATCCCCTGCAGAACTAAAAAAATAATAAAGTTTAGTTACACCCAAAGACAAATAAACAACATAAAAAGTGTGGGTTGGTGATTTAAACAATATAAAATCGAGTACCTTGTGTCATTGTCTGTAGCTTGGTGGTGGAGCAGTTGGGCAGAGCTTTCCACAGGTAAAGAATCTCGATCACAGACAGGATACAGAGTTCTTTGAACAGACTGGTGCTCCTTAGCTTCTCAGCCTGAAAAAAAAAATGTACATTCAGACTTCACTGATTTTCACTGTATTTTGCACCAAAAATGTTTAATAGAAAGTCAGCTGGATACATACCCTCTTCATGGAGAACAACTCGATCTGATTATTCTTGCGTTTGAAAAGTCTTTGAACATCCTTGAACACAGAGACAGCTCCCTCCAGGTCACCTGTGGCTCCTTGGCACACTAACACAACAACGTATAATATGGATGAGCAACCAATACCAAACCTCCAAGAAATGCCTTTAAAGCCTTATTCATTTGTACTGTAACCACCTCCAGTTAAATAGGCGTAGTAGCACTGGGACCAGCGAGACTCCGTCTTCAGTCTCTCAAAGGCTCTGTAGGCTTCTGTGTAGTTCAGTTCGATCATGCTGCACCAACCTAAAACATTCAACAATCAGAAATTATGATGCAGACTAGCGTGGAGCAAGGTGGTTTGAAATCTGAGAGGGGAAATAGTACCTATTTCATATAAACACACGTGCTGTATTTCCCTCTGGTCAGAGGCCAGATCTAAGGCATCACGGAAGGACGTCAAGGCACTACTGATCTGGCACTAGAAAGGGGAACTTTGTGGTGTGAGTTACAGGCTGATACAATATTGAGCTTTCACAAGTCAGGCCACATGGACAATCAGGTCTATTCTTAACATGTATTCACCTCAAGGCGTTGAACTCTGCCTTTAAAAAACATGAAGAGGGAGGAGTTTGGATAAATAGCCTCCCTTTGTTGAAGAATGGATTTGGCTTCCATCAGGCCTGCCTGTGTGTCTGTGCCATCCAGAGCGAAGAAGGGCTGCACTACCGTGTGGTACCACAAGAGGGCCAAGCTGTAAAGGAAGCACAGAGACCAGTGAGAGGGAGTGTACTGTACAGAAAAACATGACATCTTATATAAAGATGATCCCACCTGGCAGGGCTCCAGACTAACTTTTTGCATTGGTTGCACTGGTGCGCCTAACTTTTTTTTTTTTTTAGGTGCACCAGCACAAAATTTAGGTGCACCCAAATTTTTCATTGCGTTGCCTTTAACGCTATAAGGTCAACTTTTTATCGCTCTCCATAACTTTTATATAATGTGAATGATTTTTAAACAAGAATAAGGTGTAGAGAAATGCTTGTCTTTATTTGAAGCACAATTATATATAAAAAGAAAAATAAAGTGTTTAAAGTGCTTCACTGAGCTGAAATTGAACATTTCAAACTCAAAATTAAAAAAGATAAAAATAAAATAATTATTAATGATAATAATAATGATGATTACTACTACCTGCCGCTGAAATACAGCTGGGAGAGGGGCCAATTTCTCTACACACACTTGTCACGGCATATCGTGTGTTTTTTAGACATGTTATGTTTTTTTTAAAGTCTCGATATGAAACATTGTTGACCCGCTCACGAATGCACTATTTCCGGCCATATTCTGACCGCACTCCTGACAGTACACGCAGTGCATTGTGTTACGTCCTTTGTTGTACCTCAGCCAGAGAAATTGTTTCCTTCAGTCCTGTCTGAAGGAATATATTTTGGCCTTTTTAATTTGGGTCTCGGAGCCGGGCTCTAACCCAGACTCGGTTGTCTCCTCCTCTGGTTCCGAGTCTGATGCTGTCGCCGAAGGACCGGGGCTTGGCATCTCACCAGGGACCGAGGGCTCCGTGTCTTGACAGGATGGACTCTCAGTAGTGGGGATGGATGGGATTATAGTAGTAGGGCTGGTTGTAGGCTTGGTTTTCTTAATGAAAAAACTTTCAATATTTCTGCCTTTCTTCATTTTCCCTCGTTTTGTCGCGTTTATTTTATTTTTCCGTTTCAGTTAGTCAGCTATTCTCGCTCTCAGGTCACGCGCAATTTTTAACACACACAATTTAGCGCAGCGAACAGGACCACAGCCAATCAGAGGCAAAGACCCGCCCGAGCTCTGTCTCTTATTGGATTAGAACACGATATGATCCCACCATGAGTGTGTGAGTTCGGTCACAGGAGAGCACAGAGAGATGATGCGCTTGCGAAATAAATTTATGTTTTCACCCGGGCAGCGTCAGGTGCACCGGTGCGACCTAGAAAAATGATTAGTCGCACTCTGGAGCCCTGCCTGGTACAAAATTAGAATATTTGTAATTACTTTTAACTAATTTTCATGTTCTGTATTACAATGATTATTGTATGATTCAGTCAATTTCACATGGCCTGAAAAACCAGAATACAATGAGTTAGTGATGAATATCTTGGTAATTTTGGATCAGTAGATTAATGGTAGCCACCAACACAAGACAGTACTGTGTATCACAAAAATCACACCTTCTTTCCTCAGGAAATGATGCTTCTCTTACTATGAGGGAGCTGGCCTACACTTACTTAGACATGTTGTTTACAGTTGAATTATTTAGATCATGTTCCAGTTACAGCCAGAATACAGATGATACACAAACGTACTCACTCACATACTCACGTAGCTAAGGGGGCCTTCATGTCCTTACTTTCACTGGCATATGTGAGCGCTGACAGGCCTTGAAGGCGGTCGCCAGGGAAACCCAGCAAGTTGACAATCTTCAGTAGGTGCGGTGGCACCATTGAGATACAGAGGTGGAAGAGTCCATAACCAAAGCTGACTGAACCTTTAAGCCGATCCAAAGCCTCCGGGCTGACCCTGTCCAGTCTCTGTGACAGGCTTGGCCCAGGCGAAGAGGAGCGGCTGCGGTCTGAGGAGGAGGACAGAGACGGAGGCGGCGTAGGTTGCTGTTCAGACGCTCTTCGTCTGCTGCCCTCCTGCAGGTGTGAGATGTCGCTGTAACATTTGTTGTACATCTTCCAGGCTTTACGGAGGATCCAGCCACCTTTGATGTATGCTGTCAGGAGATTGAAGTTGAGGTCAGTGAAACACACTGTCCTTTGCAGTGGTAGCTAATAATATTAAAACTAAGATTACAGAACTGCAAAGTTCATTATTTCCATTTCACACCAATAAATGTGCAGTCTTCATAGTTAAGCCAAAAAGCACTAAAAGTTCCCTTACATGACAGATCTTGTTTGATGAAAGACAGCACTGCAAGGTAAACCTGGCAGTCTGCAATGATAATCTGCCTCTGGAGTCGGTCCACTGCAGCCACCCCCGACCTCTGAGAGTCCGCCTGCCCACACAAACACCTCACACTTAGAGACCGAGGTGACAAACAGACATGACAAATAGACATCTCGGCAAGCTAACAAACCTGGACATTCATTCCAACATACAACGGTCCTTTTCAGACAATCTGCATTCGTCATACATCATTCGATTACATTCAATTAAATTATGTGTTGAATAAGTTACTCACACTCCTCTTGATCTTGTTTTTAATGGTTTCAATGACACCAGTGTTTTCACTCTCACACAGTTTCTCTGTAGCTTTGAGGTCCTCAAAGGCCATCTGCATTTTCTCCTCTTCAAATGTCATCATGGCATTCTAGAGAGATAGCCAGATAAATAACCCCGTCATTTCCATACAACTACTCCAGACTAAATGTTGGTGATCCTAAACTAAACTTTACTGACTTTTCAGATTGCATATGAACAAACAATGTGTAGGAGTCCTGTACTTTCTTTTCATGTATTTGACATCAGTTTGCCATGACCTTTCCGAACTGCTTAAGACAACATGAAGCCACCTCCGGAAAACCAAAACAGGTCGGCTCGGCCACTGAAAATGAGTCTTTACAGTGTAAATGTTAAAGCAGAAAGCAAATGTATTGTGAGGTAGAGTATGATAAGCAGACACATTTGTCTGTATTTACATTTTAAAATTCAATTATTGACAGAATAAGGAAGCAAAATTGTTGAACTGAATAAAGTTTATTTTATTTTTTTCTTTAATAATGTATTGTTTGCATTGTGATTTAATTAATCAAGTTACAATAGCTCTAAACTGATCATACAGGGAAACCCTTATCCATCAAGATGAAGGATCCCTCTGGTACTTTGCCTGCAGTAACATTTCCTTTTTTCTCTCTTTTTTGGAATTTTTTTTCTTGAGTTTCTCTTTGCATGTCTGGATTCTGAGGTATCTGGTTATCTCATCCACACAAACAGGTTTTGTAGTCTTGTTGTGTTTTGGGCTATTTGTTTTCCAGTAAATCTTGTCATGCTTACGGTTCCCCTCCACTTTCTTGTTCCTACAGTTGGTTGTGTTTGAGCTTCACTGTGCAGAACGACGTATGTGCAGAGTAGAACAGACACTGAAGGTAGCAGCAAGTATTCTTCAGAGTTGAAGTGAATAAAGGTTTATTAAACTAGATCTCAACACCTTCAGACAGATGGGGACATCAACTGGCGTCGCATATCAGTCAAGAGGTTAATAAAAAAGATAATACATGTGGATTTCTTCTGCTGACAAAGACCTTGTGATATGGTAAAAAGTAAACCTTGAGTTAAGATTGTTTTGTCAACTGAACTCCTGTTTCCAAGGTTGAGACTCAACTGTATTGTATGTGTTTATTCTATTTGTAACATGGACCATACTCTTGAAACATGCTTTTACTTGTTTTATTTGGGAGGGTTGCATTTCCAATTTTTGGGTTTGAATCCACTTACTGCACGTGGACAAAGGAATGTAATGTACCGTCATAATGGGTGAAAACTGGATTATAAAATTACAGCTCAATGCAAACCCTAATTCACTGTGGCATGAAGTTAGTCGGTCACGCAAATAAGAAGTCATCTGGCTTTGTGACAGGCAGGGAAATTCCTTGAACCTCATTATGAAACAGACATGTGCAATTTACAATAATGTTCGTCAGCATTTGGGCCACAAAACAAACGTAATAAAGTTGAGTGCTGCAAAAGGATGTTGCTTTTGGACTCACCAGAAAACTCACAAAACTAGCCCCGAAACTCATCAAAGGACTGTAGTTCCTGAAACAGAAGATAAAGAAAGGGTGATGTCATTGAGTGATGCGCTGTTTGAACAGGCGACATATCTATGGGGCATTAAGCAGTTCATGGGTGGCGCAACAAAAATGTGTTAAGCCTGTTTCACTGTGAAGGCACAAAATGACAGCCAGACAAAGTGACTTGACTCAACAGGAATGTGGTCGTTTCAGTTGGTACATATATCCCGTCATAACCTCGGTGGTGGTGATTTAACTGAACCCAAGTCACAAGCTTGTTCTCCATTGCTGAGTTTGTGTCTTTCACTTCCCATCAATTTTTATTTTCTTTTTTTTTGCTGATGCAATCAAAGCAGGATGGCACCTAGTGCTAAATGCAATTAGTGGAAGAGGTGACATTTAAGCCTTCACCAGGGGTCAGGACACATAGGGGGTTGCCCTTCTGTGGCATCAACGTTCATGTTGAAAGCAAAGCCTTCCAAGAGATAATCAGCCCATATTATAACAGCACAGCTTTCTTGTAATGAGCTCGACCAAACCAGTGAGTGTTTTCCACCCACTTTATTTGAATAGGCTTTAAAAAGGTAAAAGATTCAAACACGAAAAGGAGAAAATTAGAATTAAGTGTGAAGAACTGTCTCAGATTAAACGGGGTCCTGACTCCACAGGATGGGAACGACTAGGTTAGAGGATCATTTGCAAGTTTAATCTCTACATTTGGACACTACATTACATCCAATAAATGCACTTGATTTTCCAAAAACATGGATGCAACAAATCCAATAATGACATGTGGTTGTAATGTGAGGAAACTATCAGGGTCCAGGTGACAAATTTAACACAAACCTGTTCAAAGTTAACTGAAAACAACTTACTAACACGGATAGAAATGCTGACCTGTTTAAGCATCTTTAAAAACATTTGTATATCAGCCAATCACCACACACACACACACACACACACACACACACACACAACACACACAGAGAGAGACAGAGAGAGAGAGAGAGCAATATCATTATAATAATAAAGTCATTATACTGTTTGAGCATCACAAGTCACTCTGGGTCATTCTGGGTATGGATATTTGCTCAGGGTATTTAAACAGTACTCATCCTGCTTGTGACCAGATCATATGGTGCTACACTGTACGAGCGTGACAGGGATGGTGAGGTTTTGTTTTGCAAAGTAAGCACAGGCAGTGAATGAGGGGAGTTAAACGCATTAATGGCTTCTACGCACGCTGGTTCACCACAGTAGTTTGCAAACATTAAACTAGCCATTTAACAACCCCCTGCAGAGGATATATATATATATAAGTATTCATTACCGGACTAAAATAGAATCAGTAATATTGCTTAATGTCTCCTACAAGACACTCAAATACCTGTATGTCCGGAATAGCTCGTCGCTCTCCTTGAATCCATTGTTGAGGAGCATATTGATCCCCTTCAGTGCCAGCTCTGCGTCGTTGATACGCTCTGTCTTCTCATCCTCCACGCTTGCCGGGGCTGGTTCCGTCGGGTCCGCCATTGAGAGATACCCGATACCGGAGGCGAGGCGCTAAAGGAGGAGGGGGGTGGGATGTACGGTTCGTCTCGTTACTTTACTTACAGGCAGAGCAGTCTCAGTCGGTGGCGCAGTTTTTTTGCAGCAAACGAAGTCATATTTCTAGTGTTACATGAGGAGGGGCTAATGGGCGAACCGGTCCATGTTGACTAAGAGCAAATAACATGAGTGAGGACGGTGTCCGTGTATCCAGTAGTTGTGTCGCTGTTCCGTATTCTGCCGCCTGACCGGTGGTTCGTGTGCTCCTGCGCAGACAGGAAGTGTGCTGCCTTCAAGTGCTATCGGAATTATCGCGTTTCCGATCAGATTGTGCAGAAACAACCAAGCAATAATCACACGAGATTAGGGCCGTTGAAACACGTCAATTTAGCAGTGCTAGAGGTGTTATTTTTCTCCTCCTGTTTGATATTCGTATATTCATTTCTCTTTTGCGTGCTTTGTCATGTTGTATTTTTTTCCTCGTACATTTTATAGGAAATGAAGTGAAATAACCAAATTTACACCGAATTGTTTGATCCATCACATTCTGTCACAAATTTCGCCTGTATTCCCACTGCACGCTTTCTACCGTCAGAGGGTACTTTATGTTTTTGTGGTTCGGTTTTTGTTGAACATGATTTAACAAAGTCAGTTAAAGGCAGCATCAGAGTGGGCGTGGTGGTTTTCTGCTGGAGAGCCAGCCAGCTAAAAGCCCAGCAGCACAAGTGTAATATTGGAAATACTGAGCTCAAGAATCCAAATTACTCTTTAGAACATTTTCACTGATTTAGTAGTTCATAGTAGTTCTAAAATAGTAAATTCATAAATAGTAGTTATATATATAAATATGTTTAGCTCCCAATATGATTGCTCTGTAATTGCTCTGTCAAAGCATTCTCAATACTATGGTGTAATTCTGGTGGATTCCTTTATTTTATCTTAATTGTTAAGGATTTTTTAAATATAAAAATAGTCAAATTTAAATATCTTTTTAGCAACTAAATAAAATTTCAGTCAACTTTAAAAATACACGATGTGTAATTGTAATATGAATGTCTCCTCTGGTCATTTAAAATCCCCATATTCCCAGTTTGTATACTGAGGATATGACTTCATTGTCCTTGTTGATAACTGCCTACTCTTATTCAAATTATAAGAATATTATACTTCCCTAAAGGCCATAAAGGGTGTGTTAATAAAAAGGAAAATCCTGTTATAAGTGTAATAACTGAACACTTTATCCTAACTTACTCTAGTTTGAGCTGAATCACCCTACCCCAAAACATGAGCATATGGGGACAAATCAACATTATATACTGCATTGCAACATGTTTCCTCGCACCAATATTAAATACGAGACCTATTCAAAAAGAAAACATTTATTTGTCTAATTTTGCAATCAAAAGTATACACATTTTGCTGAGTGTAATTCAACAACAAATCCCAGATGTCTGATAAAAAGGTATTTCTCAATACATATAATAATGTGAGTTGTCACCATGATCACAAGACCTACTTATGGCACTGATAAGTATTTATAAAGAACATTAATTGAACAAATTACAAAATACTTTACAAATCAGTGGTCACAAGACAGGAATGCATATAAAAATATGTCTAATTATCATGCTTTTTTTTTATCATATCACACGTTTCCACAAATGTACAAAGTAGGAAAGAAAGAAGAAAACACTTGCTGGGGAATTTAAATACATTAATGTAACTCTCAAATAATACCTAAAATACAACATGTTTTGTGTTATATTACTTTCAACTTAATAGCAATGTGGGCTAAATGGTCCCAAACATGACTGACCATAATTATGAGACTTATGATACTGGTATCTATGTTGGTTGTTTAACTCATAAACAATGCTCCACAAAATTCAGTACGCTGTTTTCTGGTGGGTGTAACTTACGTCAGCAACCACTCAGAACATCCTCATGCATGAAAAAGGAATGCAAAATGGAAAATGGATTCAGAACAGTAATACAAAATGGGAAAAACCATAATATTCATGGCCTGTGAGAGGGCTCCATCTCCATTAAACCAGTTAAAATCCAGAATGTCTATATGATAGCATGTGGATATGAATATAAAATAGCCAGACAACCCTCTGAAATGTCACTGAACTGAGCACCATGGGTGTAAACGTAATTATTATAAAGTCCAACAAACAAAAACAAAACAAAAAACAAATCAACTAATAATGTTGATCTTCATTAAAGCACCATGACAAAAGGTATCATTTGATTTCTTAAAGTGCTGGGTTGCTCATACTGCAACCCTGACCAATCACAAGCTTATTCAGTAGCATTTGATTGTCGACGGAAAAAGAATGGACCAACACATCAGACTGTAAAACATCTGTTAGAGTATGCATTTGTGAACTGGTGCAGTGATACATGATTCTATCACAAAATAAATACAGAAATGTATAACTGAGCAGCAAATATTATGAACCTGTAAGCTGCTGCTCAAATATCCGTTTTACACACACACACTCTCAAACACACACACACACACACACACACACACACACACACACACACACACACCCCACTGAAACACACACCTCATTATATATACATTCTTACACACAAACACATTCTCTGTCTTGGTAACAGATTGCACATGGTTGGTGGTGGACGTGGTCCCAAGGTTTGTTTAATGATGATATATAGTTCTTTCAGCCTGGACACTCTTTGAGGTTGATGGGACCGAACGCACCAGACAGCCTGTCGAAAGAGACAGAGTCGCCATTGAGCCTCATCTCCTGGATGCATCCCACAAAGGACGACGTGACAGGGAGCGTCCGTTGCATTAACATCTCTGCAGGAGAAATATGGTGGACTGGTAAGTAATTATATTGTCCTATCTTATTTTTACTAATTTATATTATTAACTGATTGCATGTTAACTAACATGAGTTTATGGGGATTTTAAATAAATCCTGGATTGCTAACTATTAGATTGATTTCATTATTCATTTTACAGTATTTTATGTTTTAAAGGCAATTCATATTTACAGTATGTTGTTATATCTTAAGAGCACAATAGTTTGGGGCTTGCCCTGAAAGACACATGATAGTTGTCTGTTATACATGCAATATCACTTTTTTCTCATATTATTATACGGTATATGTTATTGTCCTATGGTATTTTCATATTTTTCATAAGTGTGAATACATTTAACTAAAACTAAAATAAGTAGATTAACTCTCAGATTAACAGATTAATACTCACCAGGAATGCCACCCACATACAAAGGGTCTTTGGTCAAAGTTGTAATGGAAGATGGTGGTCCAATCTTGTAATTGTCTATTGTGTCCACATGCAGTTGCACAACATTTTTCCTCTTGATTACTAGAAGGCACACGGACAGTGATTTAATGCAAAAGATAATTAATATCAGTGTATAGTAGTATATTAGTTTGTCTTGAACAATTCACGAAGTGAATGTATGCGTTTTACCTGAGATTTTATGAAACAGGCCATCACATAAAGAAGCTTTTGGCTTCACCGCCACCATGAATTCCCCCTTTCCATTGTTCACTTTTGCCACTACCTGTAAATGAGAGCCACACACAGAGCTTTTAATCATGTGTACAGGGAACACACTTTAAGTAAAGACACCTTTTCAGTCTAGATTCAATTTCAGATCTGTTCTGTTATTCCAAAGTCCCCAACACTTGAACAGTAGTTTATGTTTATTACAGAGAAGCTAAGAGATGTGTTTGTCCAATCAAGGCTCAATCCAATTTATAATTACATCTTTACTTTCCAAAACCGTAAGTTTTGGGTTCTGGCCATAAAAACACAACTGATGTGGCCTCATTAAACTGACACAGAGTTAGTCCTCACCTCTCCTCTGAGCATGTAGACACTAAAATAATGGCCCATCGCAGGTCCATACTGGGTCCTGCTGGAATCACCAACATGTAGCAGAAGTCCAGACAGACTCCGTGGACGAATGTTAAAAAGCAGCTCAAAGCTGGAGCCCACATCAAAGGAGTCATCTGAAATACAGAAAACAGATGTTTTCATCATTGACATTGTAACAAATAAATTATTTTAGACTGTAAATATCAAAACAATCAGGAAACTGCCATGAAAAGGACATACAGTATCAAGGAGACTCTTTGTTACGGGTCTCATAATTTCCTAGAAGGTTGACATGTAACTAATTTCCTAGTAAGTGTCCTTGAAAGCAATATTTAATTCTGTGCTAATTATAGAAAAATAAGGAGACTGTTCTTTAATTAATTAGTGTCAATTAATATCTAGTGTGTAACTTGTTTAACTCAGTGCACTGCAGGTTGTATATTATATGGAAGATTTAACGAAAGGTTTAGTATTTCAAATTAAATGTAATTAAGTAGAAAGTATCAAATTTATTTATAAATGAAGAGATGGTCACTTTCAGGGTAATTCCTAGTAAATTATTAAAATATCATTTGACCTATAAAATATGTGAAAAATAAGATGAAAATGCTGAAATTACACTACTTTTATGAGAATTAATAGTTTTAACCCTCTTTTTGGAAGTCCATTCTCTGTCTTTTTGTATATGTTGTACTAGTATTTTTATTAGTAAGCATTTTCACTGACTTGTTTTTGATTGCAGACAAAAGCTTATAAGACATCCTTATAGCCATTTGAAATGTAGAATCTTCAGATTGTTATCAGAGGGGTGTACTCACTGATAATGACATGTGCTCCATTCCCTGAGAAATAAGCCCCTCTTTGTGCCTGTCCCTCGAAACAGGGGCCAGCACCACGGTTTGTTGATGGATTTGACATTGGAGCTCCATTCATTTTAAAATTGCGGATACAGCCAGACACACTCTGTTTTGGAAGGGCCTTCGACTAGAAATGGATAAAAATACAAAATACAAAATTAGAAAAAAATATATACACACATTACAGTTTGTGAATTAAAATGTTTTTGCGCATGCTTGTGTGAATTGGCCAGTGTCTACTTTTCTTTTTACCTTCAGTTCCTTGTGAAGGGACTCTGGGACACTGCCCAGGTACACAGGGGACACAAATTGCTGCATGGATGTCAACTCAGCACTGGTCAGCTGACCATCCTGGGCCCTGATCCCATCCACAACCAGTCGAAATTTCTTCTTCTCCAAACTAAATATGACCTACAGACAACATAGTTACCATATACATTAAGAATAATAAAGTATTCAGTTTTGTTCTATAATGAGATTTAAATTACGAGTATTTCCACTGACCGAGTGCCACTTTCCATCATTGTACTTCTCCCTGTTGAAGATCTCCTTCTGTTTTCCTACAGACAGTCTGATCCTGCCTTTGGATATGTATAAAGCGAGATGAGAGCGCCCTCCTCTGGTAGCAGAAAAGAACAGCAGGCCCTCTGGAGCTCGAGTCTTGACATCCAGAGAAAAGTGGGGCCTGGATCAAATAAGGAAAGACATCATCTTAAGTGTCTGTGTGTGTTGGCTCTGACATAACAGCAGCATTGTTCTTGAGATAATGGACTCAGCCAAGCACGCTTTTCATTTTGAAATCCTCAGAAAGTTTCATGTGTGTGCATGCATTTGTATTGTGAAATGGTGCAGTAAGGCAATACAGGTCACCCACCTGGGCTGCAGGACCTGTAGTGGAAGGCTGTAGCTCAGGCTGCTAACAGGGCCGCCCATCCGATAAGCATGTTGAACCAGGGCTGGTAAAGCACACGTTGATAGACTCTCATTTATCGCCTGCATCACGCCATCCTAAAATAGCACAGATACAAAGAAAGACACTCAGCACAAGGTAGAAAGTTGGTCCTCAAATAATTGTTTCCTCTCACGTTTTTGGGAAGTCTCCAAAGGGGTTCCACTCTGTCAATAAATAAAGATGGCAGGGTGCAACAATGTATAGTGGTAAGAATGACAGTCATTCTGTATTAAATTGAAGCTCCACCAAACAGACACTAAAACAAAAGATCTTCTAAGGAAAGTTTTACCCACAGGTGAGAGGATGTGTTGTTATACTGAATAAATGAATGCCATGATTCAACTAATGATCATTTTCATTATCAATTCATCTGGGGATTATTTTGTAGATTAATCAACTAATCGTTTCATCAATGAAATGTTAGAAAATAGTGAAAAATGCCTATCCAAAATTTCCCAAAGCCCGAGTAATCTTAATTAAATGGTTGGTTTTGTCCATCCAATAGTCGAAAACCCTAACCCTAACCCAAATATATTCAGTTTACTATCGTGGAAGACTTTGAAAAACAACAAATATTCTCATTTACGAAGCTCGGACCAATGAATTATTTTATAATTTATGCCTTTAAAAATGACCAAAATGATCATCAACATGGTTTCAGATAAACTTTCTATTGATCTGCTACTTAGTTAATGTTATTTCAGACCATAAATACAGTATATGTCTCCTAAAGCGAGTTAACAACCAGCCCAAAATAGTTTTGATAAATTGCCAAGTGTATAACCTGGAAGTTATGATTCCATCACTCATATAGTTAGTATTGATGATATCTGGTGGGTCAAATAATACACAAGGTGGCTTATTTTGGTTACACTGAGTTTTACTACTACTGCTACTACTTTACAGTGAGTTTGTTGTAGAGGCACAACATTTCTGTTTCCTCAGAGGTGTGTTTGGTTTCAACCTAGAGTTAGAGTTGTGCTTGTTACTGTTCCGTACAGTGTGCAAGAAAGAAGTTATTTATGTGACTTGAGGGATTTCAGTTTGGGCCAACACTCAAGGATTAACAGGTGTGAACTTGCAACAGCAGCAGAGATTATAAAACTGCAAATAGACTAAAATACATTTTTGAAATGGCTCCTGATACTATAGAAAACACCAATAATGGATGACAGTCAGCTTATGCCAAATAAATAATATTATTACAAACACAAGATATTGAAATGTAACATGAGAACCCCATGAATTATGGCTGAATTTCACAGCACCGTGTCTTGTGGTACCGTAGTCGTGTCAGCTGATTATTGTACTTGGATGAACTCATGCAGCAGCTGAGAATTCATTATTCAGGCAATCTACTATGTGTTAGGGGTTGTTGGAGAATAAATTATGGTAGTGATATGGCCTCCTCTAGTCAGATGCTCCAAATCAAACACATAGAGCTCAAGTTATGACAGGCATGCACAATGATAAGAAATGATGTAACCATGCTTCTGAGAAACAAAGAATTAAAACATGTCTGAACATAGTAAGCTCTACTCTGTGAAAGCAGCTGTGAAATACCAACATTTTATGTTTATTTTAAATGTTTCCAAACTTCTCATTAGCTTCATCATTTATTATAATGTTTTTCTAAACCTCAATGCTGGGATCCGGCTCAATTTAAATAGACTGAAGATTGACAAATTAAGTTGGGACAGGTCCATTTGTTTAGCCCGGTATTGCATATAAAATCTCACAGAGCTTTACTGGCCCACAACAGCAAGATTTAATGGATACATTTTATTTTAAAGTAATGTAACAAGTTTGAAATATATCAACAGTATCCCCTCTATGTGTAAACATAGACTATATAACAAATCAAATTCAAATTAATTTCTCAGGTAAAACCAGAAAATATATAAAAACTCAGATGCAGATCCTGTTGTGTTCATTAGATATTAAACGTAATGAAATGTCATTTTATTTGATTTATATGATTGTGTAATCAGGCATGTTTGTGTATGAGTGTTTCCATTAGGTCTGACAATAGTAAGTTAGTGGACACGTGCTTGTGAATGATGTTAGAAAGTGATTGATTACTGAGTTACATGAAAGAAAGAAAAGAGACATGAGTTGATTTCAAGTTTGTTATTCACAAGTTTTTGTTTGTAATTACTGTATTTTTAAATAGAATAGACAGAGATACAATGCATTTAATAGTCTGTATGATTATTTGGAATGTTCATGCAACTTTTTTTATTCAAGTACACTGCAGATGGATGAGCTTGTGCGTAAGCAACAGAGCATGCCAGTTTTTCATGTCAATATCAGATTCTTGTCAGCATCAGCAGGTCTTAGGGCTCCTTCTTCTTTATCTCTGGAAATAAGGCAGCAAAATATAATGTAAACAATGTTAACATAAGACAAACGCTGTGTGATTGTTAATTTGCCTTAAACAATAGTAATATACAGTCTTTTTTTTTACAAAAGAGAAAGATAAAGGTGGGCATGACTTACTGCTAGTGAGTGGAATGTATCATCAACTCACCATGTTCATAATGTACAAGCTAGTTTTGACAGTTATACCTTGAAATAAGATGGACTGCTGTAGTTGTTAAACAATAATGACACTTAATTAAAAGAAAAAAGAACCAAGTGGATATGCTTTGGAAAAAGGTTTAAATTATTTCATCCAAATTTAAGGTTTTTAATTTGTTTACGCAAACAAAATTAGGATTGCGTAAATAAATAAATTATATTATGGAATACAGTATGTTCTGGCATGTAAGACAAACACTCACCTTCTTAAAGAAGCGGTCCATCATCAGTTGAGCAGGACTGTTAACAGTACACACATCCTGATATACATCTCCAGAAGAACTGAAGGTGCTGAAGTCCTCAACCATGTACAGATGGCTAGGCCTGCGAACAGAACAAATAACAGATATAATATAAACACCATACATCAAACAATCAGTACAGTTATGCAGCTATGAAATGCAAAGTGGGGAAATCTTACCGTCTTGTGTAGACGTTGGAAATGCAGCCTTTGAACGTCTCCTTTCCCAGGAAAAAGGTGCCACCTGTGCCAGGTGCTGAAGCGCTGCCACTCTGCTGCTGACCCTCGTCTTCATCATCAACAACCAGCTGGATCCTGTTTGGAAAAAACAGCATGGTATTTTTTTGTTGTGCACTAGCTTTAGATTCATTTATTATCATTTATTATAGTTTATTTTTTATTGCATGTTTCATTTTAGCTGCTGGGTAACAGATGTCACTGTCGATGTGCATTTTTTAAATAATGTTTAACAGAGCTCATACACCTACTAAACACCAAACCACATACTAGTTTAGTCTACAATATTAAATTAGATGATAAAATTAGATTAGATTCAACTTTATTGCCATTGCACAAATACAGGTACTAAGCAACGAAATGCAGTTAGCATCTAACCAGAAGTGCAAAGCAGTAAAGTATGTAATATGTGTGAATGTTCACATAATGTAATATATGTTTGAATGTAAAACCATTGCCTCTTTCATACCTTCCACCTCTTTTGGTTACAGTCACATAATGCCACTGGTCATCGTTATACTGTTTGTTTGATTTCCAGATCCCGTTGTTGAAATTGAGAATCACATAGCCATTTTTCAATGCAATATCCATCCCGTTAGACTGGAAAACAGAAGAAATAAAAGGTTTTAAAGTTACGCCTGTTGTCTCACACTAATCCAGTCTCAATAGTCAAAATGAAAACATCACATTTCAAAATAAATGAAAGGACTCACCAGAATGAGACCCTCTTTCTCTTTGCTCTTGAATCCAAGGGAGACAGTAACGTTATAATTTCCCACACTAAAATCTTTGAGGTCAGCTGAGAGGGAGCTCCCCAAGCTGAACTCTGCTTTACGATTAACCTAGAAAAGAACATTATACATCAGTTAATAACTTGACACACATAAGCCTGAGTGTGGTTGGAGCAGTGATATAAATATTGGTAACGGGTTTGGGATGCAGAGGTTAACAATCCTACCAAAGACTCTGGGGGACAACCTTTGCTGATGCCCACTCTCTCAGCAATAGCTTTGTGGGTGCCAGCCACAATCAAACCCTTCAAGCATCCTTTGAATGGCTGCATGGTGATGTTATCTCTGTGAGGAGGAACAGAAAATGTATAAAGTTATTCTCGATGAACTACTTTTCACTCACAGCCCAAAATGTTTAAGAGAAACACTGATAACTACGTACCTTTCCCTCAAGTCTTGTGGGGCACCGCCAATATAGAATTCTTTAAATGCACTGTTCTTGTACTTAGCTGCAACTGTGGCCACTGGTTGACCGTCCATTCGCACAAGCATGTTTGTGTAATTTTTACTAATGATTTGGATTTCTCTGGAGTCCTTTGTCTAAAAAAAGTAAAAAAGTAGCAAGATGGGGTTGAATAAATGATGTTTTATTTACAAATCCAATTAGTAATGGTAATTGTCAAGGAAGAACCAAAGTGATTTCAGAAAACATAAAGAAGCTTCTTACCGGGAACGTTTTCACGTTACTTATAGTTGGTGTTGGAAGCAAATTACCACGTAGGACAATAAAGCCCTTCTCCAAGGTCACAGTGAAGTAATTGTCCTATGTTGAAGAGGAAAGAGTAGTCATATTCTTGAAAATGGTACATTCATTCAATTACATTCGTAATTCTCATCAAAACATTTATAAGTAAGTAATAAGTAACCATATGAAGAATAATTTACCTCACTTCCTATGTATAAGAGCAGACCGTTTTCTGACCGAGTATCGACGCTCATACCGATGACTAGTGTGTTAGCCGTTCTATCTATAACGACTTTGCCGTATCCAGTGCCTTCACAGTAGTCAGAATCCACTACATTTAAATATCTGGAAAGAGGGGAGAAAAATAATATTAAAAAGAGCTCACATAGGGATAAAACACACTGACAAACGCCAGTAAAAAGCTAGAACCAACCTGACCTACATATCTTAGTGAGGAAACACCCAGATCACTACAGGAAGTCCACAAGAAAACAAGAAAACAATCATATGACCACCACAGACAGGATCAGTGCCAAGTGTAAAACAGCTTGGTCAGCTCAGCTCAGGTCATAGCAATACAATGAACAACGTATGTAACAATGTAATGACAACCTGTTTTTGTTTTTTTGCTGCATGTTGAAATAATGTCACAGGTTGACATGTTATTACAGTAGATGCATAGAAGCATGTTTATGGTTTAAAAAAAGAAAAAAGAGTTTAGTCTCTCAACCACCTACCTCTTGCATGGAGCCACCGAATTGATCTTCTCTGCATTTTGGAAATTATAGAGACTGAGGGCTTTGTCATTAAAAGAGGAGAACTCAATGCAGCCCTTGTACATGGGGTAGCTGAGAGAAGGCGGTGGCTGAGGAGAAACCAAAACAGAGAAAGGTATTAATAAATATCCATGCTAGTTGATAATTAATAATTATAGTCCTACTGTTCTTATTTCCATGCTGCTTACAGTGAAATTGTCAGGGTAGCCTCCAACGTAGAAAACAACATCATCGGGACTTAGATCAAGGAGGTTCTCAGACTCCTCTCCTTTATTGCCATTCTTTATTGGCTCAGCCGTTGGGTGTGTGGTGACATCTTTGATGAGGTTAATATTTGCATCCTGGTAAATTCTAAATCGAAAGAGGGTAATAAATATCCACACTTTCATCGTGTTAACAACATTCCCATTCTAGTTTCCATTAGTGGATAAAGAGTGAAAATGAAAATGATACACACAACATTGAATTGGAGAATGAATGGAGCCATCAGTTTACCTCTGTAGGTCCACTTTATCGAACAGGGACGTCTCAGATGAAGACTTGGTGATGGAATCCGTTTTGATCTTGTACTCGACTCCGTTGAGCTTGTACACACCGTACAGCACATTGTTTCTCAGAACCATACCTATGTAGTTCTTAGAGGACTACAAGACACAGTTTGTTAATGCTTTGTGTGCAATTACAAACTAAATCTTCATATGCAACCATTCACATGCATTTAGAGTCACTTACATCTTTGTTGCCGAGGTACATCACAAACATGTCTCCATTGTCACTGGCCTGTCTGCGCCTGCGTCTTCCATCTCCCCTGTTCGGCATTTCAGGTCTCTGCAGCAACAGAGAGAGGGCTGTGTAGGCCTTCAGATCCTCCAGATTCTTTGGTGGACGCAGCTGCACATGGCCATCGCCTGAGAACTTCATCGGGATCACAATCTGGCGAAAATAAATTTAAAAAAAGGGAAATTAGACCCGTCAAGGAAAAATAGGGGAAAAGGTGGTTGGATTTGGGCTTGGTTAATGTCTAGATGTATTTACAGAGTGGGACCTCACCCTGTTAGCTGCATCCCGGGCTTGTTCAATGAGATCTTTGATCTTCTTGATGTTCTCTGTTATGTTGCTAATGGGGGAGAACTGCGAGGTCAGGTTCTCCACCTCTGAGATCTTATCGTTCAGTGATGGGATGGTTTTCAACAAGTTCTTCACTGCATGTAGAAGGTAAGAAGGAGAAAACAAATTGTAATGTGTATAAAATGCAGCATTGTATGATATAAAAAAGTGGTTATACTGTACCATGAAGTACACAATAAGAGACATCTGTTCAAAATCTCACCTGACTGATCCACATCATCCAAAACACTGCTCAGGTTGGAATCCACTGGAGAGACATTGATCTTGTCAATTTCCTTTCTGATGGCATTCAGTTTGTCCATGGTGTCACTGGCCGTGTCATTGGCTGAAGCTGCCGACCTCTTGGCTTCATCAATCATACCACCAATATCATCTGATTTGAAGAGAAATGTAGAGGGAACATGAACTCTGGAAATTCAGACACAATCAGCTGAAAGGTCATGCTAATCCTATAATGCCTTGACTTGTTCTACCTCTCTTGATGTCATTTAATTGGTTCTGTGCATCAAGCAGGTCTTTCTCAAGAGCTTTCTTCTTCTTGTCAGCGTTGTCCAGACGTTTTTTTAGGGCAGTAACTTCGTTTGCAGAGTCTATTAAAGAAAAACAAATTAATGACTGTACTTTTTTGTACTTTTTTAAAAACAACACATTAATGCTAGGGCTGATTTACCTTTAAGGTCTGTATCTGCATCCTTTGCATTCTGCAGTAGGTCCTCACTGGTCTCTTTCAGGTCTTTTGCTCTTTCTGTCAGCTTCTGGCTTTTTACATTCTAAAAGGAAGAAAAAACAATTTGGTTAAAGTGAAACAATATTCTAGAAGGTTATTCCAATTTCGATCCAATGCTTGATGAATTTTATATTATTCCAAGAAGTGTGTACAGTTACTCAATGTTTAACGTATCAAGTCTGTGGCTTACATCCAAGGCGTTGTCTGCGGCACCTTTGGCATCATTAGCTGCAGCCTCAGCAGCGTTAATTGCATCTGTGATGTTCTTGTAGGCATCAATAGCATCTTTGGCATCACGCACCTCAGCGCGTCCACTTGCGTTTTTCACAGTACTACAATACATGATCACAAGGGGAGAAAATAAACCCAAGACACATGGAGAATGGATGGACAAAACAAAAGCAAAGAAATCTTCCACAGCATAAACAACAGACAATGTTCTGCTGAAAACAGATCAATAGATCTCAGGTTATAATGACAGTGTGTCTTTATTGAGTGCACAAAAGACCTACTCCTCGAGTTCCTTTGCCAGCTTGTCGAGTTTCTTAGCATGTTGCTCTGCAGCCACCACAATGTCCTCTTTGGCTGCTGCCTTGGAAATCTCATTCACCTTCTTGGTCAAGTCAGTCTTGGCACCATCCAGCTGTGCCGCCAGCTGTTCATATTCCTATAGAGGAGAGAGGCAGGCAAATGGGTGCAAAGTTACTCATAAGAGCATGAAGTTCCATTTAACTCAGGTTATATGGAGCAAACATACAGATCATTATTGGAGTAGACAACATGTGAGGGCTCGCTGGTGAGTGATCAGATATGAGGCCGTTTATTTTAACATAGCTACTGTGTTTTAAAATGTTTTGCTCACACTGAGAAGTAACAAAACACAAGATAAGTGTACAGAGAATATTTGAGGTAAAGAACATGCAGGCTACAGTTTGTCAAGAGTACCGTTTTGCTGTTGGATAGCATTTTCCCCAAATCCTCTGTTTTCTTCAGCTCATCTTTTGCCATGGCCATTTGGTCCTCGACAGTCTTCCGTTCCTTTTTTAAGTTTCCGATACGTTCCTGTAGGGAGCACATTAGTCAATCTAGAGTACAACTGTGTAACAACTATGCATGGCAATAATAACCTTAATGTAAAAAAGCACTTTTATGTTATAAACCACTTTCATAAGTCATCATTTATATGCTTAAAAGCAAAATCTTAAATATATATTATATCCTCATCATTTCTTTCCTTACTAACCATTAACCAACAAGCGCACAGGTTTCTCATAACTGATTAACTACTTGACTTGTACCTGGAGATCTTTCAGTCCCTGAGCATTGAGTCCGTTCTGGTTGTTGGCTTTTTTCACCAAGTCAGTCGCCTCCTTCAGAGCCTCATCCAGGTCCTTCAGCTTGTCCTGGTAATCCTTGAGAAGGCCCCGAATCTTCTCTGCTGTGGCCTCATTCTGGTCACACTGCTTACTTACATTAGCCTTGATGTAGTTCAGCACTATGAAACAGAATAGAATAGGTAAATGAAAATGTTATTGACCAGTCTGCAGTGAGGTTTAAGGTGCAATTATGTTTTTTTTTAAGTATGGACTAAGTATCTTACGTTTCTTGGCCTCATCTTTTTCTTCATCAGCAGCTGTCTTCTGAGGGGTAAAGTTCCTGTTCTGCATCTCCTTTACCATGCGCTCAGCATCTTCTAGCATTTTAGCCAGATTTTGATTGGGCGGCACACCAGTGCTGCCTTCCGTCTTCAGTTGGTCCAGCAGAGCTTCAAATACACAAACACACACTCAATCAAGCAAATGTTTAGGCTGATAGTCAATGCTATCCAACAATATTTGAGACTATTATACTACCTATAAATATAAAGTACTTATGCAGATTAACCAAATATGAATGCAAAAAACTGAAGAAAGGAGGAGAGACATTAAGACAGTAAAACACAGAGTTCTGCTGCTGAATAGAAGTTTCCCTTTACCTAGGATTTTCTTGAGAATGGTTTGAATCTCTGAGTCCAGATCTTTAGCCCGCTTGTGGGTTTTTTCAATATCTGCCACTGCCTTGTCAGCATCAACAGCCTTTTTATCCGCCTAAATAAAAAATGTACACACATTTTCACACTTATTATTACATATTGAATATTGATAATATAATCAAATGCTAGGCCTTGTCTCCTGCACTCTACCTTGTCTTTGAGGGAGCTGATGTCATCTGAGAGATTGTCTGTGTCTTCGTCCAGCTGGTTGACCTTGGACTTTTGGGTGTTGATAATGGAGCTGAATTTGTTGACAAGAATCTGCAAAAAGCACAGTAACAGAAATGTAAATCAAGGCAAATTCAGATGCTGTAGGTGGTGTGCCAACGCTTGAAGCTAATAGGAGCTGTTTTCAAATGGTGATGTGGGAACTATTCAGTAGTGTGTCATGAATGCACAAAGGCTGAACACTCAGACAAAGTGGATGTAACAACTGAGATTACAAGGGAATGAGAAACGACGGGTCGCTGTGACAAACACTGGCATCCAGTGGTGTGGTCTCTAACTTGTGTCGACACACAGGCTGTGGAACAAAATTAACTGAGATTGCTTATCAGCAGGAATCCCAAATGTTTGAACAAGCACACCCATCCTGTGCCACACTGTTTGTGTGTACGTGTGAGTGTGTAGTGTATGTGTAGGAAACGGATGTCCAAAGTGCAAATATTAAAAAAAGAAACAAATGATCTCATTGTTCTTGTGACCATTCATTTGTGTCTACATTGAATCTATGACATTCAAATACATTTAATTGCTCATCACCTCATCTTCAACCCTATCTGCAGCTATCAGAGTTACACTGCAGGGGAACAATACACTGACATCTTACCTTGGTGTCTAACACAGCCTTTTCCAGCTTCTTCAGCCTGTCCTGAGAGGAAGCACTGGCAGTGGCATTGTCCAGCTGAGCCTTGATCCTTCCCAGCTCGTCATCCAGCTTCTCCAGACCATTTAGTAAAGTCTGGGCACAATTATCACACTCTGGAATAAAACAAAAGAGGATTGGATTAGCAAAGGGTCATACTGGGTTTATTGTAAACTGCATGTCAGACGTCAGTTCTTTTTTGCTCATTCACCTTGGCAGTGCTCATCGGTGTTTGTGTCTCCTGGCTCCAGATTGTTCTTGCAAACTGGAGAAACAGTACATTTAAATTAAATTTATGATGTATATAATTTAAAAACAGTATAATTGAACTGAACTAATTAAATAGTGGATTCATCCATTGTTGAGTCCACAATCTAACCTCCAGTCCTGGGATCACAGTTGTTACCATTGCCATTGCAATTACAGGGCTGACAACTTCCTCCTGGTATCAGTGGATCACCATAGTAACCAGGAGCACAGCTAGGGGAGATATAAATAAGACAGAATTAGTGGCAAAAAAGAAATAAGCCAACACTATTTTAACACTCTTGTTTTCTATTTTCTATATACAGTATGTTGTTGATTCTGATTCTGATTATTTGGCCCGTTAAACTGATCTGTCCACACACTCACCTCTCACACTTGTCTCCAGTGTAGCCGGCTCTGCATATACACTGGAAGTCTCCAAAGACCTCTCTGCAACCTATTGCAAAACTGCAGATGATAGAGGGAGCATGATTTAACTCTTGAAATACATATTTCCATTTAATTATACTACAGATGTTTGAAGGGTGTTTTGTTTGTTTCCACCCACCTGTTTGTGGGCACACTGAATGGGCATGGGCATACTCTGCATGTCCTTTGATCCGCGTTTCCATAGTAACCTTCTTTGCAGCGTTCACATCGATCCCCAGCTGTGTTGTACTTACAGTTCTGAAAATGACATAATGTGTCCATTAAACTACTTGCAAACTGTATGTGAAGAACGAAGGGTGTGAAAAAAGCAAAATGCCAGATGGACAATGTGTAAAAAAAAAAGTACTGTGTGTGTGCACTGCAGCCGTTTACACACATGCTATACTAACACAACCAAACATGTAGTCTTTCACTACACTGAAGCAGGAATGCAAACATCTGGGAGCAAATAGAGAAGACTTTTCCCTGCCAATCAATCAAAGAGTGTGCACTCTGTACAGAGTGTGTTCAGCCGCTTGTGTCCATTTGGCTTTGAGCTGCTAGGGTGTGGATCCATGCAGACATTGCACACACAGGCCCAGTCTTGAGTGTCTTGCATAACAATAACACAACAGAGACGACTGAGATTTTGTAAAGCGTAAAGGGTCCCATAAAGGAGAATAATAAGTGAGATAGGGCCCATAACGGGAAAGGTCATATCAAACTATGCTTCTGATGTGGTGATATAAAAGCAAAAAAGAGGTGGGCCCAAAGATGTACCCTGAGGGTAAGAGGTGTAGACTCTGATTAAGCTTTAGCCCACACTGGAGTCATAATTTTTGGTCTTAGCTGTGTGTGGGTATCTGTACTGTATACCTGTGGATGTTAATACGGGTTAAGGGTCGAGTGTTTCTTACCAGGCACTTCCCTGTCTTCTCTTCACACTCATCAGACAGACCGTTGCACTCGCAGGGCACACAGCGGCCCACGAAAAGCCCACTGCCATCTCTGTAGTAACCAGGAGCACATTTCTGGAAAAGAAAAACATAAATATAAAGACATGACTGTTTACAAGTATAACTCATATACCCAGATATTCCACTGTATAAATACATCTGAATTCATAATAAACTTATTGTTATTAGAACAATTATGATACAAGGAGTGGGCAATATATCAATATAATTTTGCCTTTATTACAATATACTCTACATAAAATCTGCTATCATGTTATATGTGATTTTATATCATGGTAAAGTATGTTCTCTGAAAATTACAACTGTGAAACGTTTTATAGATTCAATAACCAAAGATGAGTGTTTTTGGCTAATTCAGTGGATTAAATTCTTAAATAATTTAAATTGTTTTATCACAATAATTTACAAATACTGTAAATTGGTTAAAAGCAGTCCTGCTCATTGATTGGCCTCTAACTACAATTATTAACAGTAAAGGCGTAAATAAATCTCTCATAAATCTCTGCTTGCTGACAAATTTCTATCCTCTTAGGTTATATATTATCACATTGCCCGAGGTTAAATTATATCATGTACAAATGTATAACACAATACCAATAATCACAGGAGGTTAGCAGAGAGGCTAAACTTATAAACAGTAAACACAGAATTTGTTTTACTTTGCCTAAACATTGCAGTGTTTCAAGAATTTTTTGCCACCATTCACAGAGGATGATTAAAAGCTACTCTTCCAGACACCAAATAAAACAAACTCGGTTTGGTTTGTTCGGAAGTGTGAGAATTTGCAAAGCACACAAAGCAACAAACTTGACCTGACTTGAGTGTCATTAACATTTAACTGAAGAGCCGAAGCATGCCCTTTGCCTTCAGAGATAACAGTCTTCAAGTCACCAACAATCAACACCTGAGGCGTTGAGAAGTTTAACCTACAGCCAAGGTAAAACAGCGTCCCTTCAACAATCCAATATATCACATCTTCACAGATTTTACCTTAATCTGAGAACTGGCAGCACTGTCATTAACAGAAGGATAGTGAACTGTCTGTCCACTGTCATGTACCGAGGGGTAGCGCACCTCCTGGGTACCTTCGTCATTAACTGATGGATACTCTATCTGCTGAGTTCCTTGGTCGTGGAGTGAAGGGTACTGTATCCTCTGAGCCCATCTATCATGATGCCTGGTGTGGCGGGTTCGCTCCCCTCTGTCGAAGGGCCTGTGGCCAGCGCAGCAAAGTCCAATCAAAGTCCAACATAGCAGGGTCTGTAACAAAACCCCTTTACACCGCCACCTATCCATACACGTATGTGACATTCCTAACGTTTAGTCTGTGTGAAATAATGCTCCTCTCTCCCCTGCCTCAGCCTCTTAAGCACAATCACTCAGACACACACACACGTAACAAAGAGGACACGCCCCATCTCCTACCTGAGTCAGTCTTGCAGATCAGCATGAGTGTATGCATGTGGACAAGCACACACATACAAATATTTCCATGCCCTCTCTCATCTGTTCTCTCTCTTTCACACGCACAGACAGACAGACAGACACACACACACACACACACACACACACACACACACACACACACACACACACACTGCTTGAGACACAGTCAGAAAGTCAAATGTGTGTGTAAACAAAGGAAATCCATGTTTATAATTTGTGAATAGAGAAAAAGAAAATCGCAGTATTGTAAATGCTGCTGTGTTTACTTAAAGCTGCAGGGTGTGGTGATAATGCCTCTACTTGAAAAAGCAAGTAAAACATAGAACAGTAGAAAGTACAAAAGTATATTAATGTGTGTGTGTGTGTGTGTGTGTGTGTGTGTGTGTGTGTGTGTGTGTGTAAACGTGTGTGTGCGCGCAAGTGTGTGGTTCATAACAGTGTTTGTGCAAGCATATGTGACTGAGAGGAAAGTCAGACATCCTCAGACAACAAACTCATACCTGAATCACACTCCTCAAACACACGACAGACACAACTAGGTGTGTCCGGTGTTCTTACAGACACACGCACACACTGTAGGTGCACTCAAGTGAACGCACTCAGGTTTATGAGTAACAATGTGTTGCCAACTGCCACACCCCGCACGTCAAGGCGAGGCACCTTGTCATAGCGCCTCTGGGCGCATATAATCAAACTTCCTTTATAACACTCCCTGACAGACGGGTAGGTAACCACATCTATGGCAACAGCACTCAAACATTAAAGTTTTATAGATGTTACTGTTACTGTTACTGTCTCCACTAACAAATAATCTATGTTACATGAAAAGTCCTATTAATCAGTGGTTGCTCCATTCTCAGCTGTTTAATAAGCTTCTGTGGTCAAAACTGCTGCAGTCATGTGCATATAAATTGGATCTGAGAAGCACAAACACACTGAGTCAAGTCTGCACCATTCCCAGGATAAAAAGAATTCAAGTAAAGCTTTTCCTTAGCAACTACACCACGGTTGTTTGCACTACGTTTCTGTGAGCTGTAGCCATGCCAGTGATTATAGTTGTATAATCACTAATATTATGTCTGCGTGATTGTGCATCATATCCCACCCCGGGGCTACACAATTTGACTGAGCAGCTCTGCGGCTGGTATTTTCCAGTACATTCCACAAAAGGATAATGAATTTTTCCTTTCGGAAAAGGGTGTGGTACTTGGTTCAGGCATGTCTGGACACCCTAAAAATATGAGGAGGAGTTCCAACTCCTCGAAGATGACTTTTGAAACACCCTGCCTGTCATCTGCGCTGCCTCTCAGAACTGACAAAGTGATCCTTATCTCACCATATTTTGACACGCCTATGTAAATTTCAGATGTAAGTGTAAACGTTTTTTTCAGTATGGAAGAGTCAATGAAGCTGAATTCCTTCTATGTTTTTGCTTTTAATGATGCAACACTTGTTTGTTGTTTTAAATATATATATATATATATATATATATATAACCTATCAAGTTCAACAAAGACTAATTGACAAGTGAATAATCGCATGCTCTCCTAACATTTATCTACACGCCTGCGAATACTTTTTCACACCTTCTTTTTATTCAAGTAAAAATAAAGACCAGAAGTATTGAGGGATATCTAATGGCCTCACCTCGCAGGAGTCTCCAGTGTACTGAGGGGGGCAGGAACAATCTTCGACTGTGTTACCAGGACCACCAGTCCCTGTGTTAGTCGCCTCCTCCAGGCCCACCTCCCCTAAGCTGAGCCTTTGGGTCTGAGTAAAATACAAGGCTCGGATCCTCAGGCCAACCAGACCGGCTAGGACCATCATCAGTTCCTCTCTGGACACAGGCCTGTTGGTGATAGCATGGCGCCAATTTCCCTGCAGATAACAGATCACTTACTTTGTGACTAATGCTGAGGAATCTGTAGGGGGGAGGACTATATTAAAAAATAATATTTAATTAGATTTATTATGATATAAAACAAGAGTACAAACAAGTACATTATATTATACAGTATATGTGTTTAATACTGAGATGCAGGGCAAGATATCTGAACAAAGATTGGTCAGATTGTCTTTTAAATTGGTATGAACATTTATGGACCTCTGAGGATGAATCCTAAGGGCTTTTGTGACTCTCTGGCCTTTATTCTTGCACCATTATCAGGATAAAATTGCACTTATGCCCAAAAATAACAAAATCTAATTTTGACAGATTGTTGTGTACACACAAAAACACATTTACACTCCCCAGAAGATGAACTCTTTTGGATATTCAAATCCTTTTCCACTAGCCAAACTTTCAGGTCAAAATCTACTTCACATACACATTCACACAGTCTAAGAAAGAAAAAAATTATTACAACACTTTCATGTCATGAGGTTGATTTGAAATCACAGCCTTCTGGTGCTTCAGATTGTAAGTCAAATGGAAAAATTGGTGTGTACTTTACCTCCAATAGCTGGACTCTGCCCTGATACAGCCTGTCTGGAAGTGGGACTTGTGGAGCCATGTGGATCAGGGTCATATCCTGACCCTGGGGGAAATAATGAAATGGATAAATAAGTTGTGTTTCTGACAATAAAAAATAGAGGTCTAAGAGTGAAGGAACTGGTAGCACTACGCACAGTCAGCACGACATCAGGTCTTCTGTCCATGAAAGTCATCCCCTCACTGGGAATCCCAAAGGATTTGGACTGGTAGGTGAGGAAACCACCATAAGATGAAACCTAAGACAAAGGCCCAAATATCTGTCAGCTTATCTGAAAGAGCTTCAGAGACCACTGGAATAGAGAAATTAGCTTTCTATATGTATGCACACTGGGTCTTATTTCACAACTAGAACAGTTGAAGCCATAATTTCTATCAGTTATGATAGCCTTAAGTTAAGAAGGTTTTAGGGACATTACCTTTTTTTCAAAACTGAGCCCATAAAATCAAAAGACTAAATTATCTGAACCAGACTATTTTGAAGTGTAAATAAAATGTAGTAAATCTAGTAAATGAAGTAGGTCAAAACTGTAACTAGAATGTTTCTTTCACCTCCAGATGAGTCATTTAACTTACATTTAAAATGATAATGCAGCTTAAATGCTGGATCATCAGATCTCAACAATGATGTTACTGAGTAAAATAGGGAATACAGACAAAGCTATGAAAATAAGACAAAAAAGAAAATACAGAATTTTTTTTTAATATTATCTTCATTTTGGCTTGATTTTTCAACTATAAAGCTATTGCAAACATTTATTGACAACTGCATTCTCGTTGCCATGACATTCACTCCCTCTTTGACTCACCCTGTCTCCCAGGTAGGACGATGGTGCCACCCAGTGTAGAGTCTGAACTGTAGGAGGAAGCTCCTGGATGTCTGCCACCACTGTGTTACTGGCTGTGTTCAGCACAGAAGAAACCTCCTGGTCGGGGCTTTCCAAACGCCAGGCCTGCATCTCAACAAACTAATAACGGGGAGTTAAAGTGAAAAATCCATCTGCATTGTATTTAGAATTCATAGGTGCTGACTGACTCCATGGGCTTATAACGTATGCATATACACATAATATTACAAAGTAATTTCACTTGAAAACAGAGTCCACTTTGTATTAAAGAATGTACCCAGAACCCATAAAATTCCTGAACATGTTTAGCAGTCATTAAACAAATGAAAGTGTTCACCACATATCTCCTATCTGCCAGAAAGCTTTAAAGGCATGAAATTTACAAAAGGCATTCATAGACATGCAGGGACACGAAAAGCAAACACACCTTCCCCCTGCGTTTGCTGGAGCTCTGACACTGGTCAGTCGCCCCGAAGCAGAAGCAGCTGGTACAGCCATGAGGGCTGGAGGGGTCAAAGTAGAAGGAACCTTCCCGACAGATATCACACTTGCCGCCAGCAACATTTTTCTACAAACATGGCAGCAAAGATAAGAGCAATGAAGAGAGTCATTGCAAGGAAAGAAACAACAAACAAAAATGAGTAATGGGGAGTTTTTAAATCCACAATTTGATTTAATGAACTTACCTTGCAGAGGCACCTTCCTGTGTCTGGGTGGCACACAGCAGGTGTGACACCACCTTGGTTACAGTCACAAGGCACACAGTCAGGGAAGCGATAATAGCCCGGAGCACAGCGATCACACTGCCGGCCCCAGATCCTCGGCTTGCAACTACATAAAAATACACAGGGACCTTATCTTAAAATCATAATTATCATACAATTCTGGATGGGATTTACAAAGCACTCATGTGGTTCATACATGTATAAAGTCAGACATAGCAAAAGGAAGAAACAAACTAAAGTTACACATACAACTGAAATTAATTTTTCTGTAAATAGAAAAACGAAGTATAATCACATGTTATGCATTATTGTACAGCAAGTTACTTTATACTGGTATTTGTTCAGTACGTTTAATTGTTTCTTTACTAACGGAGACATTAACTGAGAGGTGGAGCAGATCTTCAGACTGAAAACATACATGAAAGAAAGATAATCCATTTATCAACATGACTGGACTGTGTACTAATGCCTGTGATGAATCACTTTAAATGCTTTCGTGTTGTGTTTCACTTTCACTGTTGCTTCAGTGGCTGCAGGCCTCACATTCCTTTTTCATCACTCAAAAATGAGTGCATGAAAGAGACAATGTATTGAAAGGAGTCAACCGTTATTTGTGTGGCTGTTTAATAAGTATTGTAAATTACAGAAAAATTATATAATTAAGAAGAATTAAGAAATTCTATTCTATATACGTATGAGGCATTTGAGTAACTTTTATCATAAAGTAACAACTTAACTGTACAGTAGACTACGGTAAATCTATATTTAACATCAAATAAACAAAAACATTGCAGGTTATTATTTACCAACCAAATAAAATAAAAAAAAGTATCATCTTAATAAGAGGTTGTAGGTTTTCACTTACGTGCACTGTCCGGTGATGCGGTCACAGTCAGGCCCTGCATTGGCTTTGATGCCATTTGGAGAGCATTCACAGCCCTCGCAACCCAACAAAGGGTGATAGCTGAAAGTCTGACTCTGGCAAGCATCACAAGATGGTTTGACTGTCTGAGGAGGGCAGATACAACGTCCTGTCACCTCGTCGCATAGTCGGCGGCCACACTCACAGGCTGCAGAAGGGAAACAGGGGATTTCAGTTGGACAAATATATTTCAAACTAAGTAGAGGTTAAGAAAGGGACAAAACTCTCAAATGTTAACCAGCACGAGTTCACTCACGTCTGCAGTAAGGGAAAGCCGTAGTATCCCGTGGCACACTTTGTGCACTGTCGACCGATGATATGTTGCCTGCAGGGACACTGGCCTCCAACCGCATCACAAGTGGTCCCTGTAGAGCCAGACTTGTCACAGTCGCAAGGCAGAGCGCCATCATTATAGGCCGCTACAAGAGAGCGGGCAGAGTCTCTGCAGAACTGGGAAGAAGTTCTGGGGCTATAGGGGCAGAAAAATAAAAGGAGTTCTGTGGAGTTTTTTGTTCTCCATTCAGCTAGAGGGCACTATTTCCAAAAGCATTAGTAGTGTTTATTATTGTGAAACTGCTGCATTGGTGAAAAGATTTAACAAAACATCAATATATCATATCATTCATATAATAAGAGAGAAGAGCTTCTAACAAAATAAAATAAATCTTTAAAGTTGCATAATGAATTTGAGTCACAGACATGGTGGATACCTACTCAATATAGAAACCTTCTCCTCTACATTGCTGTATGAAATCTGCAGACTTATCCAGCGGCTTCTCTTTCAGGAGATCTGGGGTGTAACTGCTATCAGGAATCAGCAAGATATAATCCTAAACAAAAGATATGAATCATAACAATTGATTTAAAAAAAACAATCTCACCAGCAACTTACAGTTTGGTTTGTTTTGTGCTTAAAACACATTTATCAGTATGATGCAGTGAGTGATAAACAGATCAACTGAGGATTTGTAAAGTTTTAGCCACATTTCTCTGCTTGATTTTGTCTGGAGAAGGAAAAGTAAAGCAGGTGAACAACAGGCAAGAAAAGCCCAGCCTGAACCTTGTCTTACAGAGGTTGGAAGCTTAGCTTTTATAACGCTGTGTGGGGCTGCCAGGTAGAATACAGTCCCTTCATTGTTGTTGTTGGGGATATGGCATAACACTGAGGAGAGAGGACCTCAGCATGCCAAGTACCAAACCTCAACAACTCTACTATGAAACACAGACTCCTAAAAGCAGTAGACTTTACACAGAGGTATGTCTGACTCATTTCTTTCTCATTTTTGTTTCTTATTTCTATCATTTAATTATCATTTAATTTAGTGGGTAGACTAATCACATAAACTGCTGACCAGAATAAGTGTCTTCCTAGGTGGCACAATCACAGAGATGGTGGGTGGTTGCCAAGAATTCTGGTCAAAGTCAAGGGCAATGCGCCCATCAGAGATCACAACCTCCCTGCAGCCTGAGACCGCAGGGCAGAAGGATGCATTTATTGAACCTGTAAGAGAAGAGCAGAGTTAAAGTGGAGTAGAGAAAGAGGAAGAAATGCTGGCATGCTGTACAATATTCCATCCCTCCTCTAAAGCCATATAGGGCAATGTGTCCATGGCCTTTGATCATCTTGTCCTGAGCCCTGGGACTTAATTTGCTCTTAAGGAGGAATCACCCCCTCACTGAGAGGGGTTTCCCAATCACTGCACGCTATCATTATGTTCAATTGGAACCAGTAAATTCTTTAATTCTATTTTATTTGACAGGAGTAAGCCTACCACTTCCTCCAACCCACTCACCCTTCCACTCACGTCCTGCGTCCACTCTGACCTCCACGGGGAAGGAGGTGTGTTCCGGTTGGTGATAATGGACCACAACCACATATCTACCCGGGAGGGGCACATTGGGAGTGAAACTGATCTCCGTCTGGAAAAGAATGAGGAGGAGGCTCAAGTGTCAAACAGTCATTGTGAAATTGAAAATGAATGTCAAGGCATGGGTTGCTCACTGAATGTCTCCAACTCCCAGCAGCAGGGTTCAGAAAAGCTCAAATTATTCAACAAGGTTAGAAAGGGCAGAGTGTTTACCTGAGGAAATTTAAGCAGTATCCCATCACTCTGAGGTTCGCGGACAGGAAACACTCCAATCTGTCGTCTCCGTCTCCAATCCTCATTCACTCCTCGTGGGGGATAAACAGCTGGTGCCGAAGATAGCTGTCCATCACGGGCCGCATACAAAATCCAGGCTGAGCTTGGCTTGTCGAATTGCCTCAGAACGCAGTGCCGACTGGAAACATTAAACAACAACAAGATGTGGTCACCTAAAGCCTGTTGATAGTGTTTGCCAAGCGCTTAGGAGAGGGGACATCCTTAATTTCCAATAATCCTTTCTGAGACTTAAAATCCTCTGGTTATCACACTCCCTCTCATTAATGTGCAGGAATCCTGACATCACACACTAAATATACACATACTTCTAAGGAAAGCTTTAGTTTTACAGGCAAACTGTGAAAGCCTTCAGGTTGCACATCCTAGTTCTACCTCCCCATTTTACTCCAATGTTTACAATATATATATATATATATATATATTATTATTATTAACTTTCTTTCAATTATCCCTGAATTTCCCTCTTCCCTGAAAATCTGTGTTTTTCTTTTCCAGATTTAGAAACTGTTCCTGTTTTATATACATTTATTTTTATTTTTATTTTTAATATTCGTTAAATATGGAGGCAGTGTTTTGCAAAACAGGGAATGTATCCTGAAGTATTTGAATAACCCATAAATCAACATAGTCCCACATAATTACAACAGCAAACATTTTAGATGGTGAGTAGCGTATTTAAAGGCATGAACACAAAGCGTGAGTCAATTAAATATTAAGCCATCATTGCATTCAGTTTTTTTCCAAGCACATTTATTTGTGCTTTGCTTAAGTAAACATTTACCATTGCGACTATTTCTTTGGTGACACTGTTTTCCATTTTCTACACTGTCCAGGGTGGATTACACAGTAAATGAAAGGACTACACACTAACAGCTGTAAACACACGTTTCACTGCAACATGTATCCTCATCATTATGCGCAGAGTAAATTTAGTGTGACCTCAGTTACCTGAAGCTGACCTAAAGTTCAGCCTCAGGTAAATGACCTTGTCCAGCTGGAGGAATGCATGCAATCACACCTGGAGAACAGATGTGTGTCTTCATACTCTTGTAGCATCTCCTAAATTGTAGCTTACATTCATGGGTGTTGAAAAATTCTCTGTGTGACCATGTTATTAAAAGCATGCATTGAGGTTTATTCAAGGTGACGTACCTGTCTTCAGTGAAGCGGCCGTGAGTGGAGACACACAACACCTTGGGGTCTACATACTCAATGGAGAACTCTTCTGCAGGGACTGCATACACTTTATACTACACAGAGAAACAAATATATTTCAAATTACATGCTGCTGTCGAGATACTGAGCTATTATAAATATTTTGTAAAAAACATTTCCCTCACCAGCAGGAATGATGTAGTGGAAGTTTGCAGGAGAATTTCTGTCTTGTGAGAAAGCTGCAGCATTGTAATATGATTACTGCCGTCCACTGCCACACTCCGGCACAAAAAGCTGCAAGGGTTAAGACACTCAACAGCTAAAAAACCTACACTTTTACAACAAGGTTAGTTGCAAATTTTTCATATTTTTACAAATTGTTAAGACATAAATGAACAAAACACTACCACAAGAAATGTTGAAAAGAAAAGTTGAAGCAACAAATCCAGGCCTCACCTATAGGCACAACTGTGAATGTTAGCCCTGGCAGGGATGTAGCCATCTGACTGGCCACTGATGAGTATGTTGACATTCTGGACAGTGTCCACCTCACTGGCATACTCCAGGACAAGAGCGTATGGGCCAGGACGAGGCACGCGTAGACTGAGTTGGAGCTGCGACTTCAAGACACAGATCATACAAAGTAATTATTAAACTTATTTTATTTCAATAAACTCCAATGAAAGAACAAACAAATAAAGGTACGTAAAATAACAACCAGTAAAAAATTATAAAAAGCATGTTCAAGTATTGGCTTTGAGTTCTATAATGTATGTAGGCGTGACCATAAACCCAGGCCTTCTTTACTGTACCTGTCTGCCATTGAGAGCGGCCATCTCAGGGTGATCTGGGGTGGGACGCCGTACACGAGCCTGTCTCCTCCTGCGCCCACTGCGGCTGGAGAGTATTCCTTCTGAGCCCAGAGCAGAGCTGAAGCCATCCATGGCCACATGCTTATATAACAAACAGCTGAGACAGAGACAAACAGGCATAGGCGTCAGCAAGAATAATGAGAGATAATTACATTAAGTCTAGCATATTCCTAAAACATGGCTTGGCACGCTGTTCAATGGATGGAATATTTGGAATGTTTGATAATCCTTTTTTTACACTCTCTGCTAATGTATTGCATAGTATAGTCTATTGAAAACAGATGTGATTTCGTTTGCCATGTATCAAACGATCTGTAAATTATGATTTATTATAGCAATTTAAAAAAACACCAGTACATTTGAAAGCATGAACATAAACCCTTATTTATTATGACAGACATTTGTAGGATCATGTGCTGCTGAATAGAAATTTTAAAGATTTACTTTGTATCCTTGTTTGCAGTTGGTAAGTATGTGCAGGGCTGGGTGATCTTTTCCTGCAGCAAATGTGCCTCATAGTAATCCCGGGGCAGCAGCACTAAATAGTCCTGAAGAGTGACAATGTGGATTTTAGTATTTAGTCTATTAAAAATGTGTTATTTTCTCCAATGAACAAATGAACAGAGGAATGAACAAAGTACATTATCACACAGGAAGACTCAAATTCTTGTTCATGATCATTTCTACTTGTACACTTACCAGCAGAACACCCTCTGCTCTTATGTGAATGATCCATTTCCCAGGGGTCAATGCAAAGGGCTCAGCAAAGCCCTCTCCTGGGACAGTGAGGAAGGATGGGGAAGAACTCTCAGGGAATATGACTTCCTTACTCTGACCGGACCCTGCAGAGCAGCAAAGCAGAAACTTCTGTAATGTTACACAATCACAGTTGAGAGCACAGAAAACTAATTACGAGTGAGACATCATCAGCATAAAGTAAGACTCACCAGGCACCAGCGTACATATAAATGTCATTAAGGAAATGGGTTATTTATATTATTTGATGATATGATATGAAATGTAGGATCAGATTCAATTTCATCGGCAGCCTTACCTTCAGTGCCTCTGTTATTGGTAGCCTTGATGCTACCTGTCACGCTGGTGCTGCTCGGGTTAGTGAACCGCAGAACCACACGGAATAAGTGATGCCTCTCATCTTTTGGGTCAACATGCACTGTTACTCTGACCTCACTCTGCAAGGACGAGAGTGACACACAGCTGACTGCAATGGCACAGGTTTGAGTTGACAATGAGGGTAATAATGTTAAGAGAAAGGTTAAAAATCATGTCAGGTGAGTAAAGAACTTAAGCAATGGAGCAGGTTAATCAACAGACAGCAAGAAAAGGTAAAGAGAGGAAAATACAGCTAAAGGAAGGCAGGCCCTTCACTTACAGTCACAGCAAGACTGAAAGCCAGCTTCGTCCACCACCAAGATCCTTGCTCTCACTCGTGCTCTCCCCTTTTGTTGGGGAGTGGAGTAGCGCATTATAATATGGAAAAGGCCAGGAAAGCCAAGGGTAAGCGTGAGGATCACCTCTGGCTGAAGAGAGATAGTGTTAGTTCTAAGAGAGATGGCATCCACATCCCCACATCAGCTTGTTGGCCATGGTTGCGCACTTTAAGCAGTGACATCAGTGCAGAGATAAAAGCAAAACAATCATGGTGGTATCAGAATAGACTGAATAAGGAAACTAGAAGGTTATTGAAGAGACAGATTGTCATACTGTAATTTATTAGAAGAATCGCATCAATGTATCCAATATATCAAGGTACTGATGTGAATATGTACTAACCTGTGCAGGAGACATTACAGCATAACCCCTCCAGCTGAAATCTGGGAACTCTTGGGGGTTATAACCAAAGCGCACTGGTCTGGCATTTGGCGTTATGCCATCCTCAACCTCAAACTTCAGTTGGTGGAGAGTTGGAAAATAGTAGCTTGGTGCTGGCCTAACAAGGTACATGACAATTTAAATCAAAACTATGTAGGTTAGTTTCTCAATTTCCAAAAGATGAGTACATTTTTGTGTGAATCCTAATGCATGATGAAATTTTAAGACGGACATATCTTACTCAGTGCATTTACGACCGACTACATTCTTCCGACATTGGCATTGTCCGGACATCTCATTGCACGCCATGCTAACAGCACCACCTACATCGCACTGGCAACCTATCAGAGAGAGTAAAAGTCATTATTAAAAAGTAACCTAATACCAGACTGAAAAGCATTGTCTCCCTACCCTTTCTGCTTGGTGCGTTGCAACTCTAACCACCCCTAACATCACTGATGCCTGTTGCATCTGTACCCACACCCAACGATGATGTCACGTGACCAAATCCTGAGTACACCTTAACTGAGATGAGAGGTTAAACTGCTGGAGGTCAGGAAAAACAAGATTTGGTTAAGGATGTCTTACCTTGACAACCAAAATACTTCTTTTTCTGTAGCAGGAAGTATCCATCCTTACAGGTGTCACATGCATGTCCACAAGCATTAGGCTTACAGTGACACTGTCCACTTTTCTAGATGAACAAATGATCAGTAGAATATAAGACAAATGAAATGAATGTGACAAAATTGTGGCTCAGCCATGCAGTCCAAGAACTCTCTAATCTGAATCACAGTTTTAAATAATAGATGTGTATCTGTCACTGGAAGTAGTAATGAAATACTCACCTGTTCACACTCTCCAACACCACTCAGGGTCCCTTTCACATCACACTGGCACTCTGGTATGAGAGAGAGGGGAAAGGTTGTAAAAATATAAAGGTTGCTCTACAGTGAATAGACTCTGATTACAGGATTTTGTCACTTTCATGGGTGAAACACAACAGCAAAAAAACCCCACAATCTTCAGAGATCTCCACATCAAAGGTCCAGAGGAGATTTATGGCCACAGCTTGCTTTCAACCCCGTGAAAAAAACATCCCCTTAATGTCCGGCTACAGTCAACCAGAGGAATTCTTAGGATATTAAAAGCTCCTTTTCCCCCCCTTCTTGAGTCTTCAGGCAGCGTGGTAGTGACAACATTCTTGCTACAGAGCAGAACTGTAACATTAGACAGGTATCTGGACAAACCCAGAAGCTGTTCTCTCAGTGGCCAGATAATGGAAGTCACCTTATTATTCTCATATTAAGTATTTTCAGTGTATTAGGACAGATTTATTTTTTGTGGGGTTAAAGAACAGACGAAGTAGAAGTTCAGAGGTATTGTTTTTATTATGCTGCTGGGTACTCATTACTGCAAAGTCCCAGCATGAAATCGGACAGGTTCACTTGCAGCTCAACACTCAAAGTTGTTAGAAGGAATTTGCCTGCATTTATGTGTTATTCCTCAGCTCCCCTCTGAGGGACAGGAAGGCAGATCCGGCCCTGTTGACAGGGGTATGTTGACATATCCTCTGGGTAAAGAGAGGCCAAGACCCATATCAGTGCCTTGTCAGATTGCTACTGGTGATTTAATACAGTGGACCAGAAATGGGGTCAGTGATCAGAACTAATACTCCTGGGGAAATCAGACTGGGGCACTTTTGGCTGCCAGGAGCTCAGCTCTTTATTATGTATTTCTTACACCTTTTACAAAATTAAGACAATAATAGTTTCCTGATCTCTTTAGATTTCCAGTCTCTTACCTATACAGCCACGAGGGTTGTCTGTAACCAGATTCCAGTAGAGAGGTTTACATCTGTCACACAGGTTTCCCTCTACATTTGGTAGGCAGCGGCAGGAGCCCTGAAACAACAGATAAGGAAGCTAAGGATTGTTGAGACTGGCAGCTACTGTTGAAAGCCATGTTATATATGTTTACAATCATATAGATTGAAATCAGCCACAAGCTGTTGCATATTGTAGTACAGTGGCAGTTTTCAGAATGACTGGAAATTAGCAGTTTTTCTTTCTTTTGAACATAGGATATTTTGCAAAAACAGAGGTAAAAAAAAAAAACTTCCAGAAACTCATTATTGTTTTTCTTCCTCTTCAAAATGGAAGGAAGTCTCCTTTCCTTTATTTTAATTGCACTTACATTTCAGGGAAAAGCACTTCCTTTTAAAATCTACTGGAAGATGTTTTAGCAGCACAGCTGTGTTATCAGTTGAACAACTTTGAAGTAATGTAGATCCTAACCCAAACAGCCAGTGCTGGATTTAGACTATGACCACTTCACTGTCATCAAGGCTAATAAAAACATGATCAAGGTAGGCCTTTGGTAGTCAGACAACTTAAATTTATTGAGAGTAACATACCGTTTGAGGATCAGCAACCTCAGTTCCTGCTGGGTTACACACACTGATGGAGGCTAGAAATACAAAATGAATATACAACAAAGTCAAAAAACATGTTTAATCAGTATATTGTGTAGCTAGTTCAAATATGGCACAAAGGTATTCCATTATTTTATATGAAGGGGGACTGAAGAGAGAACTGTCAACACATTAAACAAATGATATTGTTCAACAATACAAAATGGCACATTAAATATTATGGGTCTAGCTGCTGCTACCGTTTAGTCCCAAAATGACTTAATTTGTTCGTACGATGGGTTCTGATGTGGTTACCTGAGCACTGGGGGAACCTGAGTCCAGAGGCACAGCGGTCACACTGCTGGCCTACTACCCCTGGTATACACAGGCACTGACCCGACAGTGGGTTGCATATGCTGCCATATGAGCCTTCCTGTGAACACTGGCAGGCTGGTGACACAAATCAAGAAATCTGAGTTAGTATGTAAAATGTAACCCAGTGAATCTGATATTAAAAAGGTTCAACATGACTCCTGTTTTATTCCCAGAATCTGATTTCCTTTAGTGATTCCCAGTTGTCTATTCTTGGGAACATGATTCCCTAGAAGGAAGAAGTCCATATATATCTCATGTACCAGTTCTCCGTGAAATGTTGTAAATAAATCAATGTGGATGACAACAATGAGTTTTACAGGATACTGTGGGAGAATGAGGATGTTTGCTCCACAGAGTCATGAGAAGAGGCCACTGTAAGACCAGTGAAACCAGAAGCAACATTTTTTCCATCAGCACGTAGATCACATGGAACCAGATTGGTTTATCTACAGTAGTTACACTGGTGGACACAGGGATCGAGCCCACTCACCAGCACAGTCTGGGTACCCATAGTAGCCTGGGGCGCATTCGTCACACTCCTGGCCCCCATAGTTGGGAAAGCAAACACAATGTCCGCTTGGAGTGCACACATTGTCAGCTACACCAGCACCATCACAGAGACACGCTAGAGGAAGAGAAAGAGGGTCATGAGAAATGAAAATAAAACATGTTTTCAAAGTCATTTTTAGAGCTTAAATGAAAGTACTTGTACTGGTATTTGGTGTAAAAAAAAAACATGGTACTGGTGCATCCCTAGTGTGTACAAGCAAGGACTGTTAACATAAACAACTAATAAATAACTTAAAAGGAATAGTATGACAGATGCATTTTAAAGTGAGTTTTTTAAATGATTACTTTAGATAAATGTTAAAATTACATAAGCTGATGATAAGATAAAGTACATTTTGTTGGTCTGCAGAGTTCTTAGGAAGGCCATTTTAGAGCCTCAAGGTTCAAGTGTCAAGTGTGAAAGGGGGCAAAAAAATGGCCCTGCTACGTGCTCCATAAAGTAGCACAAGCAGGTTCATGCAAGTAAAGGGACACATTTTTGGGTAACAATAAAGCACAAGCTTGCTGAAAAAATTGTTAAAATTCTTTGCACCAACCCTTACTGTGTAGCTGTCTACAATAAGTCCAAAATACCACTACTGGCATTCAGTCAAGTTACACTGATGAGGTTGTGTTTTTACAGTCTGTGGGGGGTGAATGCTCCTTGGCACGGTCATTCTTTCTCACCCTGGCAGTTTGGGAAAGAGTGGTATCCAGGTTGACAGCGGTCGCACTGCTCCCCCTCCACACCCTGACGGCAAAGGCAGCGTCCTGAAGCATCGCACACCCCATACGCTGTCCCTCTGTAGTCACATATACACCCTGTGCACAAACACAATAGAAATGTTTATTCCAACAATAAAAGTAAACAAATTAAATCTTAACTAATAGAAATTCAAATGAGTAACCCCCTTTGAACCCTGAATCTTGCTAATAAATGAGCCGGAGCACTTTCTTTGGTCCAGCTGAACAACATGGAATGACAAATACTTCTGTCAGTTGAACTATTCTTATATTGTTGTGGCACACAGTGGTACGGCTACACTGGTGCCCACGTCTTGCCAAGCCTCGCCTGGTATTGGTATGTGATTAGACTTGGCATTAAGACAGGACAGCCTCCAGAGAGGCTGCCATCGTTTTCTTTGCCCCGAAGCAGCTCCAAAACATAAAAATCAGCTTTTCAAAGGCTGCTGAAGAAATTCCTTCTCAGTCAGCTCACACGATGAAAGACATGTTCTCTAGCTACAGTAAGTGAAAGCTGTTGTTTGACTACATTCTCTGACAAATGACAGAAAAAGCCAAGGGCTAAAGGTCTTTGTTTTAATAGAAATGCCATAATACTAATAATGGGTTTCCCAGCTTGGAGGAAACCAGAAAAGGCCATTTAGAACAGGGCCCATAACTAATAATAGACTGGTTAGTTCTCACCAAACAGTCCCAAATGACTAATGCTATCAGGAGAGAGCAGAGATAACTTGAACTTAAATCCCCACTGACACACATAATAATCTAAGAGCATCAGTGCTCAGCATTGCAAGATAGCTGCTGTAATTGAGCAGCAGATCTACAGATTTACTCATTCTGATGATATATTAGATAAGTATTATTTGAACCAATACATTAAACCCAACCATAATATACTGCAAGTTCTGTTCTCATAAGGACTACAAACATGATCTGACCTTTAGTCGTGCCTACATACATTAAGCCTTTTCTTGACTGACCTCTGCCACATGTTCTAAACATTTAACTCTGCAGAAAACCAAGTCAGACTCAGTGGTGCCTGACTTGGTCCTCTAGAGCTCTTTTTAACAACATGGGCTGCCTGTATATGAATGTGACTCAGGTGACAAAAAGTCAAGGAATGCCCTATAAAAAAGCTCCTCAAGAGGATACAGTGTCAGCAGCTTTTTTAGATACCGTAAATGCAAATGAGAAGAATAAATAAAAGCAGTTAACGGCATAGCCATGTAAACGCCTCTATAGTAGCACAACATATCAGGTTTAATTGCACTCACGCTGACAGCTTGGTGAGCCGAAATAACCCGTAGGGCAGGCAGTGGGCCCTATACAGACAAAAACAAAGAACAAGGGAGAAAAAAAATAACAGTGACAGTATTTTAAAAGATTGTTTAAAAATCTCTGTCAAGCTAAATTGTGGTATGAGACACTGCAAGATCTCGTTTAATGAACTTACCCACAATAGGTCCTGCAGGGGATTTGGTGGTTGTTGGGTATACAGGATAGCCTGTTTGCAAAGGAAAGGCACAAAATTAAGACCTCCACTGCTGGAAAAATGTGACCAAGAAAAACCTCCCCATTAGTTATTGCAGTGGAGGATTGCTTTTACTGTAAGTTTTAAAAATTCACATTTTAGAAAAACCCATAAACACAGACCGCACTGCCATCTGAGGCAAACATTTTTAAAGGTATAGTTTGGAAAATATGTTCATTCACTGCTCTTACGTAAGTCCCCCCTTTTTAAATTCAGTTTTTGTATGTATTAAACAAACAAAATACAACATGTTAATAAGCGAGCTTTAGAGATTTTGATAGGTGGGTTTTGGTACCTTTGGACAGAGCCTGTTTTCAGTCATCAAGCTAAGCTAAGCTAAGCGTTTGCAAACTCCAGCTACATAACTTCTGGCACAATATCAAATAACTGCATTTCCTAAAATGTCAATTTCTTAAACATTGTGATCCCTACATGTAAATTAGCATAGCCTTCTACCAGCAATAAACTAAACTGACTTTGATATACTGTATCACAAACACAAGTTGTAGAAATTGTATGCAATGACACAGCAAACAATCTTTTCATGAATGTGTCAGCATGTTTAGACTAGTTCAGTGCTAACAGCCTGGAGAACAGAGACTTCTAGTAATAAATCTATTGCATATATATGACATTTATATGACATAAGAAACAATACACCTGGGGCAGATTAGTTGCTTTTTCATGTATAACTGTATAAACATGAAAGTTTAAGATGGTATCACGGGTTAATCAAAGTGGATTATAGTGAAAACTATAATTAGGATTAGGGAAAAAGAAAAATATACATCTTTACATGGCTAGGATGCCTCTCTATGTTAAACTCATTCCACTTAAGTTAAATTAAAACATATATGCCCCCTCTGAGAAAACAAGGGACTATATTCATATTCCAGGAACACAGATGAGGTCAGGCAGAGACCTTAAAAACACTTATGTCAGTCAGCCTTAAGACAGAAAAAAACCCTGGAAGAAAAAATAAAAATGACTTAAAAAGCTGAAAGATGAAAGACTGGGTGGCTTATCGCTTCGCCTTGGCAGACTCCTGAGTCTGTAGCCAGATCAGACCGAGATAAGACAGGGGAAATTCTCTTTTTGTGTCTAATATCTGCATCTATTTGTTTAGATGGAGGTATGGCATGTGGAATGTGCATTAGTCAGTACTGTAGCCTGTGCATACATCTTAAAGGCATACTTCTTTGGGTATATAATCTAGTATCTATATTAAAGTTTTGTTCTTCCATCAAGGGGCAAACTGAAACACAAAAGGTTAAAAAAGGGTGACCATGAAACTGAAACACAGACAGGTCATTTCATCAAATAACAGTTACTTTAAAGTACAGTAACAGTAACTAAAGTTTTCTCTAATAAAACAAAACAGGTTCTGCAGCTTCCTTTTGCACACTGGCTTTACTTTAACTATCACAGATGTTATTCATATCGTATGACTTATTGGATTTGCACACCAGAATGACATCTTCAGCTCCCTCACCCCTATGTTTCCCAACTTCCATTTATTTATCCACCCATCCATTACGTAAACTGGGTATCCAGCATGTGATGAGAAAAACACTAAACTTACGAATGCACTGAGGGTAGGAATAGTATCCGTCAGCACAGCGATCACAGTTTTCTCCAGTAAACTGTGGCTTGCAGATACACCTTCCAGAACCCATTTCACAGCCGGCTGTAGTCATTTCATCACACCTGCAGGCTGGTGGTGGACACATGTATTTTTTAAAGACAAATGGGTACACATAGCAACAGATGCATCAATTTAGACTCAGATCAGTAAAAAGTACAGAGAGCTTTAAACCAACCATTATCTCACAATGAGAGATCTCAGAAGCAAATAATGATGATACTGATGCTTTACTGACGCCTTCCTCTGCTAAGCTGACTTAATTGCATTTGTGGATTTTATGGTTTACTTTTTAAAGCGCTCAGGGCAACCACTTAATTCCACTACTTTCTAATGTCCAAACACCACTGGCAGCTATTTATACAGCGAGGAACAGCCACGGACCATTAAAGTACTGTAAACAAGAGAAGGTCCCAGTTTAGCAATAATACAAGCGGTGGTGCCAGTGGCGCTTGTGCAATGGTGCCATTTGTGTCAGTCTCAAATAAGACGCTGATGCCTCTCTTAGAATATAACTCTGTTTTGGCTTCACTTGTTTGTCATGTACACTGTAGGTCAAATAACTAAACGGTAAAACATTATTTAGTTCCCAAACTGATGCTGAAATGGATTTGAACTGTTATCTGAAGGGTATTTTGTAGCAACTACTGAGAATTATATATATATATATATATATATATATATATATATATATATATATACATACATATATATATATATATATATATAATATCCATTTTAGTTTGATATTTACAGAGCCTTTTGTTTTGGTGCAGACCACCACAGCAACATCTCAGTGGGCATTTCAACTCTCATTTCTCTCCCACAGTTTAGAGATACTAAATGAAAACAGATTGCAGCCCTCGCACAAAAATCACAAAGATTTCAATTCATATCTACGCCCCCAACCCCCAAATGAAATAGAATAAGGAAAAATATCAAACCAAACATACACAAGGCAGCCACAGCTGCACAAGTTTGAGACATAAATACGCCTACATACTGTACATCCAACAGTTCCTGTATAGTCCGACAAGACACAGATCCTTGTCATGCAAATACACTAGCAATATAACAAAAGAAAGAACAAACAAAATAGAACAGAAAATTGGGTATTTCAATGTTACAGTAAATCAAGGGCACAAACACAGAAAACGCAACTCACGTATGCATCCAGTGGGAGACTCGGGAGGTACTCCGAAAGGCCTGTAGAAACCTTCAAGGCATCGCTCACAGTTCACTCCAGCAGTGTTGTGCTAAAAAAAGAATGACAAAATAATGTGTGAGCCATAAGTCCTACATAATTTAAAGGGATAGTTCAGGTTTTTTGAAGTGGGATTGTATGAGGTACTTACCGTAGTCAACATATTACCTAGAGTAGACAGCGTGTCCCCAGTTTGGAGAAGCAGACAGAAGTGCCAGAATGGAAACTAAACAATATACTGCTGTGGATGGGGTTAGCAAAAAGGGTATTTCCATGCTGGTACTCCTGTATGCTTCTCCAAATTGGGGTCACACTGACCGCAGTCTACTGCAGGTAATACACTGACTATGGAGAGGGAGAAACAGGCAGATAGATCGAAACAGGGAGAACAGAATAGATGACATCCTTGGATGAGCACAAGAGTCCTCTGCTCTGTAAAGTAGAATCTCTTGTTTCAAATGTGCATTGATGCATGTGACGAGATACAATGCTTATACTCTCTGCATCAGTATCATATGCCATTGGGGTATTGTATTTCTTGTAGTGGTAGGAGGAAAGTGTGTAAATGAAAAATACTTGTTTTGGCCTCACAAACCAAAAGTTGCAGAGCAAATGGTGCAGTATCACATGCTCTACAGAAGACATTCACAGATAACATGGATTTTTTCTTTATTTTCTTATACCCTCCTCCTCCCCTAGAACCACACACATTCAAACACGGGAATCAGTTTAGACTTGACATGCATTTCATACCTGGCAGTTGATGCACACTCCTCCTCCGTTGTACCTGCCGAAGGTGTCTAAACTTGCTCCCCTCCTTTCCACCTCTGGGTCGTAATAACAGTCAAAGGCATGGGAGAAACATTGGCAGGCTATGGAGGAAACCCCCGAGACAGACAGACACACACACACACACACACACACACACACACACACACATACACACACAATTATTCTATATCCCTCAGCAAATTACCTCTGACTCCCTTGTCTGTATTTAAGCACTTTAAGCTACTCATTCTCCAAAAAGGAGTTATAAGTCTGGTTGTTAAGTGTTAAGAGAAACTATAAAATCCAAACTAAACAAGACAACACATCCCCTTCCTGTATACCACCCCTGCCTCTCATTAATGTTTATGAATGGCTAAGGTGCATTTTCACTGCACTGATTGAATTGGCTTCTGCAAATTCATGTTTTGTGAAGGGAAAATCTGTCAACAGCCCAAAGCAATTAGATTCCAGCTGACACAGGGTCTGCTAGCAGAATGGATGGCTTGCTGATAAGCTGGCAAGGGGGACTCTGCGGGTCTGGCTAGCCGGCTGACTAGTTGGTTAAGATGACAAAAAGCAGTTATCCTGGAGCTAGTTGTGCACTGTGCCGTTCATTACACATACCATATGAGGAATTTCCTCTCAATCTCTTCACAGAGGCTCTATACAATACCATATCAGGGCATGCACAACAGGGTTTAAATATCAGAGGACACTTCAGTCCACTCTGGGGGTCGTAATTCAAGGAGCCAGCAGTGTGGGGAGTAGCAGTGTGTGGTTTTGTTTACACACTGAATGAACCATTGTACTTACCGTGACACTCATTGGGGCTGTCAACAGTTGCAGCACGCCATGGCTTCTGGTTAAAGCCTGGGCAGCAGCGGTCACATGACTCACCACAGGTGTTGTGTTGGCACTCACACTGGAGTCTACAGACAGGAGATGAGACACCTGGATTTTAAACTCTTTAAACTTGCATTAATCATTTCTTTAAACCACTTGGGGACGGCAGAGCAAGGTGAAGATTATTAGGTGAGATCATTACCTTATTAAGTTGTTATGTCAAAAATGTCAGAAAACAGCTGCCAATTTAAACAGCAGACATAAAGCAATATCAGCATTAATTTAGAGTCATGTTTCAGGCAAGCAAGCTCGCTATTGCTTGTCTGTTTGTCTTTTCCTAAAAGCAGCTTATTGCAGCACCTGGAAAAACTGAGGCAGTAACAAAACAGTAAAATCAAAACAATGAGCTGAAAGACGCTAAAACGCTCTGTTGAGTTGCAAGTGATTGGAGTAGCTTTAAGCCAAATGGAACATTCATTTAAAATGCCAAAGTTGCTACCAAACAATAAAACACAATGAAGCCTTCATGAATGCTGTGCTGCTGTTGTTTAGCTCTTCAGAATACAGAGGGCAACAGTGGTTTAAAGCAGCACTTTATCACACATCTTGCCCTTTACCAACTATTTACAACGTCACAGCCAGTAATCAGAGTAACTAAAACAATCTGCTGACCTTTACAATGGTGATGTCAATGTACAAACATATGAGGTAAACCTTCCTCGGAAACAATTTACTATCACTCAAATCACTATATTTGGCAGCATCTCTGTGGTTTTTGCCTCATTGTTTTCAGCATTAAGTCATCCCAGTACACTGGTTATACACAGGAGGCCATTGTACAAAAAGACTATTCAGCTATGTTAATGAATAAACGAATGAAACAATGTCTTACTTCAAAGTAAATTTTTGAAATGTTAGCACAGAACAGTTTCAGGTTGTAATTAATGAGTGATGAAAAATGTTGCTGTTGTTGTACCACACAAAAGTATCGTGTCAAATATTATAATGCAAGTAGCACTGCTTGAGATGAAGAGCCTTACTAACCTGTTTGGGTTGTCTTGATCACGCCTGCTACCACACACCTGGGCATGCCCATGACAAACACAGCGTCCGCCAATGCTGATGTCTTTGATACTGTAGTAATACTGTCAACAAATAAGGAAAATGTTATCACCGCCAGTATTTCAAAATAATACCGGCTTTATCAGCAACTCCACAACATCACCCACACCAGTTCCAATGTCTGGCTTTGCGTGGCAGCAGAAGTGAGTCACACATATAAGTACAAAATTAAACCATGATTCACGAACTAAGGCCAGTTTTATGGGGTGAATGAGTCCATTATAAAAAAAGACCAAGATAGGAATCAACAGCTGATCTGAGTGTAAAGAAAAAATAATAAACTGTTTTGGACGTGAGAATCAATAAGAGAATACATTTTAGAAATTAGTCTACAAGAGATTTACTTTATACAAATTCAATAGTTTTACTAAGGTTATGTTACAGGAAAACCACAAGTCAAACATATAATAACAAACAGGCTTTGCCTCATTACTTTGATGCTGCATGTTTTTCTTAACATGCATTCTCCTGCTCTGAGAAGAAGTGCCATATTATGCACCTGCAGCCTGTGGGAACTGTCCAAGCCATTCCTGGCTGTCTCTACCAAAGGAATTACTATGATGACTGGACAGACAGATCTGGCATTAGGCCTTGACAAGGATGAATGTGTGTGCAGGAGGGAGCAGGTCAGTGTGTTTGTGTCAGCAAAAAAGAGGCTAGAGGGTAGGTGGTGCTGTTGTAAATCTAGCTTGCCCAAATGGGGAACAAGAGTCTGCCAGCCATGACACCTTTGTGTGAGGTTGTACAGTATGTGCCTCACCCTGCGTGTGACGGTGGGATCTCTCTGGGCCTTGGAGATCAGGTGGCCCAGCAGGGTGGTGGTGCGGAGGAAGCTCAGGCGGATGTTGGTGGCCTTTGTGAAGTCTTGCAGCACTGGTGAGTAGGTGAAGTTTTTGGACCCCGGCCGCCCGTTGACCAGAGACACCACAATCTGGGCAACACAAATTTATTTCACAAAGATCGTTTTTGATACCTCATGAAATATAGCAACTTGCTATGATATTTTACCTCTCCGTTTTCCAAAGGGACGATCCGTGAGTATTCTGTGGTGCAGAGCTGGTCATCGTCATTTAATATACGAGCATTGGGCTGCTTTCCAAACTTCTCAATACACTCGCGCTTTGAATCTGCCAAAATAAATTTGAAAAGCCTTTTAATCTTTTCTTTCCTTTTTCATTTTAAAGCAAAGACAATAACATTATCACATGACTGACTTCTGTAAAGCTACTCTCTATCACCAATCAATATAACATTTCACATAATATTTACAGGATTTTAAGTATTATAATATTAAGAGAATATGTATCAAATGTATTGGGCAGGGGATGAAAATTATAGGAAGAGTCATATTTGTGAAAAAGGAAACAAAACCTTCAAGGGATTTAAAGCTCAGCAAATGAGCAGTTAAGAAGTGGCATCTGTGATGAACTCTTGAGAGATCCTGACTGAACATGAACTTTCATCAAGTAAAAATGATAGCAAACCGAAACTCTGAGATTGTAAATCTGATGAGTCACAGCTGTGTCTCTTGGCAGTCTGTGTGCACAGGTGCCTTCCGGATATTAGGCATCATAACTCAGATTTGCCAACTCAGCAAAGTGCGAGTGCGTAGTCAGGTAAGTAGTTCAGGTAGTTTGAAACATTTACAGGACTAGTTGTGAAGGAATTTTCCTCCTTTACTTTAGACTGAAATTATATAGGGCTACCCTTTGGCAAAGTGAAGTCATCTACAAACCTAAAGTAGGTCACAGCCTTTGCTTTTTCTTTATTATTTATGCATCCTCTCTGACTGTTTGGCTGACTATACTATGACGAAAACCTGACAATGTTGAACACTGAGCACCCAACGTATCGTACTTCCACTTAGGTTATGACAAATCTGACAGACAGACTGACTGACTGTCTCTGCACTGTGTGTCACTGGTAGGTAGGTAGGCTTAAAACTTGTTACAGCAAACTACTGCCCAATTGGATCTTCACACATATGTAGCTGCGTAAGTTACATATGACCATATTTTGGGACACTAGTAAATCTATGTGGGTCTAGGTTTCTGCTAAATATTTCTTGACAGGAGGTATCCTTCAGAATTGGGTTGGCATTGCACTGTGCTTCACATGTATTGCTGATCTTATTTGATAAATTCTGCTGTGTAAGTCATCCAGGTCTCCTGAAGTATGAGTGGTTCATCTTCCACCACACTAGTAATTAAGTGTGAAATGTATTCCATGTCACCACTTGCTATTGTCTACACACACACACACACAAAAACAACACAAAACATAAACGTTTAAAGTCTAAAATTCATCCTAGAATTCATTCAAAGTTTTGATTTCTTTTAATACACCATAATCACACATATTTCCTGTCTTAAATTCTTGAGCAGGCTGATCAGTGTGCCATAGCAAACAAAATTTAATCCATCTCCACAATGGGTCTTTTACTGAGCAGATATTTAGACTTGTCATAGCAGGAAAGACACAGGTGTAATTAATAAAGATAATATAATGGCTGCATTCCATTCAGCAGTGCCAGTTCTGGGGCTCCGGTACTCTACATGCCAGATCTCTGGCATGGCTTAGTGGGCCATTGTTAACATTATTAGTTACACCTGTGCATTCCCTTATATAACGCGTCAAAATGTCTGCCATGAAAAAGACCCAAAATATGGCATTTATGATTTAACAGCAGTTTATTACAAAGACACAGTAATCGTCCATATCTGTGTTTTTGTGATTTTGACAGGATTTTGTTAATGAGTGGTTGCTGCTTTTGTGTTTTTGCACTGTACAGTGTTTGCACTGAAATCACGTTTCAATCTTTTGTCTATTTATTCCAAACACATTATTGTTGCATCTGAAGAAAAAAACCTGCAGCTAAGTGCAACAAAAACAAAAAGTATGAAAGCTTTCGACAACTGAGGATGAGTAAAAATACTACTGTGTAACAGTGAAGAATAACGGATGTTTATTTACAAGAAAAAATACAAACATGCATTACAGATTTACCAGATTTATTTATAAATCACAGACAGCTGGGGGACTGGTAGCTTATGTGTAAGCAACTTTAGCTTTGATTTTCCAGCCCATAATCAGGAAGGAAGTATGGTTTTGTTTTGTTTGCAACTAAAACGTTGCAAAATACAATCACATGGGAACTTACGTGCAAAATACTGCCAGGGTTTGAAGGTTCTCCCGTTGTCTACAGAGCGCTCCAGCACCCAGAGGTCAGGACGAGGTGAATTAGCAAACTTGATGAGGACGTACGCCACATGGAAGAGCTAAAAACCAGAACACAAAGAGGCAAAACAAAAAGCAGTCACTGGTCTGAACGGATTTTGGCATAATGTTGCAGTTTCCTGTGCTTTACTTTCTCTATCAAGTAAGCCTCCAGTTTTGGCCGGCAGCTCTGACAATACTCACGTTTCCTTTCTTGTGAAAACAACAGTACAACCTCAGTTTGATAGTAGACCTATCTAAAAATAAGCGCCAAAGAACTAATGACTTTAATGAGGTTTCTTCCATTCCACTGAATCAAGGACAAAGCTTCCTGTTCTGAGCTTTTATTCGTGCAGCTTGATTTCTGTGTGGCCATACAGCAAAGTACAAACAATTCACCAACATTTGTCAGCATGGAGTCAATAAAAGTGGTGCAGGTGCAGCCAGGTTAGTGAAAAGACATTAGCTAAGCCCACATGATCTACGTCTGTTCTCTCTGAACTCTTTATCTCCACCTTGCATCTGGATATACTGGCCATACAAGGGCAGAAAATGATGCCAATGACTGCTTCTGCCAACAGGGAGCTTTCTGTCAGGATCATGACGCTCAGACCAGTGTTTCCTTTGCAGTCCATCAACAATCAAGCCCTAAAAGCGGGTGACTTCAGCTTGATTGAACATTGTACAATGGAAAGGTAATTGTGATAATCAAAGCTCTCTTTGTTATGGTCTGTCATGGACTTGGTATAGGTTGGAATTTCAACCCGTGACACCAACCTTCACGTGACACCTGCAGTGTCAACAAAAAGCCTCACCCACTCCTGACCACCACTCCCCTGTTATTTTTTTTGTGGGGCGTATCTCCGCTCAATTTCAGTCCTTGTGTGGATCCTAAAGCAACATTTAACATGTTTTAAAAAAAAAAAAGGGCACCCGAGGCATATTTGCTAAACTGATGACACCTTACCTCAGGATTTAGGTAATGAATGGAAACTGTGCATGAGCTATCTAAATAAAAGACATTTCTATAGACTGTCTTCTCTTTGAGAAGGATGAAGGCAGGCCCACACTCGTCCAGCATCCCTCAGCGCCTTGATGAAAACCCAGCGGGCATTTGAAACATTCAGGTTGCTATCTCTCCTTGCATGAGGCAGGCTATGCTGCCACTCATATCAAAGCAAAGTAAAACACGGCAACGGCTATGCTGTGGAATCATGGACTGTGTCAAGAAGAATCCACAATTATCTTGATGGACATCTCCCCCCCAACCCTGAAAAGTAATGGCCTCAAGTTCAAGTAGTGCTTGGGTTGATGGATTGTGAGAGAGTTCAGAGGTCAGCTGGGAATTGTCTGGCATAGTTCTCTGAAAACTGTTCCTAATAACATACAACAAAAACATTAGGTTGCAAATAGCCTAGAATAGTCTTTTTGACTGTCCTTTAATCACTGTCGCCATTGACCAAAACAGTCAATCTGTAAGTAAATAAAATAGCTTAGAATGCCTCTTTCTGGCCTCCACTTTGAATGGGGTGTGACTTGAAATTAATCAGAGAACACTTCCACCCACAAGCAACAGGATGTGCAAAAAACACACAAAAGACGTGGGCTGTCATCCAGCTAAAAACAGAAGCAAGGCTTTTCCAGAGGAGCTGCCTTCTATCAATATGTTGGTTCTGCTGAGGACCAGGAGGAAGTTTAGTTCACACGAGTGGCAATGACGTTGGGGGGTGGCAGGGAGAAGGGGGTTGGAGAGTGAGATGGGGGGAGGGTCAAAAGAGTAAGAAATAAAAATAAAAGAGTAGGGGTGGCTAGAGACGTGCTGGCTGGCATGCAGACCCATCTCAGATTCCAAACATAGCGCCACATTCCCCTTCCCTCCTAATGCCCCCAAAGCATAGCATGCCACTGCTTTCAGGAACCTGTCACTGACAGCAACGCACAGCAGTGAAAATCTTCTCCACTGGCACATTTGCAATAGTTTACCTGTTGTTCTGCGTGTTAACTAATATGAAAGATAAGTCAGCTACACCAACTGAGGATGCTTCATGTCATGTCAGTTTTTGCTGAATGGGTAATTGCGTACAAGTTTTACCTAGATGTCTGGTGTGTATCATTTAACAAATTGGTACCAATAACCACAATTCTGACAAAAGCAGTTGATGCCAGTGTTGGGCATTAGGTTCAGTGTGTAACATTTAGGAGGAACTGATGGAAATCCTCTACTACAGAGTCTGTCATGCTGAACCAACATGTTTCTATGGTAGCTCAGAACAGACAAACCAAACAATGACTCTAGAAAGTAGATAGTAGTTTCTCCTACATGCTAATAAGGCAAGCTGTATACAGATGGTTGCAACTTCACCGCCTGATGCCATTAAATCTTACGCACTGGACCGTGAATGTGAATTTAGTCAGTACTAAAAATATACACATGTACTTAGGCCTACTATTGAAGAACCAACAAATGATGTTCAGTATTTTGTCTGTATCATACCACTTCTTATTTACTCTCACTGCTATGGATGAGTAAATTCTTTGATCTAGAGAATAATGCAAACCCCATGCATACAACTTTACTTCTTTCTCACCAGGCCTGAATGTGGTGATGCCATTCACGGTTGTATCTAATGCTGACTTGATGCCAGTAACTGATTGATGGTAAGAAGAATCCTCCGGAAACAAACCCAGTCAGAAACAGATCTTGGAAGACAAGGCCTGTCCTGGCACAGCTTTCCTTAATTTCAGGCCTGTCTTTCCAACTGTGTACTGCCAGTCTAAACACACACTCTTGAAATATGTCCAGCACCTACGTATTGTTTGCACAGAGCATGAAATATTGTGATGGCATGCTAAGCACATCAGCACAGGATTCTAGTGGTGTACAAAGACATGAAACAGATTGACAAGCTTGTGGCAAAAAACACTTGGAATAACACTTGAGCGGAGCCACCCTCTGCCCCTCCCTGCATCTGCAGCCTCAGGCTTTAGGGAAGAGTGTCATGCCAGGAGGTTTAGAGTAGGAGGCTGTGGGTGGGTGTCAAAAAGGTCAGGGGTTGAGTTGTGACAGGTATGAACTGTTTGACACCTACCCTCTCTGCCTTCTTACCCCATCTCAAATTCCTGACCTTGACCCTCCATAATTGTGTCACATATACAAGGTATAACATATCCAGATCTCCTCTAACCTTCTAATTAACATGACAGGGCAACACAGCCAACCAACTCCCTCATGACCAAACACCATTTTAACAACCGCGTATTAACATTTTCCCTTTCAGTGCACTTGTAGCAATGTGTAAATGCATTCTGACAAAACACACACTGTCGCATTCTTAAATCTGTTGACCCATGACATTTCATGCCCACTGTCTGTGTGTGTTATTATTTCTGAATTGTTGACCCCTGACAGTTCATGCCCAGTTTGTGTATGACAACTCAAGAGTGATAAATGTGCCCCCTTAAGCGTGAACTGTAGCAGCAGCACTGCTGCCACTACACAGACGTCCTGCCCTCTAACTTCATACATGCCTGTGCTTCAGTTTATAGAGCTGTGGAGCTGCAGTGTTTCATACTCAGTGAACAATCAAACTTCTCAAAAAAGTCCTCATTGCGTGACCCTTTGCCAGTTACTCTTGTTGCTGTGCCTGCCACGTGGATCTCTTCAATTATAATCTCTTTGTCTTGATCAAATGAAGTGTACTCTAAAATGGACTGGTTAGGAATTCCTCACAGCCTTCTCAATAAGAAACTATAGTGTCTGCAACAATTATGGTTCCTTTATTTGTTATTCTAATGTTATTGTACTGCCCTAATAGCAGGTACTGTATGCTGCCATGAGAAGATGAGACGTGTGGACGAACTACATTTACTAAGTGTTTTGGTTTTTTTTTCAGGGTTTTTAAAAATCCATAATTTTCCTTTTACTGAAGTACTTTTTATCACCAGTATTGTATTTCATTACATTTCAAGTCACATTTGTTACAGAATAAGAACAAAAAGTCCTGATAAACTATGCGAGAATTGAGCATAAGATGAGTCAGGGTGGTGTGAGGGTGCGTTTGGACCTGGTCGGGATTGGCAGTTAGTGAACAGTACCAAAAAGTACAACGACACAGTAAAATTAAGGACTTTAACTAGCTCATTATGGTTATGGTTATGGTCAGTGTTGTACATGAATGCACTAAAAGTACACAGTTCATTGAACGTTAGTTTGCAACTAATGAACATGCACATGAGCGTTGTTACCTCCCGCAAGAGTTACAACCAGCACAACACTTGTTAGCATTATTGTACTGGGGCATAGTCAAAAGAGGTTGCATCTCCCATTGATTTAATGTACCACCTCCAAATCAAACACACTCACAATGTTACATGACCTATAGGTGCACACTCTAGTCTGGCTAACATGCTATAATGCTATTATGCTCATGGTGGTCGCTCCAGCAGTGACTCCTGTGTTCACTTAGGATCTTCTACCGTCAGGGAGGTGGGTGAGGCCTTTCTGTTGTTTTTGACAGTCCCTGTAATACAGTAATTGTGACTGTAGAGCCGCATATAGCTCAAAATGTCTAATAAACTTTAAGGAGTGCAGTGGGACCGGAGAGGCTGAGTGGACTGATTATATTATGCATTGAGAATGGTCAGTTGACATAGAGCAGATACTTGCGGTGCACAAGACTCACAGAATAATGTGCAGACAAGTGATTACAACAACAAACTCACTACTGCGTTGCTCAGCAAAGAACAGTACATTTTACAAGTACTTTCACTTTACAGTACTTTTACTTGAGCATACTATAGTACGCCATATCCATATCGGTCTAAATCTAATCTTATCTACAGGCAGGAGATGTAAGCTAGCAATCTAACATCAATAAGTACATTTTCAGCAAGTGCAGTCAAGAAGCAGATATTGAATATCCTAATCCCAAATTCCAACCGCATAGTACCACATAGCCAAGAGGACTAAATCTACAGTGAGATCAGAATCCTGACAGATAGAGGCCATCTGAGCGAGCTCCTGAGAGGTTGATGTGAGATCAGAGGAATGCAATTCAAAGGAGAGGAGGCATCGCCTTCTGTCGGAGTGCATCAGCCCTGCCAGACACAGCAGTTGCCCTCCAGTGTGTAACAATGCAATGTGCAACTGTTTGTCTGTGTGCAACAGGTGGGAGGGGGAAGGGGAGAGGGGTAGTCTGGTGTATTTTTCTCTGTCTCCATGACAGAATTAGTTATAAGGTAACAAAGAAAGATTGGCCAGAAGTCACAAGAGAGAGCTGTAAGTGTAGCAGAAAACATACAGTATATTCGAGTTTCTACATGTTAGCAAAACTTCACATTGTTGCAGCTTGAGGTGTAGCTGTTCGAGAATTGGTTCGGTTTGCTTTTCTGTTTTTAACACATGCTGTCCTATTTATGAAAGCCATTATCAATTATATAATGCCCATTATTAAATAACCTTAAGAAACCATTCAAATGGCAATATCTATTCTATAAAATTTAGTATTAAGATCAATGTGTTCAGGTTGTCAGGAATGTGAGAAATTTTGTATTTTACCAGTTGTTATTTGTTAAATAATCTCTCTGAAATGATTAAATGATATAGTACATAATCTTTGTTATGTGGGAATGTTTGTTATAGTTACTAAAAAACTGTTTACTCAAAAAAGTACAAAGAGTACAAAATATAATTATTCTGCAATATTGGAAACTATTGTAATATGGCAATATTTTACAGTATTTCCTTCCAGGTCTATCAATGACCTTAATTAAAAGCATGCACATGGGTGTACTATTCATGAAACAGCCCTATCAAATGCGTCTAGGAAAACTCCTGCTCTCCAACACATCCCATTGCATCAATGCCTGCGTCAGTAAACCTGTGACCACCGATTAGCATTCCCATATATGAATTCATGACAAAGGCCTTGAAAAGTGAATAGATCCCACATTAACCCCCACAAGCCTTTCCACATCGAAGCTCCAGATTTAGGGGGAACTGCGGTCCAAAAGTCACCCGTGATACACTCGCCAAGCCAGACGGCTATACTGCTAACTAGCACGCGGTGGCTGTTAGTGGAGTAGTAAATATCTGCTGGGTTGGCCTGGCGCCTCAGGCAGCCTGGCTAAAGACAGGCACTTACATCACCTCCATCGTCACCACAGCAATAGGGACATGTTTAACAGTCAATCTTGTCACTAGGGTAGGACAGAGCCAGCTGCACTGCATGAACAAATATTTATTACCAAGCATATACAACGGGATGGATTTTTTAGATTATATATTTTAAAAAAGCACAACACATGACACCTCAATTACTATAGGATTATAGCCTCTATTTGCAAACCACCTGTTGTATGATTTGGAGGGATGCAGCCATGCACAATTAATCCACACACAATAACAACCACACATGCATCATGTTTGGTGCTATCTGATCGTTTACTCAGTATGAGGGCATTTGTCAAGGGAAAGAGGAATGTTTTCAGTCTGAGACTTGTGTGTTTGTGTGTGTTTTCTGTTTAAGTACTTTCTCACCACCAAATTACACCACCTCTCCATTTCTATCCATTTATCTAGTGAAAAGAGAGGACCAGGTCACTTTCAGTGAGGCTTAAAAAGAACCCAACCTTTGTGAGAGCCCGTGAGCACAGAAAGGATGTCACACAATACCGCCTAGAAGGATTCAAACACAAAAGGGGGCAACGGCTGCAAATAAAACATTCAAACCAACTTCAGTGGGAGGTGGACCCCTGAGAGAGGGGATTAGGTTTCAGGGAATGTCTCTAAAATTGAGTTCTTGGATGCTTTGTCTGTTGACGATTGCAGAACTGTGAGCAGTGCCAAAGCCATTGCACTAACCTGAACCAGATCTTTCCTGTCTTCCAACTTTATCCTTCAAAGTCATGGTTCCTGCCCTTACTCAGATACCCTACAAAGTCGAAAGCATGTATACGCAGCTTCATAGCCTGCTGAACAAATAGCCTATAAATCACATAAAAAACTAGATCTGTAATCTGTCCATTTAAAGCCACAAAACCACCACGCAAAGCTCCATCACCAACACATTAAACACCTGTCACCCACAGAGCTAATCCACAGCCTTAAACTTAACATAAAAATACCAGTCAAGTCCCTTGTACAACAATCCAGTGACTAAACAGAACTTCATTTAAACCAGTAATGTCCGATGTTCATTGAGTACTGGACACCAACCATTCAAAAGCAGCTCAGTCTCATCAGATGAGAGACAGACAGCAGTAAGCCCCGGTATGTTTGCCTCACATGGTCTACTCTGGGCTCACTCAGGCAGATAAGCACATGCAGTCAGGGCTCCTAAAATACATTCCCCAGAAAAAAGGAGTGACTGACATGTCTGATACGTGGTGTAAATGTTTACCAGAACAATGGCTTGCCTACTGTGTCCTGCAAATAGTTTACCAAGGGCACAATTTCCTGGAAAAGTGGTTTTAAACTTTAAATTGGATGGACAAGGAATGGTTCACTGGTTCTTGACATATGAATGCATTTGGGTGAACAAAATGAAAAAGAGATAAACATACACAAGGCAAAAGCTGTATTAGCTTTAACAATCAACAATCTGTCCTCGCATAAACAACTATTTTTGCCAACTACTCTAGAGGTTAATCAGCTTTATGCCAAACATCATCCTAATCCATACAGAAGCAAGCTGAAGATCATTGAGGTTATTTCCTCACTCAAGGTAGGATTTGTCATGGGTCACGGGTCAAAAGCCAAAAAGTCACAAAAACAGAGAGCAGCTAACCTGCTTGCATTGGCTTGTCTGAGACACATGGCTTATCGGGAGGAGAGCTCTGAGCTGGAGACGATTTAGAGATTGATCATGTCACTAGAAGCCCTCAGCCTCTGGGCTGGTAGTAGCACCAAGATTTGAAGATAGATTGAGTGAAAACAAGACTAGACTACAGCCCTGCTAGCAGCTCTGTGCAAAGAGGTAAATCAGCATGCTAACATTCTCACAATGACAATACAAACATGATGATGTTTACAATAGCAGGCCATGGGGACAAAACACCAAACGGTCAATAGGGTTCATTCTCTGGAGACCATCAATGGCAATCCATCAAACTGTTTTTGAGATATGTCAGTCTGGACCAAAATTACAGACTGTCCGAGAGACCAACACCTCCAAAAGATTTTATTTCTAATAATGCTGAAAATGGTATTTCATGCCCAGTTCTGGTTTAATTTGACTGAGAAAGTATGGAGTTAGTCAGATAGCTTTAAACTTGGTAGACCCTTTTTCAAACAACCCTCTTCACAGAAAAAACGGAAACAGCTCTCTCTTTGAACTTCACCCTTTTAACATAAACATCAACTTTGCCATTATCTAATATATCTACTGAGAGCCACGCAGATAACAGCAGAACAGCCACCTGCGTTGGTCTTGAAAGAAAACCACAACCCCATTCAGCTAGGTCTCACCCACATAAATCATTGAACACATAATTTATCCCTGTGGATTTTTTTTTTTTAATCTACAAAGCTTTCAAAGCTTCACGTGGAACAATCAAACAACTTGACAGCTTTATTCCTGTCTTGGTTAATACATGAGCTTGTATTTGTAGGGTGGAGGAGAGCAATAAAGCACACTGGTTGGGAAATAAAACTCCACCTAAAGGAAACTTCATTCCAAACCCAAATCATTATCTGTTTTAAATATAAGCAGTGATACTGTATTGATTTTCAGTCTTTTCTTTCTTCTGTTTATATAGGAGTGCTTGCTAAATCTGTTGTTTTCAGTAAAGAAGAATGCTGAGCCCTTTTTCTTCACAGAATTTCAGTGCTAAAACAACCATATGGCTTAAATGGTGGCAGGTGAGCATTGTTTACACTCTTGGTGGTTGCATCAGATGCTATGAAAAGAAAAATGTGTGTGACAGGTGTGTGTGTGTGTGTGTGTGTGTGTGTGTGTATGTGGTGAGGTGGTGGTGTTGTAGTGAGGGAGGGCAGAGTGTTGGGTGGTTAGTAGTCACCGTCAGGAGATCTAGCCATGCTCTTTTTAGCACACCATAATGCAATAACGCTACTTTCCCCACTCCCAAATAAACTGAGCATTACCACGTATTAAAGTCAGACATCCCTACAGGCCCTGCATGTGTCCATCCTCTTGTAAGTGTGGACTATATTTAACCGTGCAGGATCTTTTGCTCAGCTCGGTCTGTCTAAAAACAGAGATAGAAAAGCCAACACCCATTGTCTGACACAGTGCCCAATGGGAGCCAAATATGCAACACGTGTAGAGAGGAGCTCAATTGTTGCTCTCTTTTTGAAGTCTACTCCAAAACTGGTCAAAACCCTTCCTCACACAAGAGGTCCATGCCTCCACCTGCGCTCCCCTGAATCTGATTTCACATCCTTCTGATCCCTAATCCCAAGACAGAATTCCTCTCTTTCCTCACAGTGGATAATTGAGCGTGAGGTGCAATTTTATGGGCCGTGAGCCAAACTCCTGCCAGAGACACGGGTCATGATGGAAGCATATTCGCTGGCCAAAGGGGCGTGAATCTGATTCCTGGCAAGCACCCAACTGCAGCCCATTATTCACATGATCACTGCTGGCTGAGGTGATGAAGCTCAAACTGAAAATATCATCATGTAACACCTTTAGGATATGTTGTGAATGAAACACCATGTGTCAGGCAACTTTATCCTTGCATATACCCAAAACAAATGAGCAGCAGCAAAACACAATGCTGAAGGAGAACATGGTGCAAAAAAAAGATTGCAATTTCCAATTTTACACCAGTGATGGTGCTACCCACCTCTCACAAATGACATAGCTCATATCATATCAAAGCTGCAGAGACCAAAGCAGAAAACACTTTCCTTCAAACTGCCTCAGTAACATCCCAGCGCTATATTTTACTGTCACCACACAGCAATCATCATTCAAACTGCAGGTAGCAGCAGGTAAACAGCTGTGCATAGCAGAGTAAGGTATGATAATCTCACCTGTCCAAGGTCCAAGGTGACATTCACCTCGTTGTAGCCCGGTCCTCTGGAGAGAGGAGGGCTCTGCCACCACCGCTCCGTCCCATCGATGGCGTTGGTCACCGGGTGGGCTTTGCTTGGGTCAGCGGTGTTGCAATAGTCACAGAACTGACCCTAAATAGTGTCACATTGTTGCAATTCAGAAACATAAACAATCAAGTGATTGCAGCAAACTGCCAGTGGCTTTTATAATGGAGGCAGCCGCTGGCAAATAACAAACCCAAATGTGAGTATGAAAAATATTGCAACCACAAGCGAATATTAAGTTTAGAAAAAAGTTGGTGGGTGCCCACATCAAAGTCTTCTTACAGCAATGTAGGGCCTTTCAGAATAACTCCTGAGGGGACAGGACCACTTTTGAAAGGGCATTTCCTTTAGAAAACTCAACTACAATGGTGTAAAACTATTTCTGGCACTTGTACAACTTGGTCGGGCGAGAGCTTTTACAAACACACAGAGAATATTTATGAGGGACAATCTTTATAAAAACAACTAAACATACTTTCTGTTAATGGTTATATATTGAATATAACATAATGTTCACTATATGTATCCGACTACAATGTAATGTCCTCTTTCAGTGCAAGCACATTGCTGTTATTCACCTTTACGCACGGACCGAAAGCTTTAGTGAGATCGCATCCAGCTTTTTCTTACCTGTATATTTTGAGTAAGGACTCCGGTCGGTCCTCCGACAAGTTTACAGTATAAATCATATCTCGGTGTCCCAGACTCATCCTGACCGCAGGTTGCTGTGGCAGAGATACTAGTCCCCTGAGCGAGGTTGAAATACGGAGGATTCAAACTAAAACCTGTTAAGCCATTAGAAGTCTCTTGTCCATCTGCGTCCACGAAAAGTGTTATTAAAAAGGTGAAAAATAGAGCGAGGAGATGAGCTCCTCTCATCCCTCTCGCCATGTTGAAAGATCCCGGTAGATGCTGAGAGCAACCCGCAGCGTGCAGGTTTTGTCATCTATAGATCTCCATAAAATGCGCCTGATGGGCTACGCGAGTTAGGCGCGGGGCTCTCTCAGTAGGACTACACGTCCGCTAATGTCAGTGAGAAAGAGTTGATCTTCTGCTGTTGACGGTGTGTTCTCTTTCCGCCGCATGTTTCCAAACTAACAACGCCAGCTTCCCGTCTTCCTGACCAAACTGTGCGCTACACTGAAGCTATCAGGTGTCAGGCTGTCGATTTTCTGAGCTCGACTCTAATCCACTGAGTGGGGCCGAAGGTCTACTATCACAGTTCACACTGCGTTTCCCAGCAGCAAGCCTTTCTCCGCTTTCTGCTAACTTCCCTACAAGAAACCTTGTTGTTTTTTTTATATCCTATAATTTTAACATCATCATCAACAAGGAACCACTTTTGACAATGTTGTTGCATGTCATTTATAAAAGTATTCTGTGATTTTTAAGGGAATTTGAATTGGCTGACATTTACGCATAAGCGAAATGCAAAACAAATAGAAATGTTAGATTTTTAAAATTAAATCAAATTGCCCAGCCATAACCTATGGTAAATATGAAAGCTGGTTAAGCTTCTATACACATAGGCCTACTGTATAATCTTGTTTTAAGGCATATTATTATTTTCATCTTTATTCTTATATTTTTTAAGTTTTTATATAATAGTATTATCCCTTATAGCCAGCTCCAAACCTAGAAATGACTCCACCAGTGGGTTAACAGGTTTCAAACAGCATAGATCCTTTTACAATGATCTTTGATCTTGGGGCGCCCTCTAGCGGAGCGCACAGTCAGCACACGAGAGTTAATGGTGGAAGTAGATCTTGTCGGTCCCGGCCATCGATCCCGGATTATGTCACTTGGCATTTCTGTAATAAGAGCTACCATATTGTGTTAAAAGTACGAGTCTTAAATGTCTTATTTTATTACATCTTGTTGTCTGGATTCTTAATGAAAGTTAATATGTATGTCATTCTATTTGGGTCAGCAACTTGTCTTGTCTTTGTAACTTGCACGACAACATTCAGCCGAAGCGCTGTGACTCAGTGGCAGGAGGGGTTGTCCCAGCATCGTTCCCATTCCTGTGACTGGGCAGACTGCTTTCTTCAACGCATGTGTCAGTGCGGAGGGAGTGATAAAGCAAACAGGAACTGGTTGTACACTGACAGACGACCGTGTAAACGAAACAAAACTGGCAGGGATCACGGGTCGACTCTGTTGTGTGTGTAACCCCTCACAGGACTCCGCATGGAGCCAACAAATCTACAGGTAGGATGAATAATAATGTGTAAGGCTGGAAGCTTGTTTATGGAGCGGAGTGAAACAAGGAGTCTCAGATGGGGACAAATCCACCGAGTGTTATTGTCTGTATGTAATCTGGCGGGTGTCCTTTTGACAGCGTTTCTATTTTATTGTGTTCTCATTTAAAGTGACTTCCTGTGTTTTATTAAAACAAAATAAGCACTTTCTTTAGTTTGAATGTTGAGAGCTGACTGAACTCCATCATTGACCAAAAATAGTCATTCACATCAAGTCCACACATTCAGTGGTAGTCTGTGAAATGATTAATTCACAGATAAGTAAATATTTTAAGCACGGGCTGTGGCCAGTTGTATTATTCTTTCTGTGATCTGAGAGGTTTATAATGGTTTTGTATCCTAGATAGCACATCTGATATGCAGTGTAGTTCTCATTGGTCACAATGGCAGGTACCCTCTGACAGGTGTGGGGCGGGGGAATTCCATACTAATATGGAAAAATACAAATTTTAATAACTCACTTTAAGCTGTAGGGTTCAGATTATATATAACAGAGTTGATAGTTGGACATAGACAACTTTTGAGCAGAGATTCAGACACTAAATTAATTTGGTCACATCAGAGAGAGATTTGGACGGACATTTAATACTGAAGTGATTGACCATTTACATTTTTGGGACAGACCTCTACAGTAATCACAGAAAAGGCCAAGTTTAATAATAACACTACAAATAACTTCAGGGCCCTGATATTGTCCATGTAGGCTCACTGGCACTTGGTATGATTATTGTTATGAATCACACCTTCCTGCAGTGACTAAACACTTACTGTCTATTATAATATTTATTATATTATATTTTATATTATTATAAATTAAATGATTAAAATTACATTGATTTTGTTTGTTTTGTTTAGAATTTCAGCTCCAAAGCATTGTTATAAATGATTATGATATATTTATAATCTGTGGTACTAACTGCTTTTACTATAATAACAATGCTGTACTATATTACTTTTGTTTTGGCTGTTTAGTATATTAATGCACTCACTGAGTTTGAGATTCCTATACAGACTGTTATGTAGTGATTTTATTAGAAACATATAGTTTTATTGATTCATTTCCTGCTCTTTCAGAAAGCTATTGCCGTAGCACAAAAGGCTTCACAGGAAGACCAGGATGGGAACTATGAGGAGGCCATCCGCTCCTACCAACACGCTGTCAAGTACTTTCTGCACATTGTAAAACGTGCGTCTCCACACCTACAATTACTGAACCATTCAGGTCACCCCAACAGTCTGTGCACATGGGTGTCCATCACTGTCTCTGCCTGATGGCCCCGTTAGCATCTACAAGTGAAATTACCATTAATGTTTTTTATTTGTGTGTGCATGTGCCAATTGAAAGTTGTGCTGTCCTTATCCCTTGTTAGGATAGATAGAATAACACCACAGAGCGGTGTTAAATGAATGTTCTCTTTCCCATCAGGTGAACCCCAGGGTAAAGATGGCAACCAGAAGATAAGAGATACATGTAAACAATACCTGGACAGAGTGGAAGAACTGCAGGAGTACCTAGTGAATAAAGAGGTTGCTTTTTTTCCCTTTCTTTCTTTTTTTTTTTACAAATATGGATTTTTCTGTTATGTTCTCAATAGTGTGAACGTGCTGCAGCATGAGTGGACTTTTTAGTTGAAATTTAATTGATGGATTAATTCAAGTGCCAGACGGATGATAGAAAATACATGTTAAAATGTCTCATGTTACAATTACGGGGTTAATAGTTCATTCATAGTCCGGTATTATTTTGGTCAACCCATATATTGTAGTCCCACATAAAAAGGTAGATGGTATGTGCTATGGGTTAACCTCTAACCAAAGACACCACATAAGAAGCCACTGGAACCGAAAATAAGAAAAAGAAAATACATTAAATTTGGCACAAAAAGGTGACAAATGTAGTCCAGATCAACCACTTATCTTAATTAGTTTTAAAATAGAATCAATTGATAATGTTAATTGTAAAAACGCACTTGTTTTTTCAAAGTAAGAGACTCTGAACTGTACGTCTTGACGTCATCACATTCCGTGCACGCGAGTATCGACTTTTAATGCGGAAGTTCCCTCCTCGGTCTTTAGACGGGAGCGATCTGAGAAACGAAAACAAGCTTCAGAAAAACGTCGATTGTCGAGTTAAAAGTCAACTTGCGAGGTTAATTTCTAGAGCAGTGTGTTTAAAAGTTGTTTACCCACGGCGGGATCACATTCGTTTCGATTGTTGGACAAGTGATCAGCCCTTATGGCTACCAACAATAATTTACAGGTAAGTTGAGGACCAAACCCAGAGGTGGCTAACACGGCTGGCGTTAACTCACTAAATAAGCTGACAAAGTTGTGCGGGTCTACGATTAAACTGGAAAAAAAGTACACTAGTTGTTACCAATGGAAATGTCTGGTATATCTTTGTGAGGTGGAGTTCGGTATAAATGTTTCCAACGGAGTAAAATAGCGTAACGTTTGTAACATTAGCTGCTAATTAGCATGCTAACTTAGCTAACCCATACACAAATTCGGCAGTTAACGCTAACTTGTGATGATCATAGAGGTGGCATTGTGGGGTTTATGTAATGTGCAGTCTGGTGTTATCCGTTGTTACTGTACATGCAGTGGTGGTCATTGCGGTGTAACATTATCGTGAGCTTGTGTTGACGAAAAAGGCAGCTAATGGGATTAACGCTGCTAGCTAGCTAACTAGTTTTATTTGGCCTCTATCTAAAACGACATCCACCTCAAATAGAAAGCAACATTACTTTGTGTTTACTCTGTCGAGATTATATTACAAGTACTGTTTGTGTTAAAGTTACATTTTATTGCTACGGTAAGCAATAGGAAGTGAAAGAAAGCATATCCAAATTCAGGTTCAGGCACTCCTACCTCGGTGTGCGTAGTGTCACCACATTGGACAGATGTAGTAGTCAATCCAATCTTTACATATAGTAGATATATATACATAGATATATCTATATGTATGTAGGACGCCAAACTGACATATTCACTGAAGTATTTGTCATTTTTATTTTGTTAATTCGTAACTTTCTGTGCTTATGTTTGTCATTTTGTTCTGATTGTTCTTTGTTTTGATTGGCTGATGTGTTGTGACGTTTTCACAAGTCAGAGACTTTGTGATTAACCTCACACAGTTGTCTGTTCTCTTCTAGCACCTACAGGTGTGAGTGTAACTAACATTGATCTGTGTCTCTGTTTTTATAGAAAGCTATTGATCTTGCCAGCAAGGCGGCTCAGGAGGATAAAGCTCAGAACTATGAAGAGGCTCTGCGACTGTACCAATCTGCTGTTCAGTACTTCCTTCATGTGGTGAAATGTAAGGCATAAAACAGCATATTGGCATTAAGTCCACAGTGTACACAGTCTAATAATGACACACAACAGGAAGCACAATCTGATAATAATCCTTGACATGCCTGTAGCTTGTTGTGGCTTCATATCTCTCAAATGACATGCAAGCTATTTTGTTTACTGGCATAATAATGGTGACGACAAAGAACATGTATTGTTCCTTCTTCTGTAGGTAATAGTTAGATGTGTTTTTTTTTTTTTTTTCCTTCACATCAGAGTACCTTACTGCTGAAATGCTAAGACAAATGTGATGTCTCTTTTGGGAACAAATGCTCAAGCCTGAAATAATTTCTGTGTAAATTTTTTTGTGTTTATTCTTGACAGATGAAGCCCAGGGTGACAAAGCCAGACAGAGCATCCGGGCAAAATGTGCTGAATACTTGGACAGGGCAGAAAAGTTGAAGGAGTATCTAAAGAAGAAAGAGAAAGCTCCTCCCTCTAAGCCTGTCAAAGAGTCACAGTCTGATGACAAAGGGTGTGTATACGGGTGGGGCAGTTGGGTATATCTGCTCATGTGATGCCGTCCAGACCTGGATGGGAAATCAGTGTTGTTTTTTATATATAGAAAATATGATAAATTACTTTATTACTTGATATTCAGACAAAATTATATATATTATATATTTTTTTAGAATTTTAAAAAACAAAAAATGTTTCCAGGAATGAAAGTGATGAAGGTGATGATCCAGAGAAAAAGAAGTTCCAAAATCAACTCTCAGGTTTGTAATATTCCTTTTTGGGACTTAGGCCTTCAGCAGGCTTTGTGTTTGTTTTTTTAATCAGAACTTGGTTGTTGTAGTATTTGTTTGTTGCATGCAGTCTGTCATAATTAGGCATCATTTAGATTCGTCACTAATGTAGTGGTATTTTTCCAGGTGCAATTGTTATGGAGAAACCAAACATTAAATGGAATGATGTTGCTGGTTTAGAGGGAGCCAAGGAGGCACTGAAAGAAGCTGTTATTCTTCCAATCAAATTCCCCCACCTTTTCACAGGTATTAAATCTTACTTCATCACTTTGCTATGAAATAATAGAGGTAAACATCTATATTGCATGAAACCATTGTTTCAGAGTGAAATTGATGGTCTTTTTGGGACATAATCAGAATTACCCTTTTGTTCGACTGACAGGAAAGAGGACTCCGTGGAGAGGGATCTTGCTCTTTGGACCTCCAGGTACAGGAAAGTCCTATCTGGCTAAAGCTGTCGCCACAGAGGCAAACAACTCAACCTTCTTCTCCATCTCCTCGTCTGACCTTGTCTCCAAATGGCTGGGAGAGAGTGAAAAGTAAGCCATATTAACAATAATCCACCAAAGATCGGTTGAGTATAAAAACGTACTGCAGCCAGCAGTGTTGCTATGTAATTTGTTCTTTTTTCTTCCCAGGTTGGTGAAGAATCTTTTTAGCCTTGCTAGGGAGCACAAGCCTTCTATCATCTTCATTGATGAGATCGACTCACTGTGTGGCTCAAGAAGTGAGAACGAGAGTGAGGCTGCTCGCCGTATTAAGACAGAGTTCCTGGTTCAGATGCAAGGTAAATCTGATGAGCTAAAACAAGTGTTTGTAATTACTGAATGTTGTGATACATTAAATATATTCTCTCAGGGAAACAGTTCCCACTTTTACTGATAAATAGTTTGAACATCTAAGATATAAGCGTATTTACAGCAATATTCCGCCTGTAGGATCAAAAATGGTACTTCAAGCAGAAAATGTTTATGCACGTGAAGTGAAGCATCCTAAATTTTCACTGGAATCATTATAGTTACATAGCATGGGATAGACAAATGTATTGCCACAGAAACTCGAGCTGTGCACAGGAGAAAATTGGAGCTGCTGTGGGTGGGTGACTAGAAGGTACTTTCGGGCAACCTTAAAATATTGAGGTTGTTGGCTGCCAAAAGTTTCATATTAATGGCTTGTCTGCTGCAGCTTAATCAAACTTTATAGCATGCTGATTCTGGTCACACCCATAAGTAGATGTCAGAGCAGATATGCTCTGTGACAGGTGAGGGAAAAACACCTGCTGTGACATCACTGATTTAGGTGTGGTCAGAATCACAACATGTTTTTAACTCACGCACAGCAGTGACTTTTTAAAAGTAAGAGGAAGTTAGAGCTACTTTCTATGTTAGCTTAAAATACATATTCAAACTACATCCTCATTCAAAGTGAATAATGTGTATAATAGAAGCACTATCCATAATAGACTTCATATGATATGGACCCAAAATCATAAACATTTTAAAATATTGTGCAGTACATTTCAATACTCGTGCAATAAGTGATACGTAGGTGAAGGTTGCTTATCTATAATCAATATTGATCTTGGTAAACAACCAGATCAGGGCCCCTGCCCTGTAATGTAACATGTGATCACAGATCTATGGAAAGCTAGAGGGCACCATGATGTGTCAGTGAAAGCAACATAGTATCATCATTTAATAATAAATGTATTTAAGTAGTGATCATGGGCTCACAAAAACTAGTCGCCTAGTCACAGTCAGTATGTCATATTCCTGTGCGTAACTTGTGTAGAGAGAGAGAGAGAGAGAGAGAGAGAGGAGAGCTACAGAGGCTGAACACAAAGAAGAAAAACAGTGAGCTAGATTTGTCAGTTTAGCAGTAAAAAGTTTAGCTTTTTAAAAAGACCAAATAAAGCTCCCGGGGGTTATTGCGTTGACGTGTTGACTGTGTTTGTGTGTATGTAAGAGAGGGAGAACGAGACCCACGGGACAAGAAGGGGCTAAGCAAATGAATACGCAGCTCCATGATGAGAAAAGATTTTACCTGCACTGTGCTAAAACTACAGATAAACTATTGGTCTACACTGATGCATAGTGTCACCTACTGGTTTTATAGTCGCCTATTCTGTGAAACCCCTAGTTTTTAACCCTGACTGTTTTGTTTTGCAGGTGTGGGGAATGACAACGAAGGAGTGCTGGTACTTGGAGCAACAAACATCCCATGGACCCTAGACTCAGCCATCAGGAGAAGGTAATGGTTATTACTTGGTGATAATTATTACATAAGGAAATATGTTTTCATTCACTTGTGCTCACTGTACACCAATAATATCTTCTCAGATTTGAGAAGAGGATCTATATCCCGCTGCCTGAGGAGCACGCCCGCTCCTTCATGTTCAAGCTCCATCTGGGCTCGACCGCCAACAGTCTCACCGAATCAGACTTTTCTACTCTGGGCAAGAAGACCGATGGATATTCGGGAGCAGATATCAGTGTCATTGTCAGAGACGCTCTAATGCAGCCTGTTCGAAAAGTCCAGTCAGCAACCCACTTCAAACGGGTACGTCTTTTAAAAATATCTGTCTGTGTTTTATGCCTCAGTGTAACATGTTGTAGTGGACTAAGTGTCGCTTTTGTTTCCTTTCTTATATTTTGTTTAAATAAGGTACGAGGTCCATCAAGAACTGACCCCAACAGTCTTGTAGATGACCTCTTGACTCCTTGCTCACCTGGCGATCCCAACGCAATTGAAATGACATGGATGGAAGTCCCTGGAGAGAAGCTGATGGAGCCTATCGTTTGCATGGTGAGGATATAAAATACTAGGTGGTATTATAAATGAATATTAGAGCCCTCAATTTAGTATCATATCACCGTAACACTGTTTTTTTTTTGTCTTTTCAGTCTGACATGATGAGGTCTCTGGCCAACACAAAGCCAACAGTCAATGAACAAGATCTGGACAAACTGAAAAAATTCACAGAGGACTTTGGACAGGAAGGCTAGGTGGCGTGTTGGAGCCAAGCCAAACCAAAGCAAAGGAATTGTGATTGTCTCTCTTTACTGTCCTTGTCCTGTTTTTATGTCTCTGTCTCATCATAATCATTCATCAGGCCTTGCAGTTTGTCATTTGTCATAAATGGCAAGATTACACACAAAGGGTGGAAGATTTAGTTTTATTCGATATTCACCATTGTCCAAAGAAGATTAAAGACTTCCCATCTGCAGCTGACCTGACAAAAGAATCAGGACAACATAGAGAATTTAGAGGGTTGTTTGACTTATGCACTAAAGACTAAAGGTATTAATGAGCAGATTACCCAAGCAACTTAAAGAAACTAATGGCAGACATACACAATAATTATTGCAAATGAGGCTTTTGAAATCAATATAATTTATTTTAAGCATGGACTAACTCTGGTGTCCTTATTTTACAGTCGGAATACATCTCATTAGACTAATAAATACCCATATGTCTATTTTCTATTAAGAATAAAACAAGCATTTTATAGAGTATACTGTACTTTGTGCAATGTCTAAATCTTGGGCTGGGGGAGCAAAGCATGGCATGAGTTCATTGGATTTGTTTTGGTGAAATATGTCAGATGTCTCAAGGTGGTGGATGTTTAAAGTTTTGAGACAGAGACACTCAGGATGAGAGCTGCATTGGTCTGGGTGGAAATTTTTGGATTGTTTATCCATTTTCCTAACAAATGACAACTCTATTTGTTTACTCATTTGTCATTTGAATTGAACATAACTATTATAGTGGATCACCAGTGGTGCCAGACCAGCATTATTTTACAAGGACTCAATAACTTTGAATGACTTTATCACTCAGCTCGTTTTTTGTTTTTTTTGGTTGCACAATCTAATGTACATATTTTCCATCACTATCCACACTGGCTTTGCTGATTATCCTGAATACAAATTGCAAAAAACTAAGCCTTATTCTAAGATAAAGTCACATTGTGGATTTTTTTTTATGAAATAAGACTGAGGTGTTGAAGTTGGAGGTGTTGACACTGATAGCTCAGGTGGAGAGATCATCTTCTCGTATACTTTCCTACATAAGAATGCATTTCCAAGAATGAACTTTATGTAGCCTTACATGTCAGTGTGCACCATGTGCCTTCTAGAAAAGCTGCAAGATTCTTTTTTTTATTTTATTGGTTTATTTCTAAATTGGTCATACTGCATATATATCCAGTGCTTTGTCACTACAACTAAGAAATGTATACTTGCACATTTCATGTAAGCTCTGTTAGAGATTGTATACAACTGTACTCGTTTGCTCCTAAGGTGTGAAACTGTCTCTTTTGAGTTTTGATGGGGAACATCTCTTATTTTACTGTAAATGTCTATACATATAGTCTACTCTTGAGCCTTTTCACTGTCAAAAGGCCACCCATGCATAAGATTTTCTGTTTTGCATTTCCATAATGTAAATAAAAGTTCTAGCTACGTCAAGAAAAGCGGTTTACTTTTTTGTAACAAATTTACGACTTGTTATTTACAAATATTTACAATAGAGATAAATAAAGGTTACACAATTTAAAATAGCCAGTGTTTACTGTCTCAACCGTCAGCATACGGTGGCTGTGTTGTCAACTGTAACGGATACGACGAATCAGGAAGCGGAGCATTGCATTGTGGGAGTTGTTGTCAATACACCCCAAAGCAATATTGGGATTCTCGAGAAACATTCCGACTTGAGAACTACAAGTACCAGGTACGACGGTTAGACGTTCGTTTTCAGTGCACAGTTCGATTTGTTTTGGTTTATGCAGACTGCGCTTTGTCACGGGGAGCCGAAGTCCACCGCGGCACTCTAACCTGGCCGTTACACATCTTTGACTTACTGACGAACCCTGGAACAACCCCTCCTCCGGCGTCCGTGTTTCGCCACCCCCTTTCCGGGCCAGCGCCTACCTCGTCGCTCCGTTATCGGACCCCAGAAGCTGGCCTGCTAGTTAGCAAACAAGCTAACGATTGCCTGATTTCACCCATGTCCTCTGAAGAAGGGTTGAGCTCAACGATCACGGATTGGCTTTTCATCAATTCCTGGTGGCTCCTTCTGCCATTCATCATGCTTCTTGTAGTTGCTGCCTTCATTGTGGCTTTTGTGTTGCTGTTATACATGATATCGCCTCTTATTAGTCCCAAACCATTGAAACTGAACGGGGCCCACGTCGTGGTAAGTGCACCAGATTGCTAACGCTAACGACTTCGCTAGTAGAGCTGGTAACGGTAGCTAACGTTCACTCATGACTGTAGCTTTATAGCTAGCTCTAGATTCTAACGAAACTTGCTAACTCTAGCTGAGTTTACGTAATTAAGTCACGATATGTAATGTTGTGCCTATTAGCACTATTGTTATAGCTAATAGTCGTAACTGTTTGACATGAAAATCTATTTTTTGTTCCTAATTTATAACGACAGTTAAGAGGAGTGTCACGCCCACTGATTGAGTTAACGCTAACATCACTTAACGCTAGTCACCAGTTTCATAGGTACTCCTACATTTAACCTATTAACGTTACCATATAACGTTATATCCTGCCCCCAGTGAAGGTTTACTTGAAACAGATGTATTAAGAGGTTCTTATTCAACTTAACAGTTATGTCACAGAGCTAAATATTAGAAACTCCGCTCAACATAACGGAATATATTACAACATCACTTCAAACTACAGCCTCCAAAACGACTATAAAGTTGAATAAACACCCTTTATAAAACTTTAAAGCAAAAACTGGACATTTTAACCGTCAGACTACATTATTATTAAGCTGGTGTACCTAATAAATCGTCAACTGAGTTTAGTTAGATACATTTCATTATGCAGATGTGGTAACACCATGGAAGAACTGACTTGCACATCTGTAACTATTAAGTTTCATAACATTATGGAAACATAATTGGAGCCTATGAGTTGCAGATCAACTACTCAACATTTGACTTTTTGATTAATGATCTTCTTACCATTTAAATTTTTAGGTGACAGGCGGCTCAAGTGGGATTGGGAAATGCATTGCTGTTGAGTGCTACAGGCAAGGAGCATTCATCACTTTGGTGGCACGGGATGAGGTCAGCACAAACCACATTCAACCAATCATTCCTTTGTGTCTAGCCTGGTCACAACCTGTTTGTTGTTATAGCTAACTCGTTTGATGTCAAACACAGCAAAACATATTCTAAAGGTGAATTTGTTCCATTCACGTGTTAATCTGACTTTGGTGTTGTACAGTCCGCCTGCATGTGAGCATTCTTGTTCTGAAGTTTTTACATCTTTTTGGGTAGTTTCAAAGGTGAAACCCGATGACATTCCTAAGAGTTTACACAAGATTTTTTAACAGATTAAATATGCACTTTGTCCCTCAGGCTAAATTGCTTCAAGCAAAGAAAGAGGTGGAGAAATTTGCCATCAATGACAAGCAGGTATGGGTTTAGTATTTATTTTACTAAAATATGTTACATTTCAGATATTGTTTTAATGCAACTGTTATGACTGAATACTGTATTAATATAGGGTATAGCAGATGATGGCATTTTCTATTACATTACATAAGATTGTGTACGATTTCCTTACTCAGGTGGTGCTCTGCATATCAGTGGATGTTTCCAGTGATTATAGCCAGGTGGAAAGTGTGATAAAACAGGTAATGTTACCCTCTTAGCAACAATGGAACGGCTTTTCTTTAATAATTCAGTGCTTAAGTATATTGAAGTGGCCTTTTCCTGTTGTGCAGGCTCAAGAGAAGCTGGGCCCTGTTGATATGTTGGTGAACTGTGCTGGAACAGCCTTTTCTGGAAAGTTTGAAGAAGTGGAAGTGGACCGTTTTAAAGTAGGTACCAGGGAGTGTTTCTTGTGAATGATCAGAAGTCAATAAGCTGCTCTGAATAGTACTAGAACCCATTTAAATAAAAAAAATATTCACTACTCATATTTACACCTGAATGATTTAAGAAAAAACAAAGTCAGAATAAAAAAGGAGATCAGTTTATGAATTTATAATATTTGGGTTTTAACAAGTTAATTTGAGTAAGGACATATGTTAAATGTCCAGTGTGTAGGATTTAGTGCCGTGTACCGGGTAGTTGCAAATTGAAACCCCCTCATTTCACCCTCCCCTTCCAAGCACAAAGGAGAAATAACGGTGGCTGTGAAACGCGGACAAAATGCAAACACCCATATCTAGAGCCAGTGTGTGGTTTGACCCTACTGAACTACTGTAGAAACATTGTGCTTCAATATGGCTGACTCCATGGAACCTGTGGTATTTGTAGATATAACAGGCTCTTAAACACTAGACCTACAGAAAAGCTTTAAAAAAACAGATTAAATGCCAAGGTAATCCTTAAAACAAATTGCAATCAGTAGCAAATAGTTAATTAGAGAAACTGCAACAGTATTCAGGCTGTGAAATGTGTGTCCACATTTATGCAGCGCTGTTTTACTGTCAATCACGTTATAATAGTTTTGAACTTTTGCCTTGTTTCCAATAGAAACTGATGGAAGTGAACTACCTGGGCAGCGTTTACCCAACACGGGCCGTCATAACCACCATGAAGGAGCGAAGAATGGGCCGCATCATGTTTGTGTCCTCACAAGCAGGCCAGATCGGCCTGTTTGGATACACTGCCTACTCCCCATCCAAGTTTGCCCTGCGTGGCTTAGCAGAGTCGCTGCAGATGGAGGTGAACTATCGGTCTCTCTCTTGGTATTTTTCCACCACTTTTGTTGCTGATGGTAGGAAATAATGCTCAGTGAAAGCTGCTGTTCTTCTGTTCCAGATAAAGCCATACAATATCTATGTGACTGTGGCCTACCCCCCTGACACCGACACACCAGGATTGGCTGAGGAAAATAAGACAAAGGTAAAAATCTCTTTACCACAATACATAGTAACACAATTTCACTTCCAATTCACTTACACAAGCCATTTCCTCTACTAGCCTCTAGAGACCAGATTAATCTCTGAAACATCTGGAGTTTGCCAACCAGACCAAGTGGCCAAAATCATTGTTCGGGATGCAGTGGTAAGAAATCCAGTTCACCTGCCACTGACCCACCAATCTTCTTGTCTAATTTTAAATATGAACTAAATGATTTTGGAGGGAGATGGATAATCTGTTGTTATTTCCTTTGCTCCTGTAGCAGGGAAACTTCAACAGCTCTGTGGGACCTGATGGCTACATGCTATCAGCCCTCACCTGTGGAATGTCACCTGTCACCTCCATCACAGAAGGACTCCAGCAGGTAAACAGCAGCTACATCACACTGCCACATTGGCCGAAGAAGTATTTTGCAAAATTTTAACCTCCAATTTTTCTTCTGGTCAGATTGTTACCATGGGATTGTTTCGGACCATCGCCCTCTTCTACCTGGGGAGTTTCGACAGCATTGTGCGCCGCTGCATGATTCAGAGGGAGCAGTCGAAAGCAGCTGACAAGAGGGAGTAACAGCAAGCCTTACCCTCTTCACAGCCCAATGCCCCTACTCTTCCACACACACAGCCCCGTCCCATCCCCTCTTCCAGCCTGTACTAGTGCACAACCGTAGGTGGGAAAAAGGCCACGCTTTGAGTGTATTTTAGATATCAACTTAATAGATTGGATGAAAGAAAGTGCCAGATGTTTACTCTTTGCTTGTCCAGTGATGTAACTCTTCCATAGACTTCACAGTTGTTTTGATTTTTCCTCTCAAAGCATTCCAGTGACTTTTTCCATTTAATGTGTACACCTGCTTCTTTTTGTGGGAGCAGCCTTACTTTAAGGGAGTGAGGGCAGACTAAACATCCCGTAAGCTAGTTTTAAAGTATGTAGGCTTTGTAAAAAAAAATGACAGATATCAGGCCTCCCTGCCTTCACTCACACAGTGCTGTGTTTTGTTTTCTCATAGAGAGGAAAAGCAACAGATAGCCTGTCTGACCGGTTGTGCCAAATATGGCTTTAAGTTCCTTCCCACAGGGGGCTATATTGAAAACCAGAATGGTAACTTTCAACGTTTGTCATATTGTTCCATGTATTTCAAAACTAGGTCCACATCGAATTTTACAGTTTCCACCAAAAGGGGCCCTCCCTCCCTCTCATACCACAAGTCTTTGCAGGCAAAGCATCTTCCTGTTTGACTGAATAACCTCTGTGTTTGAAACCAGTTGTGACCCTCAGCGTTTTGTTTATGCTGTGGGATATTTTGTTTTTGTGCTGTGTGTGAACCAAGCCAAGATTTGATACAGTGTTACTCTTCAGTGATATCAGAGAGAGAGAGAGAGAGAGAGAGAGAGAGAGAGCGAGCATGTGTGAAGTGTTTGATTGTTTGTTAAATTTTACTAATGCAAAAACATAATTTTCAGAAAATAATAATATTCAAAAAATGTAGACACTTCGGGTAAAGATTTTTGGGTGAGCTGTGTGCATGAATGCGTGTGTGTGTCTGCTATGACTGAGCCTTCCCTTGGGGAGAGAAAAGCCATTAGATTTTTATTGTCTCGGGAATAAACACACCAAATTATTTTCTCATCACCCCTTCTTATCTGATTGAGAAAGGAAAGCAGGTACTATGGGTTGAAGCCATGAAGTCAAAAGTCAAAAGATATTGGGGGGGGTGGGGGGGTAAAACCAGCACAGGTAGTTCCCCTTTTACCTGTGAATTGGACCAAGTTGAAAACACTATTCTTCATTTAATGTATAAAAGGAAGCGTATCAATTTTACATGCAGTTTTATGTGTCAGTGCACATATTCAGCCACCCCAGTCAAGATCCAAGTGGGATCCATAATCTGTTGGGGTGGTGTAAGTCAGGGGCAGGGCAAGACTTGCTGGTTCAAGTCATGTCCCTGTGGGTCTAGTGAGGGCGCTAGAGATTTGTTTTACATAAAAGCCTAGAGGGACTAGCATGGAAGTGTGATCTTTGTCCCTCTGATTTTGACCTGCTGTCAACCTGTCATGCACACTCGGGACTTTGTAGCTCCGTTAATGCCAATATCGATTCCCTCCTGATTTCTGTCAAGCCTTTAAAAAAAATCTTGAATTCACCATATGTTTTTTTTTTCTATATGTTTTGCATATAGAGGGAGAAAGAAAGTACAGTGTTGACTCTTGAAAGTCTTCCTTTGGTCCATCATAAACAGGGAGAATGTACTTTAATACAAATCATACAAATCAGAACATAGAAATATTATTTTTAAATACACCAATATTTGAATGCCAAAATGTGTTAAGACAATTTCTGTAGATGCAATGCATTTATTTGAGATTTACTTTGATGTTGCTGCTCAGTTGATCTTAGAGTTAGTTTGTTAAAGCTGTGGAGCAGAGTGGGGACCCATTCTAAGCCTTAAGACGTGACTACTGATGAAGCTAATGCTATAAGAATGGACCTGTCCACAGAACAATGTGGCTTAACCTACATGTTGTTTACCAGTTGATTTAATACTTAATCTTTAATACTTTTCAGTGTAAAACGCCGGCTGTTTTGTGTATTTTGTCTATTTCCAGTCACAAAAAGAAGCCTTACTGATATCCAAGATATGAAAGTGAGAATGGATGACTCATGTTGGATGATGTTCTCATTTGATATTGGTTAAAGGCATACTGTCCTGCACTCAAAGAGCTTTTCATAATTGTACATTTATTGCCATCAAAAGTTCTCTTTTACCTTGAGGTAGCAACACGTAGTTGATAGAACATGTAGCCCATATAAAAGCAGTTTTGTTTTAACCTTTAAGCTATGCAAATGAAGCCTATGCTTACAGTATGTTTCAACATACAGTCAAGATGTAAGTTCTGTAACAGTCACGCTAGTTTCCCCTATTTAATGGTGTCAGCATCAGATACTTGAGTTATTAAGTATTGAACATGGAAGTCATAATGCATTCTTGTTTCATTCTTCTTTCTTGCTTGTTTACTTTTTTTTTCTGCCAAAAAACTTAACACCTTCACCTTGTGTGCCATTGAAAGAAAATGTGAGAAGTGGAACGTTTCTTTGTCTTATTTTCTTACATGATAAACTAAATAAATACCTGTGAAGAAAAACAAAACAGAATTCCTAGTCTCACTCTTTAAGTGTCTTTAAGAGTCGATGGATGTTGGTGGTGTCAGATTTATTTGTGTCTCTTCTTAAACTGCCCTTGATGCTTTGTCACAGCCGTTTTCATCTTGCTTTATGCCACTTTATAAAACTACGGGAGGGCAATGGGAATTTAAGTATTCTGTTTAAGGAGATGAGATTTTAATCTTCCATGACAGAACTTTTAAGAGCAGCATCTCTCAGATTCGCAGAAAACAGGATTTTAGACGCTTTGTTGTCCCATCAGAGAATAAGAAGGCATGCAGGGTAGATAGACACTAGATATGGAATCAAAGAGCCCAGGGAAACCGTATACAGGCACATCAATTTTGTACCGCAAGGTTGGAACTTCATCCACAAGGGGGTGGCTGGACCACATCAAAGCAGCCTCTCAGCAGAGTGGGAGGCTCCTGTGCTCCTTATGAATTAACAAGGATCCCCTTTAAGAGCTCTGCTTGGCACATCTCTAGGTGAGCCCGGGCGAACTTGTCTGAAATTCAGCCATAGAATTGAATGTGTAAACGCGCAATCATGAGAATCGGGGCTGTTAACGATGATTTTCAGTGCAGTTCTTCATATGCACTTGGAGTCTCCGAGCGCAGCCAAAGGAATTAGTTTGCGTAGCTGACGTCAGGAATAGCTCACCAGCAGAGCGCGGCCCTCTGTATAGTGGGCAGGGAGCTGTGAGGAGGATATGAGGAGCAATCGTGGGAGAGGACTCAGTCCGACCTTGTCTGGCTCACAGTCCCGCGCCTCGTTGTGCGTAAACGCTGCTAAAATAGTTGGCGGCGTTTAAAGCCCCTTCGGGCGCGTACAACTTTGGCCCTCATTCATGTTTTTATTCGCAACACATCCACGTCTGGATGATGTGCACAGGAATAGATCAACACTTCTCCAACCTCTTCCGCATATTGGATTTCTGCAAAGAGAAGGTCGCCAGTGTATCTCCAAGGATTCGGAAATGAAAACTGCTGCTGACACGGACTCAGTATTTTTGGACTTTTGAAACGTTTTTTTGCGCAGTTTTGATCAAGAGGTTTTTTGTTTTGTTTTTTCCCCCAACTAACGAGCCTTTTTCTCCCTGTGTGGGATCCCTCGTTGCATTGCCTCTATCTTAATATAATCGAGTTTTTGGATAAGCCTGTGCTGTGCATCGTACAGTGCGCAAATTCGAGCATAATGCATTTTATTTAGGACAACCTCTGACTGTACAAAGTGCCAAATTAAGCCGGAATGGCGAACGAGTGTAATCGCAACATTGTGGAAAAGTATATCTGCCATAAACTCTCCAAACAGGGCTACGAGTGGGGGTTTGACGCTGTCCGGAATGCAGATGCCGGTAATAATGGGTCAATAGTTGCCCCTCCACCGAGTTTGGTCCGCCGGTGCCGTGGAGCCAGCACCGGGCCCGACAGCGAGAGCATCCCCCACCTCTGCACACGGCTCCCCCAGTCCGACCCGCATGCCGCCATCCACAGAGTCCTACGCGAGGCTGGAGACGAACTTGAAAGACTGTACCAGCCGGACTTCACGGAGATGTCGCGGCAGCTGTATCTCACCTCCACCACGGCGCAGAGGAGATTCGCCGACGTGATAGACGAACTGTTCCGGGACGGGGTGAACTGGGGCCGGATTATCGCTTTCTTCGAGTTCGGGGGCACGGTGTGCGTGGAGTGCGTGGCGAAGGAGGAGATGGCAGCGCAGGTGAACAACATCGCGGAGTGGATGACTGAGTATTTAAATGGACCTCTGAACAGCTGGATACAAGATAACGGGGGATGGGTAGGTCTGATTCCGTGTAGTTGAGCGCTTTGCAGTTGTGTGCCACGGGGGCGCAAAAGTCCTCTTTTACTCTGGTTGAACAGGTTTAATCAGTAAATTCAGCTCGTGTACACATGTTTAATTAAAAAAAGGAGCCTTCTGATATGAGTTAGTAGAACATAACATCGAAACCACAATTGCAGTTGATCATTAATAAAAGCCTATTTCGAGATGTTCCCATTACACACGACATCGCGAACGCTCGAGATGGACGGCCTCTGATTGGACGTTCACGGTGGCTGTTAAACGTACTGGACCAATCAGGCTGCCTGATCTGTCACACCTCCCGACGCTCTAATAAAGCGTCAAAGCGTCAAATCGACTGCAGAGCCAGTGGCAGTCACGTTGCTGTCACTGAGAGGAGGAGGGGGCAGTCCAGTACATTCCAGAGCGAATTGGATCTTACAAAAAAAATCATATTTAATTGAATGCATCACACTGGAAAGATCCCAATATTAATTTCAGCACCTAGCTGTATCTAAAGCTTCTATGCTGCAAAGTGCTCCAGTGCTGTTGTGATGTGGCATTAGGTTATGGTTGTAGCAGGAGGGAAGAGGCCAGACACATGTCAGCAAACAGAAAACTATTGAAATAATGTGTTTATGCCTCTGGGCATGGCTGGACAGGGCTAAGGTATCAGGGCTGTGCTCTGCACATCTAAATGACACATACACTTTCAGGTACTAATAAGGAGAGGCACATACACTCTGCCTCTACCTAACCACACATGTACTCATTCACAGAGATATCAAACAAGAGTTGAATCGGGGGGGAGTGCAATATCGTATCAATTTCTGCAATAATTCTTCTTTTCTGCAGCCAGTGAAGCGCACAGTGAAGTGTAGAGCACAGCCGCCTCCTCTTCTGTGATGCTCAGCCACTATTAAACCAGTCTGCCATGAATTAGCCTCTAATTAGCAGAGGTGCTCTTAATGAGAGCATAACATTTGTGTTGCTGGGTTATCTTAGCCGGAAGGTATCAGAATTGGGTGGTTGGGGGGGAGTTGGGGGTCATCAATGATTCATATTGAACATTTCATCTCAAAGGGAAGGACCGTTTAACATTCCCCTTGAGTCTGCCTTGCCCCTGGAGGTGGCAGGTTGTGCCACATATCAAAGGCAGGGAACAGAGGGAGGGCCCTCCAGGAACACTGTGTGCTAATCTGCAGCCGCTGTGTTTAACATACAGTCCTCTGTGCATCTAGGTTGGAACTCTTTTGTCTGCTTTTTTAAACCTGTGCCTTGAAGCTGGAGCGGGCTGGGCTGTCGAGATGCACGCTCGAGGTCTCTGGAGCCTGTTCCCACTGTACAATAATGTAGGTCATCATAGTCTGTGTTTTCCAGCTGGGCGGAGATGACTGTATCTCTGCTGCTCCGTGTCCACTTTAAAGAGAGAGAGAGCAGTCTTTTAATCCAAAGGATTATTCAGGATTATTTGAAAGCATATGCTTGCAGTTTGGGTCATTTTGGTGGATTTATGCTTTCAGCAATGAGGAAACCATATCCAAATTCTTTTTGGCTCAGACTAGGCTCTAAAACAACCCAATACAGAATATATCAGCGTTGGCTCATGTAAGTTTATACCTTGAATGTTTTGAGCTTCAGCACAGACAGACAGGAGTCTAACAGACACTGGTGTTGATTTATATAATCATTTGAATGCCCTTCAGGTGGGGAATTTCCTGAGGTGTGTGTTTTATGTTTCAGTTATTATCTGACATTTAGTAAGTGACACAACTCTGTCTGTGCTCTAGACAGCATTTGTGAAATTCAGCTTCTCTTTTTTTATTGACTTGTTGGCAAGTGTTTGAAAAATACAAAAGCTCCTTTATTCACAATGTGCCAAAAAGGTTGTTTACCCATATTATTTGTTGGTACTCTTTGACCTAAAGATCCTCTTACATAGTGACGAGTCTGGGATTTGTGTTTGGTGTATATAACAACTGAAAGTTTCATGAATTGTGCACCTACACCTCAAGATGCTGAGATTTCTTATCAGACATTTCCCCTCAGCAGTACCCAGAATTTTAAAGATACTGAGGTCATGATTTCCCCCCAAATGCACACACTTCAGGAAACAAACTGGTCTGAAAATAGTAGATGTTGGCTTTAGAGTAGTCAATTTGAGTATATCCAGCCAATTAAATACCTACCATGTGTAAATTTCTAATTATACAAGGTTAACAACCCCAGTTGCTAAAACAAATTCCCAGAAAAACCAGAGGACATGACCTCAGCGCCCTCAGTGGTAGCTGCGGCCCGACAATGGCTTCCACTGTTTGGACATAATCTTGCAACCAATCTGTTTCGGTGTGAGAGCTTTGAGTGGATTGCGATCGCGCAAATGTGCTTAATTTTTATGTCTAATCTGCTCATGTTGGACTTTGCAGAGGGTTTCCATACAATTTGGGGGTCACACATTTTTGAAGGTGTATATGGGTTGTAAATATTTCATTCAATTCATCCACCATCTGCCAGGTGGCTCTTAGAGGGATCAGGATAAAGCACAGTTTATGCTTCAATCACTGCAACCTTCTGATGAGCTTCTATAGACTACAACAATGAATACACTGAATAAACATAGTTAGGCCCACTGTATATGCTGTTTAGACAGGTTGTGTTTGTAGACACACTGTCCATTGTGTTATTGTGTGCAAGAGGTGAGTCTTGGGTTTTCCATCACCCTTAAAACAAAGCTGGGGTGCTAATCAACCTATTACTGACATTTTGACATGTGAGAGTGGTATGGAAACAGCTTTCTATCAGCCACCCTCTGTTTCCTGTTGTTTTTGAGACAATTTGAACCCAAAATAGGAGTGCCCACTAATCGTTGTTGAGTCTAGGCATCACCGGTGAGTCAAATATACTTTCAGTTAAACAAAACTATCTGCCCTTTAAAAATAACAAAGCAGTAACTGTATTTGCAAAACCCAGCTGAGGGTGAAATAGCTCCTATTCTGCACTGATTACTTCCCACACTCCAGGATATAAAACACTGTCCTTTCATTGTCCTTAACACTCAGTTTTTTTCCACCTGTATGAATTCATCCTTTGTGGTGGCAGAAATTGCACTCATCAGGGAACGATTGCGTTCAGGCTGCAGCCTCTCCCACACATGGGGCACCTGTGTTTATTTACAGGCAGTAAATACCAAGTGATTGAACAAAGTGGCAGACAGCGTCCGACTTCTGAAATTACATGCTTGACCTCAGACATTTGACTAACTGAGGGGGTGGCACTAAGCAAAATGTGCTCCGACAGAATAACTGCGGTTTCACAGCTTTGGAAAGGCTAACTGAGAACAGCATCAGATAGGATATTGGGAAAATAATTTCTTTGATCCAAACTGAAATAGCTCAACAACTGTTATATGAACTGCCTGAGTGGATTAATCCTTCTGATTCTGGGCATCCCCTTACTTTACCTGTAGTGCCACCATGAGGTTGGCCTGGTGATGGCATAACCTTCCACCATCTAGCACCATCATCAGGTCAAAATTTGAATAATGACCATACACTGGAAAATTAATGATATTCCCATCAGCCTCAGTTGTACTTATGTTTTTACAGCCAATTAGCAACTGTCGCAAATGCTAACAAGTTGCACTGAGATGACGAATGTGGTAAACATACCTGCTAAACATCAGCATGTTAGCATGGCTCTAGATGTGTTTTCTTTACGTGTGGGAGACGAAGATGTATGGTTTTAACGAGATTCATCTCATGAAAACTTTTTTTGAAGTCTCAAACAGCAGGATCAAGTGTCTGAGGAATGCTGCTAGCCAGGTGGCCTATTTTTCTATGTTACAGGTGTGTGTGTGTGTGTGTGTGTGTGTGTGTGTGTGTGTTCATGAGTGTGGGTGTAGAGGGATTGTGTGTGTGTGTGTATATATGAGGAGAAAACAATGGAAGTTGGCTTGGGTTGGGTCCATCCTGTGGGGGATTCCCTGAGCACAATCTGCTCATCGACGGGTGGGACCTGCATGTTGCTACGGTATTGCGGGCATCTGGCTGCGCCCCTCTCCTCCCTTGTTGAGGCTGAGTGGATCTGGGACAGCGAGGAAGTCATTAATCTCTATATAGGTGACATGTCGGCAGAGTAGAGGAGGAAGAAAACCCAAACAAACTCTCTCACAAAGGAGGCAGCCATGTAGCAAGAAAGCAAAAAAAAAAAAAGCAATATCCCAATGAGAGCTCACTTACATCCAATTTCTGTCTCCTAGATGCAAATTCAATCTGTTTACACAAGTTAGTACTAACCGTGACGACGTTCAGGAAATGTTCATGGCTATGTTTCCGATGTCTTTGAACTGCTCTCCTAACAAAAAGAAGTCTGTATTGACAGTGAAAGGGAAAGCTACATTAAAGGACACATGCTTTCGCAGTGTAATGAGCTCTATAAGTCATGACGGATCCATCCGTTCTGAGCCAGAAATCCTCTCTTCTCACTTGTCATAGTCAGTTGTTTCCCTTTTTCATCTGTGCATTTGTAGTTGTTTATCAGTCGGGCCACTCAAAATTAGTGAGCAGAACCAACTCCACTTTCTTTTTCCTAGCAATCAGAGGACTAAGAGATGACTCATGCAAATAGCATGTAGGGGTTTTTTCCCCTCCCACCCATGATTTCAAAACAGAGAAATAACAATATAATTTCACTGCTGGAGAAGCGAAAAATTTCTGTGCTTAAGGCTGAGTTTTGGAGACTTCAAAATCAATGTTATCTCTTGATGTGGACTCTTGGCTCTGTAATGGAGACTGTATACCACAAAAGAGCTCAGTGTGGCGAAGAGCAGCCAAGATTTCCCCCCTGTACTGTACCCCTTTTGCTGCGCAGGCCTCGGTCGTTCACCATCTGCCACTGTGTTTACACCCATCAGCCCGGCAACTGTAATCTCAGAAACATTTCCTACAGACGCAGGCTGCTCTGGGCTGTAGCTCTCTGAATCAGTCTGAAATGAATACTTTCTTTCAGGAACAGGCCTGAAGAGATCTCTAGTCTTCTGAGTTGCTCACAGCACAAAGACCTTTGTTCCAAATATTCAGTCCTGTGTGGAAATACTTTGGCGAGCAGATGTAATAACCCTTTAGAGTTTAGGTGGTGCAGTTTGAGTGACACTAAAGAGACTACTCTGGTCCTGGTTTATGCTGGGATAACTTCTGTATCTGAATCAGTGCCTAGATTAAACTTTTGGTTTACTGTTAGGTATGTTTCCATGGCAGTGTTTTCACAAAAGTAAAATGGTAGACTCCATTCACACCACTCTTTGTGGCCTTCTATGCATGTTCTTACAGCAAGAGCAAGACCCGCTTTGCATTATCAGCCTCCCACTACATAGAACAACAAACACAAGGTTTTGTTGCAGCTGGATACGGTGCAATGAATAATTTAGCTATTTATTCCAAATTTGAACAGGAATTCTTTCATTTTCTGACAGTAAAATCAAGTCGACCCTCAAACTGTAGACATGCTGTCAGTCTTAATTATAGAAAAGGCTGGTATCATGAAGACAGAGTTACACACTGTCTCTCTAAAGTGCTCTAAATTCACCCAAACAAAGGATTTGTATCATACTGTTGACTGGAACGTAAGGTCAGACATTCAGTTTGATGTCTTTTCAGCTTTATATGACCTTTCTTTTATGTCATGTTTAAGCCGTTCTTTACCGTATCATTCCGCACATGCCGAGCATTCCGTGAACATGCCGGAAATGTGTGCACAAGTGTTGTGAATAGAAATCACCTTAACAGCACGATTAGCACAGGAATACTGTTCTGTTTCAGTTTCTGGAAAATAATTCTGGTGCTTTGTGAGTGCTGTGACCTCACCTCTCCCCAGAGAACCTCCACCCCGTCCTGTGTGCTTATTTCTGGGTGTCCTCAGGAGAGCCGGAGGAATGTCTGCTGGGGAACAGTGACTGTAAATAAATAATGGAGACGACCTGGGTGTTTCTTTCCTGAGTGGGCGGTGAAGGGTGTGAGTAATTTTTGTTGTCGGATGATCATGTCAGCTGAGCTTGCTTCATTCAGGAACCACTGTAAGTGTTTGTGTGTTCACGTGTGTGCGGTTTATTTTGTAGGCCTCAGAGGCCAAGGGAGCCTACAGATTGGTGTCTGTGAATTCAGCCATATGATTGTGTTTCCTTTTATTATGTTGTTCGAGTCAGTAATCACCTCAACCTGCTGTTTTTCCTGTTTCATGAGGGACACGTGCCTGAGCTGTTTAAAAGCACTGCTATCCCAGTCAGAACACACACTGATGAATAATATATGGAGCAGATAAAATCGGACACTAAATGGATGTCCCTCAAGTAGAACCCCGAAGGCTGTCTGTGCTCCAGTTGAGAGACTACCTCTTCGTTTTCCTGGCTTTTTGTCTCATCCTCTCCTTCTGCCTGTCTCTTACCCCATCACCATAGACATACACTCATTTACACACATATACGTGCCCAATACCTTCACAAATGACACACTAATACACCGAGACCTGGCTTTTAGTGTCAGGTAACGTTCCAGATTCCTGAAAAATGCAGGGACATGTGAGAGGCCTCTAAATATAGAAGTGTTGCCATCACTGCTCCCGTGTGGTCCTTTAATTGTCATGTTACACATAAATCCCTGCCCTGTTTGCTTCCGTGCTATCACTGCGTTCACATCACAAACCCACCCCCAATCTACATGAAAAAAAATCCTAATGAACCATTTGAGGCGGCAGATAAAAGAGTTTTCCACCTTTCCTGTCATGGTGGGAGCTGGATAATGAGGAGTCTACTGAGACACTAGTTGACTTTGCCACTGGGCACACCCTTGCAAGCTGCGCAGCATATCAATATAGGGCAAGGTTAAACGGTTCCTCCCATTGTCTAGCTACTGTAGATATTTTTGGGACAAACCCCCAAAAGGGTTTTAAAAGAGATTTGATATTTCTCAATTAATTTCTAGAGCAACAATAGCCACTGCTGCTTGAAATGCAACAGGGTATGTCTCCTATTACTTTCTTGTTCACAAAGAGAGAGCCTGTTACATGCATAGCATAACCTAAATAGTTATTAAAAGGTCAGTTCACTCAAATCACAAAAACAAGATCTTCTTTCTTACCCCTAAGTTTTCTCTGGGAACTATTTCCTGCCAAAGAAATAGTCACAAGAAATGTAAAACACAAACGTAGAGGTTTTTATACCCCAGAGACGTTTCTTTGGAAGAAACATTGGTGTTGAGTTTTTCAAAATAAAATGTAAGCTGACAATAAATACATTTACAGTCATCTCAGTTGTATTGGGCCTGCCTATTTGGACCTGACCAATATTTGCTCATCTTTTGGTTCAGTTTTGGTCTCCAGCAACGCCTGAGGGAAATATTTGTCTCTCCAGCTGTTAAATGATACACTATGTTCACTAGTTAGTTGTTAACTTCGTCTGCTGGGCAGGTAGCATACTGAACGAAAACAATAAAATTGCATGTTGTAAAACCAAAACAATGAGCTGAAAGATGCTAAAATGCCCCTTAGAGCTGAGAGAAACGTTTTAATTGTTAATATAAAATATGGATTGTTGCAGTTTTAAACCTAAAAATTCTGCATGACTAGATACCAGAAGGGGGTTAATGGGGAAATATGTTTTTGTGACTGGGGTAAACTTTAAGGTTTATAGAGTCCATATATACACAGAGGCAGGCAAACACAGAAGCGGATGTACTGGTGCAAATCAGTTATTTGCTGTCCACAAAATGGCTGTGTACACACTCACATGCATCTGCATACACACATATACTGTGGCACATCAGCGTGTACACACAGAAGCGGATGTGGTAGTGTGAATCAATAATGCTGTGTTGTCACAGGGTGACATGTGAGCCATGGCAGGGAGCAGATGGCCCCGGGGTGCCTGGCTTCCTGTTAGCCGTGCCATTCAGCCTCAAAACACACACACAAGCACATGCACGCACACACACACACACACACACACACACACACACACACACACACACACACACACACACACACACACACCCTACCATCTCCACTGGGATTTTCCCAGTGCAACTAGCCACAGCACTAGCCATTAACAAACAGCATGCCATTATTGGCTCTTCTCTGAAATGCTGAGTACATGCCCTCCCAAAAAAAATAACAACAGCCAGATAATGGTAAATAGATCTCTGTGCCTCATCCATTGAGGTCTGGGGTAAATAATTCTCCGGACCCCCTCCCCAATGTGATTTCTGCCAGCAGAGCAAACAGCCCTCAGCAAATCTGATTTGTTTCAGCGGGGGCTGAGTGAGGTCAGCCATTGCTCGGATATCACTTTGACTATGTTGTATTGATTGAGCATTTCCGATGGTTTGTGTTGGTATCTCTGAGCAAAGACTCAATTAACACAGTGAACTCGTGGCCGTAAAGGTCAGACTGTATAAGAAGGTGATTTATTGAAATTCATGCAGTAGGTGAAGAGTGTCTCTGTGGAAAGACCGTTGCAAGATATTTTAACACTTTTATTCTGATGCCTTTCAACCGGTGTGTGTGTGTGTGTGTGTGTGTGTGTGTGTGTGTGTGTGTGTGTGTGTGTGTGTGTGTGTGTGTGTGTGTGTGTGTCACTCCTGGTAAGACAGCACCACCCTGTTGGCAGTCACCTTTGATGGCGACTGATTAGGTTTGAAGTGCAGAGAAAACGATACGCCCCTGATGTTTGGAAGATAAAAGCTTTGCCAAGGGAACGTTCCTGCTGCTACGCATTGTTTCAGGGCAGCGTTCACTGTTCATGAAACTCCTCGCCATCCTGAACTCTTGATGTCCGCCCAGACCTAAGACCAAATTCTTTCAACATGCTGCTTGGCACAGACATTTTATCGCTGTCAAAGATAACCCCTGCCATTTTCAGAAGAGTAACACTGCGTGTTACTTCTGACAGGGATATCTCACGGGCAAGGGCATACCCACTACTGCTGTGGCATTATGCTACATCAATTTTACTGAGTCTACTCTGAAGGTGTGCTGACTTTAATTGGTTGTTGGGCTGTCATTACAACTTCAAATAGTGATAGATACTTCAAAGAAAACAGGGAGAATTGAAAACAGGAGAACTGACAGTGATTCCTTTTCTTGTTAAGGTATTTTGTATAGCATTGTTGGTGTTTTTTTTTGACAATACAGTGCTAAGGATGCAATCATCTTGTGACTTATGTCAGAGCAAATTTTTTATGATGGCTGGATTCAGTTATGTCAGGCGCCATTTTGCTTTATAGAGGAGTGTTAACTGTGACATGTCTAGACGAGTCTCATGAAGGCAAATTTAACCACTAGAAGTTTAATTAAGTCTGTAAATTGACCTATAAAGTGCTTCATTTATCTTTCACATCTTGTGGTGAAAAAGCTGTAAAAACCAGAAGAAGAAAGAGCCCAATAAGTATGTATATTCTTTCGTTTAATCAACAGAATTTCACTATTACATTGTAAAAAAAAAAAGAAAAAAAGATCTGTGATTGTGACTGTACCAAATTATCAGGAATTTTTGCGAACTCATTTTCTGATACCACCCAATCTATCAGGACAGGCACTCAGACCCCTCGACCTTCAATGTTTCCAGATTTGAATTAATGTGAGTCCACATTTCTGCACTCCAGGGAGGACAAGGGGTTAGAAAATATTCCTGGATGAAATGACTGGACTTCACAAGGTGTCTTTGATCAGGAGGTGAAGCTAACAGGTTTTAGGAGGAGAAGGAGGAGGAGGAGGAGAGATGGAAGGGCAAGCAAGTGGACGAAGCGTATAAAGCAAGAAACATGCAGTCCAGTCCTTCTTACTACCACATTGAGACTGCTGGGGTAATTGCTGGAAAGAAAGTATGGGTGGTTGGCAGATCAGGTCACCAGGGTTGAAAGACCAAAGCAAAATGGAGCTAGTAGAGCAAATGGTTTTGATTTCATTGGAGTCCATGCTGTTAGTGGAGAGTTGGAGAAGTAGGAGTAGATTGGCTCACTCCATAGAAATGTATTGAGCAAACTTGGATATAGTTGCCTGTTAAAGTCATCTGACTCAACAATCATCTGATTCTCAGCTGATCCATCTGCTGACGAGAAAGCCAAGGAATGTACTCATGAAAACATCCCCATGGGCATTACATAGCACAAAATGAAAATACAAAATGAATATTTTTAAGTGTTGCAGCTCAATATAGTATGTGTGCATTTTTTCCAGTATGAGTCAAATGTTGAGGCAGTTTATTCTAATATTCACTGCAACTTCAAGGTTACTCAGCTCACAACAGGCAGTCACTGAATACCACTAATTACATTTTCCATGGATTATTCCATAGAGAAAATGCCAATAGAAAAAGAAAAAACCCCTCCTCTATTATAAAACTGACATGTGCCTTATTAGCTTTCTGCACATTTTCACACCAGACCTTCAGTGTCACAATAGGCAACTTATTATCATTCATCGGGTAGCCTGTGCTTGTTTCCCTTTAGTCTCTGCATACAGACAGGGAAGGTCACACGGCTCTGAGTTAGTCAACCTGCTCCAGATAGTTCAAACAATCGGCCGTTTTTAAAGCGCGCTGCTCAACATAGATCTCCCCAAGGTCTCTGCGAGTCACATTGAACTCAAACCAAAGAAAGAATAAAGGACCGGGAATGAAAGTGCTGTCCACCCCGGCTATTAGCTTCTCAAATAGGCTTTAATTATATTCATCTTTATCTGAAAAGCATTTAAAAATGTAGTTATTATATTACATAATGCAAGTGCCCGGTGTAGCTGTGCTCCTTGCAGTCGACTTGGTTATCTCAAGGTTCATTCCTTCTCATATCAGGCCTCTCGGGCACACACAGTGCAGTTGTTTGTCTCCACACTTCAATGCATTCCTCTCATTCCTCTCCCCCTGGATGAAAATCAGCTGGTTGCCTGAGAGAGGTCACTGAACTTTTCCCTAGTATTCCTAGCCTGAGAGGAAGAAGGGGGGAGGGAAAAAAGTTTTCTCAGCCAGGAGAAGATCGGAGTTCATTCTAAGATTACTGACAATTTAACACAATATAGGCGTAGATACATGCTTGGATTTCTCAGCCGGAAGTTAAATTGCGTAACTGTAACCATTGCTTCCCCTTCCCCCCCTCAAAATGACCTCATGTTCCATGCAGGATAGAGACATTTTGTCACGCATTTCCCAGTTTCAGCCTCAGCCTGTGCGAAAGCTACTTTCCTTCTCATTTTGAGTTTTGCTTTGTCTTCAAACAAACCTTTCTTTGATTCCGTAACACAAATATGACGGCAGAGACAAAGAGGAAGTATTAGGATCTTTTACCAAAGTTAACAGTCCAACACTGTAAGAATACTTTAATCTTTCTTTCTAAAAACATAGTGAAGTAGAGGTATAAAGCAATATAAAAAATTAAAGTGCAAGTGCCATTATACTTTGTACTCAAATACTTTTACCACCACTGGCAGTAGATATCTTCACTTTGACGTTGTGGAAAATTTTCATTGTGGTTGGGATCCACTTCTCCCCACTTCAAAGGTGTTCCTGAGGGAGCTGTACCTCAAACAGATTATTGTTTTCTCTGACATTATCGGACATCTGAGATCCTCAATCTACTCTGCTCTGCTCACAGCGTGCCCCTGTCCCAGACTGTGGCCTCTCTCATTTACATGGGCACACGGAGAACACTGCTGAACCTGAAACCTGGCCCCGTGTACTCCCATCACGTAAACCGCTCCAATATCTTGTTGCCAAAACTGACAAGCTTTCATTAAGCGGGCGACTTTACAAGACATCTCCTGCATGAAAGAGGAGCCTATGAGAGGCATCTAACTTTGATGTTCTAATACTTTCTCCTTCACCGACATGTTTAATTCTCTATTAGATGATATTACACTCAATTTTGTTTGGCACTGCTACCTAAATTACAGGGATTTTATCAAAGGAAAGATCACAACATTCCCGCTTTTTGTGAACATAAAACTTGCCCTTTTGTCAACAGTTTGCTTCTTCTTCGGCTGGGAGCTAGGATTTAGGAGTCAGTTAATGGTTCAAAACAAATACAAATCTCTTAGTTACAGTGTCTAACCAACTGTAGCTCTCCGCTGTGGCTCCCCCTCCCTTTCTCCACGGTATTAGTATGACTACATGTTTGGCTTGCCTCTAGTCTTTCCCTAGTTACCCGCACAGAGTCTGTGATTTAACCATACTTGGCTCTACCACAGAGAAGCCATAGTCTCAAACCAGACAGTGATGTCATCCCCACAGCATCTGGCACAGGAAGTGACTTAACACTAACTGAACTGTCAAGCTCTTTTACGAAGACTTCCCCAATCACTGGTGCCTGAAAAGCCCCTTTTCGAAGATCAGGATTGTGTCATTCTGTTACATCAGAGAAAGAAAGAAAACCACAATAACGGAAAAGCTGAAAGCACCATTTCAAGAAAATCTAAAAACCAAATGACTTCATCTCTTGGGCAAGTTCAGAACAATCAGCCACCATGTGTGCTGCACATCGAGTATGCTGCAGATGGTGTTCACACACATCCCATTCATTAGGTCGTATACAGTAGTCGCTTTTGGCTCATCAGTCGATCTATTTTCGGCTCCACTGCATTTGAGATGGTGGTTGTGTGGTCTCAAGGTCTTGAGGGGTCAGTGGATATGACTTTTAAGGCTTGGAGCAGCATGCGGCCCCTGTCACAGGAAATGGGTCTCTCTCATGGGCTCTGTTTGTCACAGGAGAAGCAACAGGCCACCTGGGAATCTGCTGGTTCCCACGGTCTCTATCAGAGGTTTCTATCTGAACCAATCAGGCAGAGCGGCTCTCCCATGGGGGGGGGGGCTCCCACGCTCTGTTGTTTTGTCAAAGTAAGAGGTGTTCTAGTTCCTGTACACAGCAATCTAAAGCTGATTTAAAGCTGATAGAGCAGTTTGAAATGTCAAAGTTTTACCTTGGTGTTTAATCATTAACCCAAATGGGTTAGAATGAATGAGAAACATGGCATTGCCTTTTTTGTGCTTTTAAATGCCACAGATAGGGCTTTAATTTACCAAGTGCCCCTGCATTCCTGAATGCAAAATTTGAACAAAACAACCCAACGATTATCTGAGAAAAAGCACCACAGTTATTTGGTCTTCACATGCTTGCAAGGATTTCTGAAGCCACAAACACGTCACCAGAACAGTCAATGTACTATGCTAGGCTTCCTAGGAGGGAACACAGAGCTATTAGACATCCAAGTGGCAGACATCCTGTCTTTACTGGAAAGCCACTCAAGCCAGGTTTAATGCACTCCAAACACACCAGCCTCCAACAGTGGGGATGATGACTCAGCGGCCCTTTTCCATTCTCCGCTCTGCTCTTGCACGTCATCGGTGGCCTTTTAAATGGGCCGAGCATTGGTGATGAGAGTTGTTTTATTAGATTGTGCAGCCCTGAACCAGGAGCTCACATGAAGCCTCCTGATATTTATAGCAGCAGTCTTGCTGCTTCTGTCCGGTTTGAGTATTGTAATTTCCTCCTCTGCTAAGGGCCGGATAGGCTCGGTGCAGACATCCTCTTTCAGCTGCATTGTATCTATTTGAGGAAGCCATTGTGCCAAGTGTTGGCAACTGTGAAGGATTTTAGATCAATTGTTGAGGTTGAAATAGGTTTCAAGGTCAAAATCACAAGACTGGGTTCTTTTAAAGAATAAAAGAAACATTGACTGAGCAGCAGAGGTTGTCTGATTTATTGCGAGAGAAAAGGATTGTCTCTCTGCAGCTCTCCCTTTGCTTTGATGTCTCCTCTGCATACAGAAGTGACTGATTGGAAATGATACACTCTGAGCCTCAGTAAGATGTGCAGAGGTGTCGATAAACCAGGCGCAAGAGAGCTTAGCAAGTGAAAGGAGAGAAAACACAGTCTGCACCCATCCCCTTGCCCTCACCTCTCTGAGCCCGCAAGGTCACCCAGTCCTTCATCTCATGTTGGATCAAAGCTGTTTAATACAAATCAATGGGCTCAACAAGAATAAAGGACCTGCAAGGATCATAATAACTGCTAAGTCAAGGCTGAGTAAACAGATCAGAAATGTTTGTCTATTTAAAATCTGTTTGCACCCCCCAAAAAAACTTGATGCTGCTGCACAAATTGGACGGTTTAACTCCAGTGGTTCTCCTCCTCCTCCTCCTGCCTCCTTGATGGGATAAAAACCAAGTGAAGCGATTTTCATCTCCAAAGAAACCAAAGTCTCATGTGTAAAGTTACAGTCCTCATTTATCTGGCAGTTTAGACAATGAAAAATGGAGACAGTAAAAAAAAACGCAGAGTGTCATGAGGAGTGTGGGTGATTTACTGGCGATCACGTTTCATGTTCCAGTAGAGCAGGCTCACTCCCACGGGAGACTGTGCTGTTTTGTAAACACACAAATGCTGCTGCTGCTGACGCAAATTTGAATATTTATGAGCCTTTAGGGTAGCATCCAACGTCAAATCTGTTTCTCCCTTTACAGCTGAGTGCAATGGAAGTGCATTGCCAAGTATGAAACCTGAGTCTTCCATGACACCCAAAACCAAAGCAAATTAAAAAGGTTTCCCATTTCTTTTGATTCAAATGCGGACTTTGTGTTCCCTTTTTTATCCGACAGACTGACATTGCTCCATAGTTACCATCGTGTCTGGCCATAGGAATATTTAAATGAATGATCATGCGTTGGCTAAGGGCTGCATTTAGTTATTGTTTTCATTATCAATTAATCTGCTGATAATTTTCTTGAGTAACTGAATAATTACAAGCTCCCAGAGCCCAAACTGACATCCTAAAATTACTTGTTTAATCTGACTGTCTAAAACCTAAAGATAATTCATGAAAAAAGATACAAAGCAGAGAAAAACACTTCATTCACATTTTAAAAAAAGCTGGAACAGAGAATATATATATTTATTTATTTTGTCTTTAAAAAATGTGTTAGTGGAATACTTTGGAAAATCAATACCACTCTTTCTCTTTCACTCTGTCCATAAGATAGCTAAAGATAAGCCTGCGGCCAGCAGTTGGTTTGTATATTTTATCACAAAGACTGGAAACAGGAGGACGCAACTAGCTTGGCTTTGTCCGAAGGTAAAAAATACTGCCTGCCAACACCTCTAAAGCTCACTAATAATTCACGTTATACCTTGTCTGTAAAAAAAAAAAAACAAGGTGGAAAGCTAAGCTCATCGGCTGTTGATGGCAGCTTTGTATTTCACAGACTAACTCTCTGCCAGAAAGTGAATGAGCATATTTCCCAAAACACCAAACCATTTTCTGTCGATCAACTAATCGGTTAATTGTGTTATATGTTTTTAAACCAAGGATGCTACTCAGACATTTAAACAAGCAATGCTGTTTTGTTAGTCTGAGCCACTAAAAGTTTGGGTATTGATTGGGGTGTATTTTCCAGATTTGTACAGCTTTCCACACAGTTTGTCACCACTTGGCTGTGAGGTTGTTGTTTCCAAGTATTGCAGTATTGTCACAGTGCAGTGAAAGGCTCAGTGCCCTCAGCTCCAAGCTGTTAGGCGGTGCTGACACAGGGGGATTCACTGGGTAATGAGTATTGCAACAAACTCCTCAGTCATCTCATTTTTGCAGAGCCAGTCGATGGATGACACTCCAGAGACTTGATCGAACCTGACCTTGCTGCCAGACGAGAGCTTGCTGTCCTGTCACCTATTGTGTCTGGAGAGGGGTGTTTTTTTTTCTAGCTGTTGTTGTTGTTGTTGTTGTTGTTTGCATCTGTGTATGTTACGTTCAAAACAGATCAATTGCAAAGGATATTAATGCCTTCCTTGCATTTTTCTTCATCTCCCATTACTCCCCCTCAGCTCCTGAAATGAGAGTTTTGTTTGACTTTAATTAGCTGCGGAGAATTCTGCAAGAAGCTCATTAGAAAATCAAAGAGGGGTGGCGGCGGCAGCGTATGCAATATTATAAGTATGTTACTATGTGAATGCTTAGGAAATAAACAGAGCGTGGGGAGAAGCTCGGTTCAGAGGTGAATATAGCAGCAAAGCCACAACAGGCCCTTTAATTATAAGTTGAACTTTAACCCACATCCCTTTCTCTCAGCCTCAGTCTGCCCACAATTACCCACAGAAACGTCCCAAAACAGACATGACTGCCTAATCATTTTTTCTGTTTTGGCGAAAGCGCTGCTTGGGGTTTTAGCGGAGCTAGCCATGCGCACAAGATGACTCATTATCTTCCACACAAGTTGAGGGATAATTCCCAATTGCGAGGGGATACCCAAAGGAACTGGCAAATGTTTGGTATTTCCTGTTGCCCTTAAGACAGCATAAGGCCATCCGAGGAAGACAACAGAGTAAAGTCTCTTTGTGTCCACGAGAAAGAAGCTGAGCAAAACCTCTAAGGTCTAAATCATGTGAAAAACAAATCAGAGGTCGAGGACAGTCTCTCTCCCGCTGGTGGGAAAAGCAAATCATGTGTGAAGCTTCCAGCCTGGGTAACCATGACATTCGGGGTAGCAAGTTGCCACCCCATGGCTGAGTATGGGATCCTCTCAAGTCCTTGCTGTTCAGTCAGACTCCTGCACTGTGTGTGTCTCTCTGAGGAATTCATTGTGTGCAACAAAAAAAATGAAGGAAAGGCAATGTGTAAACCTGGCTAGGCATTTTCCCATTGGATTCTTGGCTTCTGTAGGACGGCTGTGACCTTTAAAAAGCCATTGATCCAAAAAATGAATACTGTAGAGAACTGCATCCTGGACTTTATTTCCCAGATGCACACCTGCTGTCAATGGCAGATGGTTTGCTGCAGGGCAATGAAATTAGGTTTTGAGGATTGTAGAGTCTTTTGTTGATGTGATGAATGCAGATGTTTTGTCCTTTCCTGTCCCTGTCAACCTTCTGTGTCCTCCTTTGCCAGCTGCTTATTATTTTCTTCAAAGGCTCAGGTTTTCATAATGATGGACAATACAGCAGGAGAAAGAGGGAGAGGGAGAGAGGAGGAAAAAATAGAAAGTTCCAAGGTTTGTTTTTCACACTACTCACATGGTTGTGAGAGCACTGCTTGCTAACGTGTGGGTGAAAAAGTTTCCGGACCTGAAGTGGAGCATGCCTCAGTCTCATGATATCCACCTGACACCCTCCTTCCCTCCCTCCTTCCCTCTTCTATCTCTGCTTGCCAGCTCTCCCCTGGGTGAGTCTGGAGTTATTACCGTCCATGCCCTTGCGGGATTCTTTTAAACATCCATCACCGCTCTGATGAACCTCTTACAGTAATTGGCCCGCTTTTGTTTCAGACTTAAATAGATGATAATCTATGCCGACTGTCTGGGACATACTGAGAACCCACATCATGAGTTTGCCATTTTGCCATTTAGCCTTGCTAGTGGTCAGTCACATGCATTTGCTACTGGACCTGGTGGCTGGTTTGTGTTGTTGCCTCAGCAAACTGTTATTTTCCTGCAGTGGGTGGAAAAAAAGATGATGGAGGCTGTGTTTTTGCCAACTAACACACACTCCTCAGACTGAAGAGCTTGTTCTCTAATTAATACCTGAATCCTGGAGAGGAAGAGGGGGGTATCATCACTGGAAAAAAACAGGCTTGTTCAGAGTTCTCTAGAATAAAGCTATCTGACATAGCAGTGTTGGTTGACCCAGATTGAAACATCTCAAAAACTGTTTGTTTCTGATTGTAATGAAATCTTTTTCAAACATTCATGGTCCCCAGAGGATAAATCCATAGGACTCTGGCGATTCCACATGAGCACCAAAAGCAGGTCAATGTTTTCTCTCATCCTGTGAAACATCGCAATATGCACACATTCATGGTTCCCTGAGGATGAATCCTAATGATGATCCTTTTACTCTAGTGCCACCATGAGGTTAACTTGTGGTTTTGAATAAAATATCTCAGCAGCTATTGGATTAATTGCGATGAAATTTTGTTTTGTCCCCCCCCCAGTATGAAGATGTGATCCTGCAAAGCTAAGGGCATTCCCAACATAGTTTGTGTTTCGTGCTAAATAGCACATAGTAGCATGCAGACGTTAAAAACTATGCTGATGAAAATGGCAAACACACCTGCACACTGTGAGCATGTTCGCAATGCTGACGTTAGCATTTAGCTCAAAGCGCAGCTGTGGGTTCAGTCTCACTGAGCTGCTAGCATGGCTGTAGATTCTTAGTCTTGTTTTAGCCCTGGATAATTAAAAGCGCTGAGCTGCAACAAAGGAAATGCCATGTGGTTAAAGATATTGCCGGCTGATTTAAGAGCACAGTGTGTTTTGACACCAGAGGGCCTAAAGTGGGAAGAAACTGCTGATCCTTCCTCCTCTGTGACACTGTTCTGGCCCCCAGCCTCAGGAATGCGACAGGACGGAAAGGGAGGAGAGCGAAACAGGAAATACTTTTGTCTCCCCACAGCACTTCAGAATGGATGTCTCCTTTTTTTTTAGTCCTGTGTGGGCTTTTGTTTGATAAAAGGAAATTGTATATTATAATGTGACACTTGTGAAACGAGTATAATGACCCAGTTTTGCTTCTACTAGATCAAGGTCGAAATAAAAGGCATTTATTCCAGTTAGAATTACACAAAACATAATTACTGTAGGTAAATTGAGTTAAATTGAGTCGGGTTAAAATAGAATGATAATAGATTCCCATGGGAACTGACACAGTAATGTAGTAGTAAATTAAACTTAACAATTCACCATTGTTCACAGATAGGTCAAGTTACAGCTTAAAACAAAGGCATCAAAGGAGCTCAAATGTACAGCTTCACAACACTGCTAATAATGTGGTTAGTGTCATAACAAAAGAGCTGATGATCAATCGGAAACTGTTGATATAGCCTCTCTTAAACGTCTCTAAAATACACTATTCTAGATGGGTTCAGGATAATCTGCTTGTGTGTGTGTGTGTGTGTGTGTGTGTGTGTGGGAGAGCGAGGAGCTTAGCACCATGACTTCCTGTCCAGCTGTTCCTGCTGTCACTGCCTGTGAGCAGATGTCTGTATTTCCTCATCTAAAGACACACAGCCGTGGTATTTTCTCCACAGATCTTACATACACTCATACATTCTCAATTTGTAACAGGCTGCTTTTAAAAACTCCTTTTAGCAGTAGAAAGCAGAGCCCCCCTTCGGAGTAACAGTAATATATTTATGCTTGAGTGCTGCACCGCTCGTCCACATGCTAAAAAAACCCACTAGAATCTGTTGACGTGCAGTTGCGAATGGGGTCTTTTTAGTAATTTGCGTGTTTGTTTAGTGGGTGTGCTGTGTCTGTCTGTATGAAGGGCGTCTGAGGTTGTGTGTAGGAGGGTGTCAGCGCTGCACATTAATGGATCTGCTTGCAGAATTGGTGTAATAACACTCTATTTCCACTCATTTTTTGGTGGTGGCCAAGGGATTTAGTTCTTAAAGGGTCAGTTCACCCAAATTACACAAAGATATATTTTCTCACGTACCTCTAGAGATATCCAGCCATGCAGATATTTTTGTCTAATTTACTCAGATTTTGAGATATCTGCCCCTGAGATTTCGTTTGTTAAATATTACAGTGCCCAGCTGTTTTAGCAAATGACTGAGCCTTTAAAAAAAAAAAAAAAAAAAAAATATATATATATATATATATTATATATATATATATATATATGTTATTTATGTGTGACCTGTTTTGAAGATTTACATTCTCAGAAGGAACAAATGAGATGCCAGTCTTATCCTGTGTGGTGTTTTCTTTTGACTCCACCCATTAGATAACCAGCTGACGCAAGAACAAACACATAGGTAAACACATGTTCTTTGCCAGCCCAATTAATTGTCTGTCTTTCTCTTCCTGTCTCTCTCCCAGGATGCCTTTGTGGAGCTGTATGACAGACAGAGGGACTCCGTCTTCAGTTGCTCCTGGCCCTCCATTAAGACGGTCTTCGGTGTGGCTGCGCTTGGAGCAGCTAGCCTCACCATCGGAGCGTACCTTACACAGAAGTGAATGAGCCCTCCTTCTACCAGCGAGACTTTATTTCTCACCCTCCTCCTCCTCCTCTTCCTCGTGCCTCTTCTTTTTCCTTTTAAATACGCCCCTGACCCCTCAGAGACAACCTTCAGACTCTTGAATCTGGCTCTCTTCAAAGCCCTCTCTCAAGAAACTCCCTCTTCCTCGCCCCTCCACGTCAAAACAGACACAAATCAAAACGACTGAAGCAACCAGATGAACAGCCCAAACGGAGCAAAGGACGTCTTGAAAAGAGGCAGCTTAGATGCAATCACACTAAGCTGAGTACAGCTGAGGAGAAGGGAGGATTTTTGTTGTTCTGCCTGCTTCTGTACTAGTTATAGCATGAATGTTGAGTGTTAGTGTAGACGTTGCATGTGTCAGAGCTCATGCGGGGCCCTCTGCTTGGAGGCCTTGATGATGGGGGTGCAGGGACAATGATGCCCCCGCGTCAGAGAGGAAGCGGCCGCAGCCCCGCCCCTGCTTGTTAGGGTGAAGAACCCCGTTTGAACTGTGGACTCCAGTTACCCCCCCTGCAGCCGTCCTTCAAAGGACTTCCTCCACAGAACAGCTGCTCAGAATGTATAATGGAAACAGCTTGCTACAACCAGTTGTGTGTCTACTGCTTTCACTCCTCAGACAGCTCCAGTGAACTCTGAACACACTGCACCATTATATGCCCCCCTGGCCTTTAATAAGAGGAGGAAGGGCCAGTGGAAGACAGAGGTCTGCTGAGCTTTCTTTTGCAGAATTTTTAAAAGGCTCCTTGACTGCGAGTTGTATGTTGGTTTTAATATTTGCAGCACGCCGAAACTCCAAATTGTGTACTTTTACAGCAGAAAAAGACAATGGAATTTCTCAAGGAGAGAAAAAACATGCAGAAGAAGCCTGTTGTTGCATAAAAGTGTCATATGTTGACAGATATACAGAGAAAAATGTTGAGCACAGCACAAGAGCGAGGTAGAAGTAAAAATTGCATTTTGAATCTTAAGAAGGGAGTAGGCCCCTGCTACACAGACAAGATTTTGAGTGTGCATTCCTCAAGTAAAGCGACGTGAACGAGACCGCGTCTCTGCTAAAAACGATTCCCCTTTAAACATATGATCAGATTAGCACCAAACAACTCTAAAAAAGCTATGAGTTCATTTCTATTTTCTACCTCTGTTGCAGCTTTCTTACGCTTAACTCACTCCATTTGTGGTCCGATTGTTTGGGCTCACCTAGGCTTTCAGAGCTGACCCTGTCAACATGTGTCCTCCAGCTGCTGAGGCCCCAGCAGCAACTCGGTAACGCTAGAATCCACTATGACAAAGACGCTTGTTGACGTGGACTGAGAAAACCTCGCCTGGCCACAGATGACAGAGAATACCACGGCAGCAGGGTTTCAGTTCAGGACTAAAGCCAGTGTGTCCCGAGTGCTGGAACCTGAGATGTCCCTTCTCTCCAGTCCTGCAAATGCATTCATTCATTGATTTGTTCCTCTCAGCCTGTTTTATTGATGTTTGTCTTGTGTTACAGTCTGATAGAATTTTTTGGAAATGCTCACAGGCTCCAAGATATTTTGTTGTACACAGTACTTAGCAAGTTGATTATGAAAAAGTGATTTTTCTTTCCCGTCATTAAAAATATTCAACTTCTTTGTTGCATGGATGAAAGATACTGTCCTCACACAAACAATTATTCACTGTGTGTTACCATATTTATAACAGAGTAGCGTAGAAGATAACAAAGAACAGCAGAGGAGTTGCATTTTCTATTTATTGATAGGTACCAGATCACAGATTTTTTTAACAGTACTTTAATGAAAAATTGTCTGTTTTTTTCACTTTTTTCTATTCTATGGAATCACACTGTAACTATTTTTTTCCCCTGGCTGCTATTATAACAAGAAAAAATGTTTAAAAAGTGAATTTCTGTGTTGTATTAATATTGGCTTAAGGCTGCTATACTGTCGATTTAACTTTTACTTACAGCTTAAACTGCCACAGATTTACAGTATAGTCCTAGAGAGCTGGAAACCAAAGTTAACTTGTATTAATCTTTAATTTAAAAAAAAAACAAAAAAAATCACAAAAGTAGCTTAACAAGAACACGTGTCGCTTCACTTCGCTGGGTTTATTAAGCGAGGTTTTCCGATCTCTCTGTGGGGGGTTTGTCTAGTGTTACTGTAATATATCAGCTTGACTTTTGTCAACTTTGTGCTCCCATTCAGTGCTTATCTGTAAAAATGTTGACCTGCCAGATTTAAACCTTGTCTCAGTTATCGCTATAAACCACCCCATTCTCACTACAACAGCTCACAGTGTGTGATATTCTTAGTGTGCGGAAGAGACAGAGGGTGACTTATGAGCAGGAATAAGAACAGTTTAACAGCAATATACTGTAACTTTTTATATTCTCTGTGCATATATGAATGTAGGCACTATGGTTGCTGTACTGTTTTATGTCTATAATCACAAACCTGTAGCACTTAAAAAAAAGGTGAATTGTGTTTCTGTTGTTTACTGCTATATCCACGATAAGCTAGTGGGATCATATTGTTCCTAATAAACCAGATTTCTCAAGCAGCTGCAGTCCAAGTTCATGTTGCTTCTGCTTTTTTTTATCGATTCTCAGCTTCATCTCTTCAGCTCGTCAGCAAGACAGAAAGAGAATAAGAGATGTTTAGATGGAGAGTTGTGTATCAACCAAGGCGTAGGATTAGAGGGGAGGAAGGGGGACTGAGTATACAGGGTGCTCATGTAAGGAGGGTCCACAGATACTAGAATGAATAACAGTGACCGTGATGGAGGGAGGGGCCCATAGAGACTGCTTATGTACAGGTCCAGAATTTTGTGCTACACCCCTGAGTTTATTAACAGTGCTTTTTTCATTTTTTGATTATCTGTGATCTATCCACAGCTATGAACTGTAAATATAAGGCTGGCTGTGTCAACGCGACAAGTCTCCTTGTGAAGGGATGGTGCATGAGCAGCAGCCGCACCCCATCAGACATCAAAGCTGTCCCCAAACGCTGCACTTGTCAGCCTCCCTCCTCGGCTCCATACGCTGCTAAACACGAGTGCAAAAACCCAAATGCCCTGCGGCCAGGTTTTTTTTTTTTTCCACCCCCTGCTTCTGTTCTGATCACACTTGTCTTCAAAGGCTACGGCACTCTTGCTGCTCGGTGGAATTTGTGAAAAGCATGATGCAGTAAAACTAATGTTGAAAGAGTTGAGTGGGTGCGAGAAAATGAGGGGAGTGAAAAAAGTGGTGTGTGTGTGTGTGTGTGTGTGTGTGTAGATATATATCCCTGAGGAGACCAACAGCGGAGGGAAGTTCATTTGGGCTGGAGCCCCATGCAATCCCTCCTCTTCTCTCCCACTCGCCATGCATATAAAATGCATGACACGCTCTGAAGAGGAATTTTAAATCAAGCCCTAGACTTTCAAAAGAGAGTCCAGTGTGGGTGTGGATGGTGAATGTGTGTGTGTGTGTGTGTGTAAAGAAAGAGAGATGGGCAGGGGGGGGAGTGAAACCCTCCTGCCTCTTCTGCTTTAGGGCTACAAGGTGTAGAGGAGGCTTTCCCAGTGCTGGGTATCACAGGGGAGATTGGTAGATCAAAGCAGATTGTCTGGAGTAAGTCTGGTCCAGTTTCACCCCTCATTTGGAAGTCCATCAGATCCACTCACGGTACCTTTGCCTCATTTAGAGGCAACCTTTGGCTGCATTAAAAACTTCCTGCTGAAATCTAGCAATTTCCTTGAGAGAGATCATCATTCATTCAATCATTCATCTCCCAGAATGTAAATATTCAATGAGAAAGAGCTTGTTACTTATTACACCATGATGGGATCAACTGAGAAAACTGATTTTGGTTGACCTTGTGCAGCCTCAACGGTGTGCGACAGTGTCACCTTGTGGCTGCTGAAACACAAACACTTCAACCTGGGTTTAAAAACATCAGGCAAACCAGAAGTCTTTTAAAGTGCCTGTAAATTTCTACCACGTCTACAGGAAACGACAGCTGATTTCACTGAGCAGATCATCTTCAGCTGCTGTAGCGATCAGCTGAAATAAAAACCAGCTTTTTCTCAGCACACTCTGGCACATGGTTGCCTATCCCTGCACTAAAATATCCTCAGGGCAGCATGCCATGAAGAGAAAAAGGGCTCCAGGGCTGAAAGCTCAACAGCTTACAGCTTTGGTGAGGACTGTTCAGCCGTCTGTGGTTAGTGATAGTCTTCTTAGAAATGTCTAATCAAAAAAAAGCATCTTAAATCTCACGCAATATGGTAATCAGCAGGAAAGAAGACATGGAAAATGTGTGGTGTAACTACTAACTACAAATCTTGCCTGTGATCAAGAGATCAGCAGCAAACACACTCAGACTGTTTATTCAAAGCTATAAAAAGTGAAATAAAACACTTTAATGTCAAATACAAAGCAATAGTCCTGAAGGTTTCTACATACACCATCACGTTGTTCTTACATTTGTTTTGTTGAATTTCTTTTTCATGGTTATGGCTAATAGTATATATGAAACTATTGCAGCATTGTTACAGTTACAGTAGTCCATCATGAGAATAGCTGCATCTGTTAAAGGGTTTGTCAGAGACAGAGAGCCAACGGTTGATCTCTAAATTATTTTTGAGGTTCAATTTACAACACACATTTGTCAGGTCAAACACTGAGTTAGTACATCATTTTAAAGTTATTGTGCACTTAATATGTCCATTTAAATATTACCAAGGCGTAATGTTGCAACAGTTATCTTCATTTTTTATTAATCTGCTGATTATTTTTGCAATCGATCAGCTGGGGCTATAAAATGTTACGTCACAATTTCCCAACTCCAAATATCTTGTTTTTATCCGATCAGCAGCCCAAAACCCAAAAATATTCACACTACAATTATGAAAATCACATAAAACAGAAAAGGTACAATGAATGAATGCCGGGCATTTGTGCGTGAAAAAAAGACAAATGATTAGTTGATTATCCAAATAGCTGCAGATTAATTTTCTGTCTGTGGGTTGGCAAGGAGTCAAAATGCAGGGTAGTCGGGGTGTACTAGTAGTGTAAGTTTTAGTATATTTATTGGCACAATAACCAGCAACCAGGACACACCAGTTTCCCACAGACCTGATTTTAATACTATGCGCTGTGATTGAGTGTATAAAAAGCAGTTAATAAGTGAACAGAAAAGCCAAAATAGATATCTAAATGTAAAATAATAAATGGTTAAAAGTGGTAGTGTGAAAGCCAAGTTGACTGAACCCACTCAAAGAACAGATCACGAAAAAGTTGTTTATGAATTCAAGTCATGGATCCAGCAGACAGTGTTTCCTTTGCAGTGAAATACTCACTTCACACAGTTCCATGAGAGCTATCCCGTGTATCCAAGCGGTACGATAAAGGGATATTTGATAGGACTGTGGGGGTACGTCAGACAAAAAAGGTCGGGAACCACTCAGCCATAGCAAACACATCCTTGGACCAGTTAAAAACCAGTTAAAAACACAGCATACTCAGTTAAATAGAACTTACAAACACAGCTTGAAAGTACATTCAGTGTCCATTTATTTTTCTGCAGCCAGAAAAATAGAAAAAGTAAAACAAAGAACATTCATACTGCTGAAGTGTAGTTTCTCATGCTTGCACATTTACAGTACATGTTGATCTGATACAAAGTCTCTTTGAACTGGACATATTGCCACAATATATTTACAAAAATAACATTAAAACTGCAGTCTCTTTAAACATGTTGACACATTCATAAAAATAAAGCTTTATGTGACACGTTTCCCCGAAAAACGATCCTATTTACAGTCAAAGATGGAGATGAGTCCTGTCGAGCTACAGCTGAGAGTTGATTTGCATGTTTGTGAGTATCAGATTTTCTGAAGCCTCAAAACTGAAAATAAATGTAAAAAATGTTTTTAAACATCTAAAAAGACATGTTTCGGTCTTCTAATACGGTTACAAAAATGCATCTATAAGTCGCAATGACTTTAAATCATTACTGATGTAAAATGAGTGAGAAGTACTCACTCATAGTTCTTGGCTATTAGAATCTTTATTAATGTATAGTTGTATTCGCCTCTGACTGCTGCATGATTTTGTGCTAAGATGATTTAGATTTTATTTAGGATTACTTTTTTGGAATTAAATCTATATAACAGGAATTCTTGACACTTCTGGCACTTCTAAAATCACAAAAAATGCAACCAAATAAAAAGGAAAATATTTTTCAGATTAGAAGTAGAAGGTAGAATTGGCCAACTACTTGAATACTACACATTCACATCTAAAAATAAAAAGTCCAAATAATTGCACTCGTTTGACAATAAAGAGTCAAAGAACACAAATACTGTCAGTTTTAACTGGTTGGGGCAGACAAAAGGCACAAATAAAGATTGGGTATCAATTCCTCCATATTGGCACTGGCAAACAGTTTTAATGACAGCAGTCAGAAAATGGCCACATTGTAGGTGAAGTGTAGTTTTGCTACCAAAGAATAAATTGCATCTGTGAATGTTCACCCTTCTATGACAAACACTGAGGAGAACGCAGGTTTTCCTGGAGGCACTGCAAAATGCGACTAAAAAAAAAAAAAATCAACTGATGACGGCAGCATGATCTACTACACAACCCAAAACACTGAAGCCCTAATTCATTAGTCTCAACTTTCCCACCTTTTTTACCCCAGCTGGTGTCCATAATGCGTCTGTGTGTGTGTGTGTGTGTGTGTGTGTGTGTGTGTGTGTGTGTTTCTGATCAGTGTTCAAACAAACAAAAAGAAAGAAATTCAGAAAATCAATCCTCAGTGCAGAACTCCACTTCATTCAGCTGTCTAGCTCTTTGGTTTCTAAGCCTCTATAGTGCATCAGTTGCAGGCGTCTCTGGGACCTTCAGACCGGCTCTGCTCAGCCTCACGCTCCCCACCTCAACCTTAGACAGAAACGTATTTACTCCCACCATGTCTCCACTTCAGCTGATGCTTCCTCCCTCTCACTCAGTCAGGTTCTCCTCCTTGCAGGCGTCTGCGGAGAAGAAAGAGCACCAGTCAGGACACGCTGCGTAAATAAACGCACTGCATAAACAGGATTACTGATATTTAACCCAAATCTTGTTGAAAGATTTTCATACATTTTCATCATTAATAACTACGCACAACTGCAGCAGGAGCTCCCTAGGAAAACATCACCATGATAAATCTTCAGTATATATAATGTATTTTCACATTCTACCAAAACATTTTCACAAATCAATGCTTCTAGACAGTTTTAATGACTTTATTTTTCACTCTTCTGTGTGTAGAAGTAAGCATAATTCTTTCTGCCATGTCTGTCTAAACTGAGTTTCCTGTTTTTAAAAACAAGATTTATTCATTCATTCTTTTTGAAGCCCTGAACCACTGCCCCATTGGACTTTGTTTAGACCCAGTGAGAAGCTGCAGCAGACTGGTTATTTAAAAAAAAACAGGTTGTGTTACGCACAAATATAAATGATGATATAAACATTTCATTTAAGCTTGGGTTGAAAGTGTGTCATGTTTTCTTCACAGTGCATTACTGATTGAACACAGCAAACCACCAAAACTGAAATCACTACAATTATGCAGACATCAGTTAGTTGTTATCAAGTGTATCAATACAGAACATTCACATCAAAGCAGAGACTGCTACTGGCAAAATGCAACTACATCTACTAAAAGCCAAACATAGCTGAGCAGAATCTATAATACGTACAGCCTCTGCATGGGACGGGTTAGATTTTAGTTTACATTAAAAATACTGTGATTCAAAACCAACTTTGTTCGACGTTTTGCAAAGCAAAGTCTAACTTGTGAACCACTCGTTTTAAATAGTAACAGTGGATAATGCACGTTACTTTAACTTACAACCCTATTCATGCTGTACAGCTTTTTGCTGTAGTTTACACACTTTATTATATTTAAGTTAGAAATACATGAAAGAATAGTTTTGATTTAGTACATTTAACCTCATTCTGACCTCAGTTTATGTTGTTGAGATCTCTTTCTAATCACTGCTGCCTGTAATGTGTCGGCATCAATCCCCTTACATCCATCAAACTGTGAACAGGCTCCTAACCAACTTTGGAGGATGTTAAAATGATATCTACTGTATTTATCAATATTAACTTATCAATACAGACACAATTTACCAGTTACCCCCCAAAGCTGCTGTATAATGAGGTATATATCAAATATATTTCAGTGCACTGGATTTAATTTTAAACCGGCAGGAGTGAAGTCTCTTGGATTTTCGTCTTGACACAAAAATCTCCACAACACTGCTGCACACAGCGGGGTCAGGCACCATGCCATCTTACAGCCAGCCACAGGCGACAACCAGCTGGGAGTAAAATAGGTACGTTTCCTACCCGGGACAGGGTTAGAGGGCAGGGTGGGGGAAGGAGCTCAGGGTCCAGGACAGAAGGGGAGTTGAGGCTAGCGATGTTGAGCATCTATACCTGCGGGGCTGAGAACCAGAGCCTGGAGGATGTCCGACAGGGAGACTATGCCCTCGATGCTGGAGCGTTCATCCACCACCACCAACCGATGCACCTGGCAGAAATCACAATAGACACAATTACAGATGAACATCACATCAGTCCTGTGGTTACTTCTGGGTAACTAAATGTATGTATGTGTGTGTTTTAAAAATCTCACTTCAGCTTTGACTATTCTGTCTACAATGGTCCCCATTGTTTCCATTTTGTGGCATTTCATGACTCCTTCGAAGTACTGAGAGCGATGTTTCAGAGCCTGTGTCACTGTGATGTCCAGGTTGTTGTACGTCTTCTCAGCAGCCAAGTTCTACACACACACACACACACACACACACACACACACACACACACACACACACACACACACACACACACACACACACACACACACACACACACACACACACACACACACACACACACACACACACACGCGCGCGAAAGCACATTGTCAAAGTGAGACAATAAATCACAGAGTAGTTTAACCTTGAACATTTTGTCTCTTCAAAAACAGAAATTGTAGAAATTTCTACTTACAATCACGTCAAACTTGGAGTAAATATCCACAACTTTGCCTGAAAGAGAACATGAAGATCTCCAGTAAGTAAGTAGGTGAATTCAGTATTTTCATCATGATACAATGTCAGCACTGCAGTTTGTGATCTTACCTGATTCATCCACCACAGGCAGGGCAGACACTCGTCTCTCCACAAAGATGTTGAGTGCTTTGATGATGGCCGTGTCCGGGTGGATGAAAGCAATTTCATGGTACGTACCAATGCCCAGCTCCCCGAGAGTCTGCTTCATGAAAGCTGGCTTTGGCATTTCACACATCTGGAGAACATAAATACACACACAGTGAAGCAGGGGCAGTGCGATTATTTTCCACCCAATTCATTGTCACATTTTAATTAATCTCCACATTGACCACTAGGAGGCAGCAGAGAAGCTAAAGTCAGTGCCCAGCTTAGTCATAATCATCCATCATATACTGTGGATTAAAATACAATGCAAGCTAAACACTCCTTCTCAGGCAGACTGACTGTGATTGTGTGGGACTCACAAAAAGCTGGAGGAACTTGAGGATCCTCTTGTGTGTGAGAATATAAAGTGCATTCCCCGTGACGGGGTCGATGACAGGCAGTCTGTGAATTTTGTTTTTGATGAGGGTGTACACTGCATCAAACAAGCTGCAACAGGACAAACACAAAGGCCAGTTACAAGAAGAACAATCACATACACACAAAAAATGTGTAGAAACAGAAATAGTTATTATTAACAGTCAGACTATGTACCTTGCATCAGGTGATATGTTGACCAGAGGTTTGAATGTAGCTTGAAGGTAAACCTCTGTGTAGCAAGAGGAAATATTTTGAAAATATTTTAAATTCTGCTTATAAAACAGTGCTATAATGTTACATTATTCATGCTACACATACATAACAGTATGATCATGATGCTAACCTCTCCACGTCTCAAGCTTATGTTCCTCCAATTCATAAATTTGCACCTGAAACGCAACAAGAAATAGACGTTGGTTTAAGAAAAAAAACAACACAGAGATCCTCAATGAAAGAAGCACATCTCATGCAAACATTATCTATCGAGTGGACCTACCATCGGTGACTTATAGTATCTGTGTAGTATGATGATGAAATCTGTGATTGTCAGCATTCCTGCGATGAAAACATACATTAAAACACATGGGAATCTATACACAAAATAAAAGGGCTGTGCCTGCAGGCATTATGCAAATAGGCAGCAGAGACAGCGCCTATAAGGGCGTGGTCCCAACAACACATCACTGCCCCCACCAACCCTCACGCTGACTGGGAATTCATTATTAATCACAGGCTGACTTGCAATAAACTCCACACAGGAAGAGAAATCAGCACAACAAAGCCAATTCACGTCTTTCTAACAGAAGGTTTATTTTTTAGAGTCTGCAGAGATTTTTTTTTGTTGTTGTTATGAAATATTTTCTCCATCCTGTCTAAGCACCGGTCAATACTGAGGAGTCATTGCTGTGCTTAATGGTTTATGACAGCTCTAATGACTTCTGCTCAATATAGCATTACGCTCCACTAGCCTGGACCAGAGGCATTAATACAGAGTTTCCTCTGTGTTCATTTAGCAATTGCGCACCAGCACAGCAAAAATATTTTCCATCTCAGTTAAAAGAAACTGTGGACTAACAATATGTAGACTGCACACTGAAGTCTCATTAAAAAGGTACTAAAGTCAGATCTATAGAGCTGGTGAGAAGAATAAAGGCATCTAAACATATTTTCTGTTGCAAAGTTTACATTTCATTGCTAAGCGTTGTTGTTTTTTGGAGATGGTGTTTGACAGACAGGCAAATTAAATCTCTTTATTTGGTCCAATGGTATTTATGATTTGTAAAATACACCCACCTTTGACCTGAACAGCAACAAATATGAGAAACTAATCTAGAAAACTGTAAACTAGGAAAACAGGCATACTCTGCAGCTTTATATTCAAAATTCTTTCTAAACCAAAAACTACCAATGAAAACCTTACTCCCAACACATTATAAACAGTTATTTTAGTATGTGATAAGAGCAGACAGGTTTTGGGGTTCTTACCCACAAAGCTTTGCTTCTCTGTGTCCCATAGTGGAGCAGCTCGCACACCGTTGGCTACCAAGGCAAAGAACGCTTTCTTCACCTGTTCAGAACAGTCTAATTAGATTATACAGCAAGATCACACAGTACTTCACAACAATATGTGATTATCTTTCCTGGAGCTAAAACACTTAATCTATTAATTGATTGATGAAAATTAATCAACAACAATTCTGGTAATCAAAATTCGAAAATAATCTTGCAGCCCTCATCCGATGAGTTATTTTAATGAATACTTGTGACGTATTTTGTGAAGCACATTTTGAACTCTCAATGGCTCTGTGTTGTTTTTAGTATTTCCTTCTCTTTTAGATAAGGATACTTAACTCCGAGCTTCAGTGGATTTAGTGGTCGAAGATCTACACATCAAAGCGTTCAGACCTCCGCAGGATTACTGTTTAACAGCTTTATTACGATTTCACCAACCGTCTCATAGAAACAGCCCTGAGGCTTACTTTATTGAACATTAACTTGTCTCCTTCGGTACTCAAGACAAACGACCTCAATATCATACAAAGGTTCGTCAGCAGGCCAAAGAAACATTATTTTGTCACAGTACTAACTTGGAGCGCCGTGTCGAACACAACCAGTTTGGAGCTTGTGGGGACGATGTCGTAGCATTTGTGGGATTTCATAAAGCGCATGTAAATATCACTCTCAGGTTCAGCAGCTGTAAGAAGAAAAAAAAAGGAGGAAAATACTTTTAGGGGAAGGAGAAATCTCACAGGGAATATATAATGAGAGCCTAGAAACAAAACACACTCTCAAAGCCTAAATAACCATTACGGCTCTGGACCACTTACAGCCACTTTACTGCTTCATCTTACTGATAATTAAGCTCAACAACAAGCACAGAAACAGTGGAAAAACACAGACAGCAAAGTGCTGTAGGAACTTCTAGGAATACAGCATTTTTCCGCTCATATGTGGTAGTGAAACACTTTCAGTTTACCGACAAATAGAAATGAATAATTATTTACTAGGAAGTAAAAATAAAAACATTTGCTTGTTCCCAATTCCTCAAACTTAAAAATGTGTTGACGTTCCCTGTATTCTATCCTTGTAAATTGAAAAACGGATTGTTAGTCAGACAACTAAGCTGTGGATATATCTCTGGGGTACTTGTGATGAGACTTTATTCTGATATATTTAACAGATTAAAGATAAATAATACTTTCCCCCCCTCTTTAGATGCAGTTGTACTCACATGCTGCAAGACAATACCCCCAAAAGCTTTAATTACCATGATAAAATGTACACAGGAGGCCTGTTGAATATCTCTTTTAAATGCAAGTAATCTCCAGCAGTGCACGGGTATCTCTCATCGTTAATCAAGACCGCTGCTTAAAATTCTCATTGAGAACATATTCGACTGAGACTTTTAGATACACGGATCTATTATGATTACTACCCGGTAATGTCAGCCGTCTGTAAAGGAAATCCCTCACATTTCTGACACAATTCAAAGCGGATGAATCACTGGATGTTCCTGGAAGGGACTGAGCAAACGCTGCATACGGCGCACTGCGAATACAGTCTTTAAAAACACATTTAACTCTGATATTAGAAAGCATGGTCTGGCTTTCCCTTTGGCTACAAACAACTGGAATACCTGTGATATCCTGATGTTATGAGGTCACATTTCATTATTGCGTTGAAGGTAGCAGACACTTACCATCGTCATCTAGTTCAAGTTTCTCCAGCATGCCTTCGAATAAACCGTAGACCTGCGAGGGGGGAAAGCAGAAGTTTGCGGTGAAGATGCGCAGCAAATCTTCACCACAACACACGGCAGCGCACGACAAAAACTTTGCTGTAAATAGTGAGTGAACAGCAGGGTGAAGCGACTTTTTCACACCAGACTGATCACACTGAGAGCAGTGCGCAAGAACACCAAAACATCCACACACGCATGAAAAAAAACAAAAAACGCCGTGCGCCACCGGGGTTTTACTGATTACATAATGCGCATCCAGGTCCGCTAAATATACACAGTTAACGTGACAAAAACCTTGTGCCTTGGATCTACAACTTTAGTGGCACATTATTATTAGACTACACACACACCCCCACTTGAAACTCGGGAATGGAACAGTCCTGATCCATTTGCTGCAGCAGGGGGGAACCAATACCGACAAGCTCCCCAACAACAGCCACTACGCGGCCGTGCGAGAATTAATCCCACCACAATAAAATCAGCCGAATTCATTGTTGTAGTTATAATCCGCCAAACAACACTCACCACGCTGGAAAACTCTCTCTTACAATGCAGCGTGGAGGAAAAAAAGCAGGAAGCTACACGCGCTGTGGACACACCCCTCCATGCAGAGCAACCTGGCTGCTTCACCATATTAGGAAATCCCTTACGTTGCTTAGCAGCAAGAAGCTGGGGATGCCTTTGTCACATCCTCAGAGTTAATTTCTTCTGACAACACGAGCAACAGGGCTGAGATATAAAAACAAATCTTTGGAGGGTCTTTGTGGTGCGGCAACTTGAAAAAAATGAGATGCAAACAGCTTCATTTGCATCAGCACACAATGTACTGTAGGCCAGTTCCCAGCATTAAATCTGCTGTGTCATGCTGAGAGATTTGCATACTCATAAGGCTGCTTGTAGATACACGATTTCCCTCGGTCCCTAATTTGCAAGTACATCCACAGCAAGGCACTGCAGCAGTATGAGAAAGCCTGCATACCTTGCTCTGGGATGTTAAACAGTCCCCAGTGTCGCCCTGCAATGGTGACACAGCGCTTCTCTCGCCAAAAAACTACTCCTGCACTTTCATAAATCTTGCCCTGCTGCATCACAGCGGGCACGCAGCCTGCATTGGCATTACAGCAAACTCCAGGGAAGCTGACATCCACAAATCCATTAAATTAATTGCTTTTGAAATTGGATTTGGCAAAACTTTAACTACAGCAACAGAAGATTATTTTGTGAGCCTCCTTTATGTATGACGGAGGGAGGAAGGGGGAGCAGAGAGAAGCCGATAGGCACTGACTCATTGCTCTTCAACCACAGTCATGAGTCCTTGGGTGTTAATATCAATAGTATACAATGTTGGTGATGAAATATTGATTTACCCTCTCTGGCTAGAATCCACGATCACTCACAGCAGACAGGTCGAGACAGACCTTCAGATAAGTATTCATTAAATGGACACAGAAGTAATTCCTCACCAACTGTGGGAAATCTGGTATCACACGCCGACACAGACTGTGGTAAATCCTAAATAAAACCCACAACCAAAACCCTTGTGACAAAAACCCTGAGCTACTTCTCAGCTGTTTTGCAGTTAACAGTCGACCCGCTTAGACCGTCATCTAATGCTGTTTGAGATATCGCTTCAATGCCGAGACAATATTTACACCCTCTGCCACTGCTGCTCAGAGCAAATAGTGCATACACAGCCCTGTTGACACACAGTGTGCTCCAGTATCACAGCTTGAATTTAAGAGATTTGTATCATCCTTGCTTTCTGTTCACCACTGCCCAAGTAAATCCTTATGACGCTGAGTAAAGTAGCACATGACTCATGGACAGAAAGCCACTGTTTTGTAGCCAGAAAGGAAAAAAATAGTTATTAGTTCCAACGTCCTGTGACCCAGTATTTATCAGTACTTTCAGAAAACATTAATTCATATTACCGATATTAATTTAGTGCAAAGATACAACATTTTACATGCATATTTAGCCACATTCACAGTCTTATTTTTGAATAACAGCAATAAATGTTTCACCTATTTTAGGAATTCACATATATATGTTATTCCTGAGGCCCAGGACAATTCAGTCATTACTTGTGAACTCACACCACTCTCTCCTAAAGCTAGAAATTGTAGAGGTGAGCTTTAAACTAGTTTTGTACTTGTGATGTGAAATTTCTCTTCTCCATTAACGAGAAAGGGTGCACTGACTTTGTGGAGCCATTAGATGCCAAGTCAATACACCAAAGTTATGTTTATGTTCTAACATAACTAAGTTGAATGGTGAAAGAAGACACAACTGAATCTATTTAACACAGTTATAGCCACATTCATTTATTGTTTAGAGTTCACAAGCAGAATCTAAAACTGTCCCAAGGCAAACAAATAATGAATGAATGTTTAAAGTAGATCTCATTTAACTCGGCTCCTTAAAATGATTTGCCAGTGTGACTTACTTGTTGTGAGGTAGAGTAAGATGGCACGGGGCTTGAGGAAGGGATTGGGGGTTTAGCAGAGGGAAGGCTGAGGCGCTGTCCTGTGTCTGGAGGTGTGGAGAGTGAGCGGGATCTGGAGCTCGGCTCCAGGCGTTCGGGGCTGGGCCTGTTCGGCTGGGCCTCCTGGGTGAACACGGGTTGGCTGGATGACTGGGTTGGGGTGGTGGGTGGTGTAGAGAGTCCTGAGACTGCAGTGAGATAAAAAGGTCCACAATAGATACCACAACTCATCTCTTGTTTCTCTCGACGTAAATCCATACTGCGTTCTGAGTGACACTGAAACGCAGTGCGGATTGACATTGTTGATAGGCTTACTGTAGCTGGCAAGGCTGAGGTGCTACAATCGTGACTGCTGCAGATACCATCACATGCTATAATAGAGAAGGAATGCATATCTAATCCATGAGAGAGTCCTGAGTACTGAGAATAAAACAGATACATAGAGATAAAGCCTCAGCCCAGTCACTGACAGGCATGGATGCACTTGGTAAACCACAATACAAAGACAGCTACACAACTAACAATTGGGGGATGTGTTAGCTTTAATAGAAATATTCAACAAACATAAAAAGGCAAAGTAACTTAAAGGTGTAGAGTCCAGACTGTTACTGCCTCAAATAAATAAACACTCAAATTAAATAAACACTGACTCACTGAAAAATAAACAAGATTTATTTTGTATTTACTGTGGGGCTACTCTTTTGTAACGAGTTTGTTATTTCATACACCCATTGTAAATGAAAAGTTCACAAGGGGAAGGAGACCCCTAGCAGATTATGTGGTCACATGGTATGCAAGGTGGATTGAGCAATCGTAATATTATTTTTTTTTTTCAGTGATACATTTAAAAAAATCTTGAAATTCATTAAGATTAAAATATGCATTTACTGTAAAAAACCTACACAATTATGAAATCTTCCTTAAATGTGCCATTAAATGAATAATTCTATTTCATTGTGTCTTTAAATAAATCTAAATCTACTAAATTTTATATGATTCACAAGCTCAGCTCAGGTGTTTTCACTTAATTTGCCTGATTGGTCCATGTCTGCGGACAGTGTGGGGATTTACAGTAATTACAGCATAGCTCCACCCAACTTCCACTGTAATTAGCTAGAAGTGAAAACACATGTGGGGGGTGCTTTTAATTTATGTTGATCCCTTCACTGGTGTGTCTTATAATTGTATACTCGTTTTGTTTTAAAGTTGGTTTTCATCCAGACTTTAAATTAGAGACACTCTTAGGCCAGGAAGAGGTGGCTTGAATCCTGTGTGGGATCATCTCTATGGTTTTTTCAGTGGCGGATGCCGATATTTAGAGAGCAGGGCAGACAATGGTCGATTTATAATGCCGATATTGAAACAAAGAAAAGTGATGTATAATTCTATTCTATTATATAGGGAATTCAGGCATATGTTTACAGCAGGATGAATTAAAGTTATAGTACAGGGCTTCCAACCAGCTTTTTAACCGCCTCCCCAAAACTCACAAACAGGAGCGCCAACATCGTCCCACAGCAGCCACACTGAAAGGCGGTCTGCAGATGTGTATGCAGACATCGGCCGATGTCGATTATCTCAATAAGCCAGATAATCGGCCCGATTAATCGACTGACCAAATAATATCTATCACTTGTTGAGACCTCATTAAAATTTTATTGTGACAATTTGGCGACATGTCTTTACATTAAAATGTGCATGATAAAGCAACTGTGAAGGCTAAAAACCCTCATTGTTGTTAAAAAGAATAACTGAATAGAACTAGGGCTGCACAATTAATCAAAATATTATCAAAATCGCATGTTGCCAAGTGCAAATCTTGTTCTTTTGCCAGTCTGTCAAAATAATCTTAATATGTTTTTTTTTTTTACCATATTGTGCAGCCCTAATTAGAACCATGAGGTTGCTTATTTACTGATGGTTCTGTTTTTACACTTAGTTTTATTGCACATTTTAATGTAAATGTCAGTAATCTTTTATCATCTGTCATTTGTTTTTTAAAATGCATTTATTAAGATAGATCTTTAACCACTAACTTTAGGCTTTAATCATTTCACTGGCATATTCCTTAATAACAATGCAGTGAACTGACAGCTGTTGACATCTGCATCACTCTGTGTTAATGAAAAATTAATTAATAGCACTCCAAAGCTCAACTCATCTAAATGAATGATCTAAAAGCAATCAATAATGAATCAATATTGGGAAAAGACACACACAATGAATCATGCAGGATGTCTTTTCCTGTCCCTGGCGCCCCTCCACAATAACTAGGCCGATTACAACATAAGCAGCTGCATTAAACTTAACTCCAGGGCGACAGTCAGCTGTCTGTGACGCAGCTCCTCCTGCAGCAGTGTCCGGTTGTAGGTGTCAGTCACATGACAGACCTCACATGCTCTTCTACATCAAGCATCACAATCTTACGCAGGGTGACATGCGACACTCACGCTGCCCTGGCTCCACCCTGCTGACATATTTCTGAGGCCAGACAAAGAGCAACATGGGTGATGTGGACCAAATGGTTCACATCACAAGGGCTCCACCATTAGCGTTACAGTTGACTTTTATTGTGTCCACATATCATACACGGGTGTGACAGTAAAGCCAAGAGTATGTAAATGTCACATGAGGACTCAACCACTGGCATGAAAATACAAGAATACGTATCAGTAAATCATCCCACTTGACTCAGTCACATGAAACAAACTGAGATCATTATTCCGTAATGTAAGTATGTAGGATCATCATAAAAAAGGTTAACAAGTTGTGCATACTCTTAAATGAACCAGTGTAGAAGTATTGTGATCGATATGAAACAATGATTTTAACTAATTTCCTGCGATAGGCTTTTTCTGCAATCAAAATATAATCTTCAAACAGAAAATTAAAAGATCTAGTTAGGAGACATTTCTCATAAATGAAGCCCCGTTTTTCCTTGGTCTGTCTGAGTGCACTGCACACTATCTCTTGACATTTAGTTGGCATGCACCAGCCCTCTTTGGCATACCCTGCTTCCGCTGTGTAGCCTTCTTATTTTAGCCACGCTGTTGTGGCACATTCCACAGGAGGAGATAACAGCAGGGCTGGGAGACCTCTCCGCAGCCTGGTTAATAGGGGGCAGCTAGACGCCACCCAGGAAACAGGAAATGGATCTAAGTAGTTCATCTCACTTTACACACACACAAAGAAACCTTACTCACTAGTCTATATAATATCTATACAAAACAGAGACATAAGCAGCATTGATTTGTGAGGTTAACATCTCATTAGGCTGATTCATCTCACAGAAAACGTATCTACAACTATTTTGAGAGTAGATCCCTTTATTATCTAAGTAAAAAATGCCAAACATTCCCCGTTCCCAGCTCCTAAATTGTGAATTTACTGCTTTTTTGTCCTATGTGATAGTAAACTTAGTATTTTGGGGACTTTGAACTACTGGTCAGACTAAACAAGCAACATTAAGATGTCCATGTGAGATTTAGGAGACTAAATTGCGTTAGGAGATGAGAACTTTTCATACTAAAAGACCAAAATATGAATCGGTTAATCAAGAAAATAATACAGATAAATGAAAATAATTGTTAATTATAGCCCTAATTCACATTTTGAGCTGAAACTATTACTTCATTGAATAAAAAATAAATTATTTTCTTAATCAACTTATAATTTCAGTAATTTTTCAAGTGAATCTATGCGGGTAATGATTCAGAGGTTCAGAGGCTACTCAGAGCGTAGGAGATTAGCACAGGATAATCACACTTGGCTGTTCTATTATTATTTACTGCAAGCTGTGTTAACGTAAAAGCCATAAAAGCAGATCCTCAGTGTGGGTTCCCCCTGAGGAGTCGACAGGGTGCTTTCAATCAAGTGGGGCTACGGTAAGCAACATGAGCCTCATTGGTCAATGCCAGAGCAGTAGTGAGGCTGCGACAGGCTCAAGGGATGTGCTGCTGCAGCCGTCTCTGGCCAGCCGAGTAATGCATTGAATCACAGCTGTGAATGACTATGTTTGTATTGGCTAGAACTGGTGAGTGGATTGTGAAACAATAGGTGATATGGTGATATGACAGTCAGTGACCCCAATTAGCAAAAAGGGTTTCAAACCAATCTGCTAGGTCTGCTATAATGCAAGCTCTCTGTAACAAAGGACGTGACTGTTCAGCACTTCGGTAATGGAAGATTCACTAATTCACATAGGTGTGCAAACTGCAGTCACAATTCAAGCTGACGTACGATGTTTTGCCGAGAAGCACACAGACGTTCTCCAACTGGCAACTACTGAAATATCTCACGTAGATATTGGCTTCTTAAAGCAGTGCAGTGAACAATGTAAGCGGCATAGTTGCACTTCCACAGTGTAGAGAGGCTCTGGATCAAAAGACGTATGTTTTAGACTGAGGTGTCACCACGTCGTATACCACCTTTACGATGAACTCTGCGTCTTATACAGCCACATATGGACGTACATCATGATGACAGGGCTCTGCTCCTCTCATCTACTCCACCGAGGTCAGACTGGCTCTAAATCAGGAGCTGTACAGTCTGTGATAAAGTGCCACTTGAACGCCCCGCAGTGTGTCCCAGTGCTTCACTCATAAGGCCTTATGAGCTCACACTTAACAATACAATAACTGCATTAAAGCTGCACAGTGGTCTGGGCTTTTTGTTTGGCATCCATCTGTTATGTCACTATTCATGGCCTGCTTCCTGGCATGAAAACATGTATGGAGATGCTTATATAGGATAAAGGCCTACAAATTTAGCTTAGCATGTTCTGACTGTCTCTACTACAGCTGAAATGCTTCCTGTCAATTTGATTAAGTTTTCAAAATGGAGCAGCTATTCTGAAGTGACTCCCTTAGGATATGGGACAGAAATAATGACATTGAACTGACACAGTCAGACACAGTCACCATAAATTACTAAAACATAATGACAGGATGACTACAAACTTTGCACAGATGCACTGCATGCATTTGTGAAACCAGAAACCAGCAATGTAACCAGCACCTAAACTATATGGAGCACCTAAGGCCACAATGAACATTCAGCATTTAGCACCTACATATATCATATATGTTAGAAAAAATAGACACTCAGACACATAGACTTTTGCTATGAGCAGAATAACTCCTGTAATGTTCAATCTTTAGATGGAACTGGAGTTCAGAACAAATTATTCATTCAAGTTTACAATAGAATGTCCGTGAAAAGGAGTGCTGGCATGTGACTGGCTTCACTAGATGAAAGTATAGATCACTGGACTACTGGAAGACGCTGCAGGAAAATCTCAAGATAAAGGAGTAATGGAGCGGACGAAGAGCGTGGCACATTACCAGACAGACATGACGCCTCGGACTGATGCCTCCCTCCTAGCCCATCTTGCTCCTTCCGTTTCTTGCTCCTCCTCAGGCTCCCAAACCTCTTCATGGAACGCAGTGGGTTGTGAGTTCAAAACTAAATTTGACCATGACCATCCGCATCACGATGGGGCCCAGAGATGTCTCAAAATTCTTAAAAGAGAGTTACTCCATTTACTAAATGAAGAAAGTTGTACAGAAATTGCGTTGAAAAGGCGACAGATCTAGAGAATAGTTTTTGTCTTTTAAGCCTTTCAGTCTGTCTTAAGAAGAGAGATGGTCTTTTTTATTAAAAGGAAGACCCTGGGCATCTTCAGTTGATGGATCAACAACATATATCTGGCTTCTTTTGCAGAAGAAAAACAATGTTTTGCTATTCCACAAAGTTGAAATCCAACAGTACAACTAGCTACAAACAGAAAATTAAAACCGTAGCAGGGTTAAGCTTGCATATGCAGGCAAAAAGAAAAAAAAGAAAACCCAACAACCTCCAGGGCCACGGAGCACAGAGTCAGCAGGAAGCAATGCCCGCTATCTGTGTCAACTCATACATTTGATAGAAAAGACATGAAGTATGAAAGCAGTAAATTCCAAGCAACTTCAGCTGAAAAAATTTCCTCTCGCGAGTGATGCAAATAACAACTGGGACCGGAGCGCCTTTTTCTCCCTCTACACCGGTGTCAGTGCTGTAAATTGTCAGGTGCAGCTGTGGGTGGCGTCTCTTTAATATAGCACGCATGTCAGCAGCCTGTAAAAGGAGGCCAGTCTATGAGGGATACACTGGCGATTGGCTCAGGCTGCAGAGGCTCTCCGCCTCCCCCTTCCACTGCCCTCCCTCTTCCCACAGAGTAAAGTCAGCACAGGCACATCTGTCTCACTCTGTCTTCACACAATGTAACAATCATTCAGGGTCACACAATCTCAGCATACCCTCAGATAAAAACTTCATTTTTAATTCCTCTGAATTTGCGGTTCAACATTAAAGGGGATTACAAATAAAGACATAAAGGTTGTGGTTTTGAGCTGGGAGTTCTGCAGCTCTGTCATTTGTACAGTCAGTTGTCTGTAACTTTTGGGGGACTGACCTTTAAGACTGCTGAGGCCAGATGACAGCAGGGGGACATCCCATGTTCTGTCAGCTGATCAGAAAGCCTCCATTCAATACCACCAGTCTCCCCTACCCTTAACAGATGGCCCACTCAGTATTTGCTGCTCACATTAGCTACAGCATGTCCAGCACAGATCTCAATTAACATGTTATGCAAGTGTTCCACTCCGCTCAGTGGGTCAATGGCCAATGTGAGTGAGGGGTTGAAATATCAATGATGAAATCAGTCCCCTCAAATATCCTGTGATGGTCACTGTGATAAAATTTTCATTATCCTAACTGAATGAACTCACTTCCAAGTCCATGAGGATTTTAAATACTGTTTATTCACACACCTACGTATCTGAGGTGCATTTTCTTAAGCTATTCCCGAGCTTAGCTTCCACTCAAGATAAAATCAGTCTGCCCTTGTAAGGCCTGTGTTTTATGAATTTGGAAAGTCAAAACTGCCCGGTTCCTTTATTTACTGACAACATACAGCACACAGTAGCAACAGAGAGAGTGAGAGAGAGAGGAGGGGGGGGGGATCTGCATGGTTGTATGAGGAGCTCCTGAGAGTCTGGTCACTTCCAGATAAGGGTATGAAAGCGCTACAGTTGCCTTCAGCAATGAGGGACTGACAATGTCCAGGCGATGGGAAGACACATATTTAGACCAGATGGGAATAAGGGAGACATTTTCATCATGTTTGTAGCAAATATGGATATAAATGCACCTGAGAAAACACCTGATAGATATATCTAAGACAAAAATGCAAATTATACAAAATCTGAAAAATACCTGTTAACTGAAATAGTAAAAAAAAAAAAAAAAAAGAAAAATACTGATAATAATAATTGTTTAATCAATTAAAAATTGACAGCTTATTCCAAACTACTTTGAGAACCAAATCAAGACAAGACAATGCCTTCAGCACACCCTTGTGGCGAAAGTAGGGTGCCAACAAAAACATCCACCACTAATAAAAATAGAGAAGATGGTGTGCCCACTCAGTTGCACTGTATGATATTAATTTATAAGCGATACTTTGTTGCTATTATCATTGGCACCCGATTATTTAAAAGTCACATCACTACTCAGAAAAGGAACCCAGAAAAGAAACTGAGAGGATGTAATGTCTCAAACCACATCAGACTCTAGAAATCCTGAGCAGCTGGCATGAAAAGGCTGTAGCAGTTGGTGTGTTTTGGTGCCTTTTAGTTTGGTTACCATCAGTAACAATCTTCAGAGGAAACAGAGCATGCTGACTCTTGAGGTCTGGCCCTAACAGAACTATTCCACCAGCCACTGCCAAACTGACCCTCAGCGAGGAAACAGAAGAATGGGTGTGTGTACGAGCCAAAAACATATGACTCATCTTTGTGCCGTTTGATGCTGCTTCCAGCAGGGCTGTTTCCGTGTAAAAAAATGCTGTTTTTTGTTATGTAATAATCGGCCGCCCAAATACATGGAGACATGAGAGCTGAAAATCTGCCCAGGTCTGTTCTTCATAAAACAAGGCCTTGTTCTGCCTACCCTGTCTCATTTCCAATGCTTTGCGAATACCAGTGTTACCATTATATCATTACTGAGTTTCAATTAGGATATGGAGAATGTACTACTAGACTCTTGCTACCTGTAGGATACCAAACCTAAAACTTAATCTGATAAACTGGAACTTAAATACACTGTTAAGTGTTAGGAATTCGTAGCTAAAAACATTCCTTTTTGATTCGGACAATAGACAAAGCCAGCCATTTCCTTTTCCTAGAGAAACTTGTTGACACCAATAATAGGGTGACTGATAATAAAAGGAACATCCATCTGCATTCTGACAAGACTCGTGACCACTTTGGCCTGTAGTGCATCATAAAACAAAGCAGCGGATTATTTCTTTCTTTACCAAGAGGAAATGTAGGTTTCTACTTCCTCCTCCTCCTCCTCCCCCCATGTGTAAAAATGTTGCATTACATGTTTTTATGTCAGTTCTGTCATAGGCTTGCTAAATAGCTGAACTGGTGAACTCAAATCAGATAGACACAGGTTCCTGCATGTGGTTTCACCTTGTATGTAGAGCAGGAAAACCAAATAATCTTTGAGATTACATAGTTTCATCTATTGTGTCTTACTTCCTCTAAAATGGGTTTGCACCTAGATCTGCTCTTGCACCAAATTACTGCAACACTGATCTGTATTATCACCACATGAAAAACTATATTTCACAGTGCTCCTTAGTTGCATTTATATAAAATGTAAAAATAGAGTTGCAGTCAATCCTCCAGCTGACGTCAGTAACAGTCACTCTCTCAGTTTCCACCAACAACAAGTGCATCATGAGTCACTCGGTGCCATGTTAGATTTTCAACTCACCTCTCCTGGTCCTGGAGAAGATTTTGATGCTTGCAGGTGTGGAGCTGGGTGAGGAGCGGAAGATACCACTGAAGCTTAGACGCCGGGGGGACTTGGGTGGGGAGTCCTGATGGGAGGGATAGGGGAAGATAGTTTTGGGTGAACCTGAGCTGGTCTTTGCTTGCACTGGAGCAGACTGAGGACATGGTGGCAGAAGGGCGCTGGCCGGGCTCCTCGCAGACACTCCTTTGGTGGGGCTGGCTGAACGGATGCGGCGCTCTCCCTGAGAGACAATAAGGAGGCAGTTTTATTTTCCTGCAATTTTGTACTTTTGTGGTTTATGTTTAGTGTGTACCCACAGTGTTATGCGAGACAGAGAGAGGCTGCAGAGCTATGCTGTGAAAAAAAACTGCACATAACAAGAGAAGCAAACCAAAGAAGGACCATACTGAATGAGCAAATGGAGGGAAGAGATATCTTGTGCAATCACAGTTACTGAGTGTGCATTTTGTGAGAGTTTGCTATTTTGGTTACTTCTTCTTTTTGCACACATGAAACAGTGTTTTGTTTAGCTACCCACATTGTATCACCTAATGGTATCTCATAAAAAGCAGTATGGGAATGTATCATGTGCCAAGTGCAATAAGGAAAAAAAAATTTCATGGCTGGCTAGCTGTTAAACAAGGACAGGTAATAAAATAAGTTACTGAAACACCAACAATATAATATAATGAGAGTCAGTTGTATGTGACTAAATTAGGAACAGGAAACTAGATTCACAACTTTGCAACTCAAGCTGTATTCACAATGTTTAGCAACGGAAATTATTTTATAAAACATTGCGCAAATCCAGTCTGTCTGCATTTCCTTCTAACAAAGGCATATTATTATGCTGCGCAGTGCCTTCACTGGGCATCGTGCTTATGGCCTCACCAGCACCATAACAGCAGCATCAGGTTCACCATGAGACAATCGGCGCTTCTCTTGGTTAAACAAAAGTGAAAATATTATTCATTATGACTTCCTGTTTTTATTAGTTGGTCCTTGCAAGGTCAATATCATGTAAACAGACTTCTCTATCTTTCTCTATTTGCTGTGCAGATACCAAAACAAAACATGAGACATGGCAGCCAATCTAGCCGGAGACAGAGAGAGCCTCCTCCCACCACTGACTGCTGCCCGCTCTGGATGTGCCAACAACAAATCTTTTAACCATTTGTGGGCTCTGATACAGTGAATCATTACCATACGCAAGTGATCTCCAGCTCGGAGGTTGTATTTACAGAAAACAATAAAATGTAACAGGAGTGTTTTGGTAATGTTGCTGGTAGATAAAAGCCTGCATAATAACCAGTCTCAACAAAACAAATGAACTATATGATGATATGAGGTGCAAAAATAACCACTGCTACTCTATGGGAAAGAAAATGCACTGATTATAACACTGCGCAATCACTGACTGTGTGACAAACTGAATCAAAATTGAAGGAATGTTTTGTCTGGTCTCTTAAACAAAGCTTCAGGATGGTATTTGCTCAAGGTTGGCCCGACTCCATACGCACATTTCTGTTTAAACCAATCCTGTGACAAACCTGATGGAGTGAGAGCACACGCCCATCTTTTCTGTTTGCCAACAACTCTCACCCTGTCATTGTGTAAGAGCTTGTTAAGGCAAGTGAACAGCTATCAGGGTTAAGTCTGGATATAAATCAGCTCGTTCAAAACACAAGAGAGGGCAGGTTTTTTTTTTTATCAGCATTGCACAAATTACGTAACACTGAAATCTGTATTCTGGTGCACATGAGGTGATGATCAATGATAACTCCTATTCAAATCAATTAGAGCAGACAGTAGGAAGAAGCTTCTTTCTTTTAGAAAAATCAATTTCCTGAATACGATCCTGCTATGCCTGGACACAGTGGGCGTAATGTTACTGTAAGCCAGTGAGGGTTGGCAGAACAGGAGAGATGGCCTTGTGTAATATTTTGCTCTCCCAAATCCATGTCTAAATGTGTTCAAAGCCAAACAAACAAGAGCCAAAGAGACAAGATAAATAATGTGTTGGAAAAAACAAGCTTGAGAAAACAAACAATTGGCAACTAAATGAAAAAACACAACCCAAAAATCGTTAAATGAAAATAATTTCTGTACCGTCTGAGCGCCACTTTTGGTAGAGCCGCTCGTCTCCACTTGCGGGGAAGTAAAGGCACCAAAGTCCTGCACATAAAACAGATCTGAGTGTCAAGGATAACGTCAACTTCCAGGAAATACAGCTGAAAAACTAAATAACATGTCATAACAGGTAACAAGAATGCCTTCTTAGCCACTGCTTTAGCCAGTTAATGCACATTGTTGTTAATATTCACTAGTTTGCTTTGAGAGAAAGGGAAAATGTTTAACACCACCTTTATATGCCTTCACTCAGAAAGAAGAAAAACATGTTTCGCCACCACGGAACTCTTTGCGAGCAAATGCACCACATTACACGCTCCTTCTCGATATCAAGGGTTGGGTTTTACATTCCACTGCAGACAAATGATGGTATGCATGCTGCAGCAGAAAGCCAGTTGAATTAAACTGACATAATTAGGTGACCATGCAAGCCTGTTGCAACTGTGTTAGTGTTCCCACCTGGTTGAGGGTGGAGAAGTTTGTGTGTTAATTAAAAATACAAACAGAAAAACAAAAACAAAACATAGAAATGGTTGATTGTTTTACAAACTCTCAAACAGGAAACACAGATTGCATCCAATTCATTTACGAATAAGATAGGAAAGCATACATTAGGTGGATTTGATGGATGCCGTCCAACAAATGTATGCCTGTGAGCTGCAGTAAGATGGCTGTTATCTACGCTACCAGACAAAACAAATGAGTTGTCACCAATGTGTGCTCGCAGTGTCGAGGGCATGTTTTGACCTTCAAACACAGAAGGTTCCATAAAGCTTTAGTCTAAAGTTCACAGGTGTACTCAGGCTTGGGAAGCAAAGAAAAACACAATCCCAGACATTAATTGCTCAGATTGATGAACAGAGACAACTGTGAATCAGGACAGCCTGAAATGAAGTTATATAAACAAAGGCCTTCTGTGTAGGGACCATATGAATCATCACTTGCAGGTTGGTTCCACTGAAATATTCCTTGTTTTTTTCTCACAATGCTTAATTGCGCAGGCTGTATGACTTTAGAGCTGCGACGATTAATTAATTAATAAATTAGTTGATATTAGTTTATACATTTTTGGTGTTGGACTGTTAGTTTGAACAAAACAAGACATCTGAGGACCTCACCTTTGTCTCTGGGAAATAGTAATTTTTCACTATTTTCTGACAGTGATTAAAAGACAATAATCTGTAGATTAATCGATAATGAGATAATCGTTAGTTTACATCCCTATATTAAGCAGGGGAGTTGGTTACAATGACATCACATTAAAAGGATACTGCTGGACCTACTGATGAAAACGATTAGGGCAGAATATAAATATATATTTTATACTGTTTCTAGCTAACGTTAGATGCACTTAACATGGACTTAAAAATAAAATGCATATATTTAATGGCAGGTTATTGAAAAGACGCGATACAGAGACAACTGTCAATCACGCACGCTCTTCTACGTCGCGTGTGAGAGCGCAGGCGGCACACGCAACAAAAATGGCTAAAAAAAGTCCTAATTTTATGAAAAGTTCAACAACAAGGCCATTTTTTTTAAAAGAGTCACAGTAAGAAGCCAAATTAGTTGATACTTCACCGACTCACTGGCATGTTAATCCGCAGACTTCTCCTCTTCTTTGGCATTTTCTTTGAGCTCTCCTTGCTTGACTCCATCACCGTGCTTCCCATGCTTGTTTATCCTCCTCTTTTTCAAAAAATGAGCAAAACAAAAACAAGTCTAACCAACTGCTGTACCGCGACTGCAGACCATCGAGAGCAGCCTCCACCTTCACTTCGGCTGCCCCCGTCTACTTACTACGACAACAGGCGCTGCCTCATCCACCAGGAAGTACACCAGGTTTGGCTGTGAAAAGAGGCAGGGCACGCGTCTTCAAATGAGTTACGACGCTGACTGTTTACGGGTGTTCCGTTACAGTCGGTACCCCCGGACAAATGTTTGCCCCCCGTCGTGTTTTCGGCTCGGTCGGACGCCGGAGAGAAAATAAAAACAGCGTCAGTTCATCGTTTTTTGGAATTCTGGTAAAAATAATATATATAATATATTATTATAATATTTCTGGACCACAGAGTTTAATAACCTGCCTGTAGTTTCTTCAAAATAAGAGCTGTTATAATCACAAGCTAATTTGCTCTATAAGGAAGTATTTTTGTAAAATGGCTCATGTTTACTTGACATTTATTTCCCTTCCCCTCCCACAATAATTTCCTTGTACTGGCACAACGGAGGGCACACAGCCAGGAGAACACGCTTTTGAAGGGGAAGCTAATTTCGACACAACACCAGGCAGTGTCACATGTATACAGATGCTTCACCAACAGATGTCAGTACGACTCAGATTTCAACTGGTCTGATGGACGAATTAAATGCGATGTAGATCCGCTGTAAACAAATAGGCTAATAATAATAATAATAATAATAATAATAATAATAACCTAATAATTAACCTTATAGCTTGTCAAACCACCGGTTACAAAGCAAAACAGACTTTAAAGTACACATTTAAGAAGATCACAGTAAATGCATGGTCACTTTAGGGATATATATATATTCCATATTGACTGATTTATTCTAGTTCTTCTTGATGATAAAGTTCACTGAGGATGAGAGGGTCTAGACTGTTTAATGCTTTATAGGCAGTGGAAGTGTCTTAAAATGAATTCTACAATGGAGTGGGGGCCAGTGCAAGGATGCTAAAATGGGGCACAATAGTCCCTGTTCATGTTATTAGCATGAATAACTTGCTATCTAAAGATCATTAGAAATAATATATCTTGGATATAGTTCTCAGTTTGGGGAAACTGTGATCTTTAAATCCCCCTGATGTTGCTCTGTGTCTAATTTTCCTGGCCAAAATAGAATAACTTCATTAATGCTTACTATGGAAGCCATGCACAACCATGTTTATTAGTTGTATAGAAAGCAACCTGAGATTGTAATGTCCTTTTCCACAAGACTAGAGAAATATCTTCTTCTGGCAACTTTTTTGACCCGATTTGCCAGTGTGGCACAAGTGAGCTGTGTACATATAACCTGTCACCTTAAAGTACAGTGCACAAAGTAGCCTATATGCTAGTTTTATAATAATAAAACTACCAGTACTTATATGCAGAAAACATCAGTTTTACTGTGTTTCAAGTTGGTGGTAATTTAATTACATATTAAACACACCATTTAAAGCACAGCATGCATTTAAAGAAGGAAACAAGCAACTAGCTTGCCCAAAGTGAATGTAAGATGTTTTATACATTTTCTGTCCTGCAGCGTCAGAGGTATCTAGAGGCAAAAGCAGTATTTTTAGTCACAGTCAAACCTGCAGTGAGAGTCCCAGCAGTGTCTCTGGGATGCTTGATAAATATACAGCACACAGACCAGAGAGATCAAATTAAATTATACCCATCATGTACCTTTATACCTCGGTTCGGGACAGGGTCTCAAGATGAATCTGAAGGGTCACAGCATGATTGAAGAGATACAAAACCCATATATCTTATACCAAAATATGATTATTCTTTCTTTTTTAAATATTTGCTTCCCCCTGATACCTTCACCTCATCGGGCCTCTAAAATCTTTCAAATTACACAAACTGAGAAGGGAAAATGTTTCACCTGATCACAACTCATGCTCAAATTAAGGGTCAGAAGTTGACAAAGCCTTATTTAAAAGGGGATAGAGCTGAAACAAATGATTAACTGATCAGACGATTGACAGAAAATCAACCAGCAACAATTTTGACAAGTTTTTTTTTGTTGTTTTTTTTAAGCCAAAATGGCAAAAATAGACTGGTGAATCTTATCAGATTTTTCTATTTTCTATAATACAACGAATATTTTTGGCTATTTTAACAAACCAAACGATCAATTGATTATGAAAATAAAATAATAATAGTTAGTTGCAGCACTAAAGGGGTCACAAGCCAGGTTGGGAGCTACTGATGTATTTTCTTGCATCCTCAGCAATAAATCTGCAACTAAAAGGGACACTCTGTTAAATAAACCAACCATTTCTTACATAAATTGTTGTTATACTTTCCTAATCCCCTTGAGCTTTGCTTGGCTTCCAGATAGAAACACTCTTTATGGTTAAGGAAAAGAGAGATTTCTTACAGTTTAATTTCTTTATCTGTAATTATTCATGTCTCACACACACACACACACAACTTGCTAACATGTAAAATAGTTTATTTTTGTAAATGTTTCTAAATTCAATTCCACAAACTCCAAACCTCATACTCTGTACACTTCAAAAGGCATTTTCAAAAAAACAAAAACAAAAGAAAAGAAAAAATAAAGAAAAAATAAATCAGACTACACGACCAAGAAAATGTAGCACAAACACACTGGCAGGATGATGTAATATCATACAAGAGAAGAAAAATATCCAAGAAACAATTTTGTTACAACCATTCATTGAGAAAATATATACAATTGAGTCTTCGGAAAGTTAAAAAAATACATGCCATATACATTACAAGTTCTAAGACTGTCTCCAAAATTTTACAGTCAACTTGAAATTGTGCACGCAAAAACTCTTCCGTTTCTAAGCATGTGACTTGTGAAGTGTCAGTATAAGAAATATTTCTGATTAAGGAGAATGCCATCTCTGTCCAAAAAAGGTAGAACAAGCTACGGTTCCACATAAGAGTTCCCCATATGATTCTTTCTGTCACACACTGTATCGTCTAACTCACAATATCATTAGACGTTTGCACCGTATTTTAAAAGCAATGTAAAAACGAAAACAGGTAAATACATGTCGGTGTTCCTATTCGTGTTAAAAAGTTAAAAAGTTGTTTTTGGGTTTCAAAACCTAATTCACAGTTCTTTAAAATCAAACCTGATTAACAGCAAACAGATCACACTGATCTCTTACTATTTGAAGAATCTTTTTTTTCTTTTCTTTTGATTCTGTAACTGATAACTCGTTACGTTAGTCAACAAAAATATTTCTTTTTTGAGTGGTCAAAGTATGTGTAAGTCACAAAACACTACGCTACAATACCTTACTTTTAATACAACAAAAATACTTTGTGAATTATTGTGGTTATATTACAAATTCTGTACAGAATAATCATAATATATACTCTCAAACTGAAATAACGTCCATCTTAAATAAATTTCAATGACAAACAGAACAAAAACAATTTAAAAACACCCAAACATCAAGAAGGTTAAGGTAGTATTTGGTCGGTTATTCCTATAGTTTTCTTTATGTACATTTATACAAAAGTAACAGCATGTCTTCCTCAGTCTTCAAAAACAATAGCAATCTAGCCTTCTTTAACTCAATCTCATCATTTTGAGAATAAAATTCATTCACTCAGTAATAAATACAAAACCTCTCGAATTCCACACAAATCACATGACAGAGACCTATGATAAAACTGACTCATGGAATCAAGTATTTTAAAAGTTTTCGTGTGTGTTTTTTTGTTTATTTTCTTTTTTTAGTGCAAGTTAATATTCCCTTCGCAGTATTCATTTGCTGTACATTCCTCATTCAGTGATGTCTACATTTAGTCATACGGTATACATTAACAGTATGAAACAAAAGGGCCTGCCCTTAGTAAGCAATAAGGCCGCACCCTGCACAGTGCTTTCTCATTCGCTGGTGGATTCCGCACCCCATGTACACCAAACACACAGATACATACAGACAGAGGCATCTCATACAACAGAGCCTCCCCACATATGGCACAAGTCACATCCTGCTACTGTGTTACATTTCCCTTCCTCCACCCATTTGTTTTCCATGATTTTGATGAACCAACACATAAATTCATTCATCTCTCCAAGGGTTCAGGCCTTCTGCTCATTCATAAAATGACTTTAGTGTGAAGCCTTTTTTCTTCTTTCCTCTGTGCAGAGATCACAGCATCCACACACTATAGCAAGGAATGCATTTCGATTTGTCGTTTTTGTTTTCCTCAGTTAATCCACTTCCTGCATTCGGGAGCACCACAGTGGCAAGCGATCTTGTGCCGACCCTCCACAGTGTCAAACTGGTAGTCGAAACACAGCTGGAAAACAGGGAGGGGGGAAACATCAGTTTCTGAGCATCACAGTGGCAATTTTGACACATACATTCATTTAACTGTCTAATCAAAGAGAAGATATCCACCTCCTCTCCCTTTTCAACTCTGCGACTGCAGCTGATGATGATTTTGTAACCCCTTTCAAATGTGACCACCTCAGCGACACAGTTCGGGACACAAGAGTGGTTGATATATCTGAAAAACAAAACAAAATGAAGACAGATTCATTTCATATCACACAACACTGACCATAAGTAGCATAAGTAAGTAGCAGTATGTTCCATTTTACATGAAAGACTTAATCCTGCTCGCATCAGTTTAGTATTATCACAATATGAAACATTAGGTCCAGTACACAGTATATATAAAAGCCACCAACAGCTGTATTAAGATATTACTTTAATGTTGAATTTATGTGTGCAGGTAAAGATAAAGACACTAATGCAGGAGCTCCACAGTGGCAAGCAGTGTGTGTGTCACGTGTACCTGGGAAAGAAGTGAAGCAACAGAAACTTGCATCCAAAAACATGCTCATGTGTAATATTAGGCTAAATAGGCTGAAGGCTTACATAACCACAGACAAACCACCCACACACATATGCAGGGTCATGGTCTGTGGTGTCGTTGTGGGAGCCTGCAACAATGCAAGATTTGTGCATGTTGAATTTGACTGTCACAAAATTCAGACACAGACAGACACAGACAGAGACACGGACAGAGACAGAGACACACAGACACACAGACACACAGACACACACACACACACACACACACACACACACACACACACACACACACACACACACACACACACACACTCAGTTCCACTATTATGCATGCCCATTAAGAACGCACACTTGATGTCATTTTTATATCATAAAATGTAACATTTCAGGACATATTGTTTAAATTCAGAAAGAAAATGTTTACAAAAATCATCCAATAGCCAATGTTATCTCACAGTACCTTGCTAGCCCTCCGGTTCGAGTGGCATCAACAACGTGTTCGCTGTCGATGCGGAACATGAACACTGCTCGGTTCTGTCAGGGAGAGAGGAGAATTTACCTGCTGTCTGTTTTGGCAGAAGTAAATAAAGGAAAAAAAAAATTTCAGCTCAAAAAGTATTAAAAATGTTTACCTGAGATCTATAGATCTTCTCCTTGCTGACAGCAACCTCATTTCGGAGGATGGTTCCATTGTACTCAATAACCATAGTTTGTTTTTCAATGTCTCTAGCAGCAAACAGCCCCAGGCCCTGTGAATACATTAAACAAGAAGGTATTCATTATGTCCACAGGAAACCAAGAGCATCAACCTTACTCTGTCAAAACAGAAAATAAATCAAAACTATTTTAACACCAACCTGGATGCGGGAGCGGGCCAGATAGACATTGGCTCTCCACTCACTCTTCATCCAGCGGTACTGAGAAGACCTGGGGTGTACTACTGGAGGCTTGCTATGGGGGGCGCCACCTTCTCCCTGGGCCACATTCTGGTTAGACCTGGCACTGCTGCTGGATACAGCCTGTGGTTGTGGCCTTAATATTGGGAGGGGGAAGGAATGGAAACAACAAAAATATTAAAAACAAGTCAACATTAAATATGTGTTTTGCCCACAAAGATAAATAATGTCAGCTTCACTTAAAGTTACCTTATCACCAGTGAAGTGTAAGGAGAACTGGTTTTTGGCTGGGCGCGGGCACTTCCAGCTAGGTTGAACATGAGAGGCAACTCCACAAGAGGGTTGCGTCCGTAACGGAATGAGTACCTGTCACAAGCCTCCACTCCTGGGAGCTGGAATAAATCAGTAAAAAATGGGTTATGTCATGCAGCCTCCATGGAGTATGAGCTACATATTTGTTTAAATGTTTTATTCTTTAAGTTGAGTAAAAGCACAAAAAGCATTTGCAAACCGATTCAGTGATCTTGGTGACTGCAGGGACTGTGAGTCCAAACAAGTCCTCTCCTTTCAGGTAAACAGGGAAGAGCTTTAGAGTGCCTGATTCAGTTCTTTTCTCAGACACAGGACCAAGAACCTTATCCCACACTCCTAATTACAGAGACAAGCACAATTGATAGTTAACAACTGTACAGAGATATTATTGTTGTGTGTTTCAGCTTTTTCAGAGTAAAGAATCCATAAGGACAAACCTTTAGCAGAGGCATCACTCAGGACCAGATCTTGATAGCCCTGTTCAATGACTCTGATGGTAAACTCTGGCAGTCCCTCTCGGTCCTCAACAGAACAGACGTACCGGCAACGACGGTTCCCATGACGCATGCTCCAGTAAATGCGACAAGCCTCATAGCCAACTGGAAAGATGGCTGTAGGGGAATGGAAGGCCGCCATTTGTAGAGGTGTTAGTTGGCCCATTGCATGCAACACCAGGCTGCCGACTCGAAAGGTATAGCCTAACTCGGGCTGCCGCACAGCGGTGGCCATCTGACGCACTTCGTCTCGTTGGACGTAGACACGCCGGAAGACGGCAAAGCAACGCAGCTCATGCTCCAGTGCTTGTCCAGCTGTTCCCCGGGGCCTGTGGGCATGACAAAGCATGGTCTTGTCCTTGAAGAAGGTGCACTGAGCTTGCAGAGCACAGGTAAAATGGTAGACATTAGTACAGCGTAGACGGTGGCACCCGCTTGTGGCTCCAGTCTGCTGGCAGTAGGCACAGCGTACTGTTTGGCCACGACGCAGAGCAAGCTCCACGTTGATGAGGGCACCGGCCTGCGTCTCATACACCTCAGTCGACCACAGGGCGCAGTTTAGGTGAACCCATACATCAAGATCTAGATTAAGAAGCCTAGCAGGGCCATCAGTGATCCCATCTCCACACTGGTGGCAGAAACAGCACCGCCTCTGGTCCCGGAGTGAGGCAGGAGGGCGCAGGGAGGCCCCGAGTTTCTTCAGGAGCTCATCAATCTTATCCTCATCTGGGAGTTGGGAATTCCCCCTTGGCACGACAACCTGAACAGTCCACTTCCTCCAGCGGAGACCTTTCTGTCTCTTTCCCTGGTGCCAGCCGTCATGGGACCTTGGCCTGGCCTTCAGTTTCACTGTCACTTTGATGGCATCAGACTTGGTCTCCGTCTTGGATGTCTCGCCTGCTGTGGGGAAGGGGATAGGAGGAGTAGAGGGGGGAGACTGCTTGGGCTGAAGCTGTGCCAGGCAATGAACATCCAGCGATGACATGTTGTTACTGTACTGGTGCAGAGTTTTAGAAAGGCTCTCTGTTTGCTCGGTGGCAGGGAGAAGGGACACTGATTCCTGAAAAGATGAGACAAGAGCCATGATGTCCAGCAAGAACAAATCATATTAACTACATGTTATTTAGACTATTTGGTGTTTTCTGCATGTGTTACAGTGGTACAAACCTTGGTTTCTGTGGTTGATCTGGATTGCAGGGGTGATGAGGAACAGTAGAGAAGGAAGCAGCTGTGACTACAGAAGACCAGGTCTTCTTCAGATTTAAAACGGCCTTCAGATTCCTTATGAGAGAAACCAGTATTTTTAACAGGCTGAATAAGGAATGAGGTGTTATATCAAAGCCTGACCAATGTGAACTTACGATCGACTGACTTAAAAAACAAAACCCATCAAAAACATACAATTTTCAAATAACCAAAATATTCTCAAGTCTAGAGTCATAGGGTATGCTGTTTAACCCACCAATTGATCCAAAATGGATTTAATTCCAGCAGGCAGGATTTACATAATCAGAGGATATATGCAGTATTACTGTGGTGCTGTATGTGTGTATGTATGTCTATGGCCCTTCAGGCTGAAAGTAGATAATATCCTCTAAAGTAAGGTCTCGGCATCCAGTCATGACTCATCTAGTCCCCCCACTGGGAAATGAATGATGAAATGGTCCATAGTTGTTTGTCTTTTTATACACTGGCGTCTACTTATGTAAAGGCTGTTGTACTTTCTTAGCCTCAAAATCACACTTTTAACATTAAAGTGCTCCAGATTAAGGTGGCCTGTCTACTTAATATACCACCATAGCTTCTGCCATTGTATTGTATTTTTATCGTTGTATTTAAGCGTAATTAATTTGGTACCTTCATGTGTGCAGGGAGATCTCTGATGGATTTCTGCACTCCATTTCCCAGAACCACCACTTTACAGTGGCAGCACCACTGAGGTTTACATCCAGGGCTGGCAGGGGTCTTCTGGTCAGGTCCTCGAGCTAAAGCTGCACCTGCAGTAACAGAAAAGAATGATTTCTAAATGCATTCTCTGGTAGAAAACATATAATGGTATGATGTTACAGCTCAGAATAAATAATTATCACAATCACTATCACAAGTAAAAAAAAAAAAAAAAAAAAGACAATTGAGCCAACTGACAACTGGCCAACATGGTTAAGTGTCTGCTTTCTTATCCAAATGTTACTGAGCTAACACCTAATAGGCCTATTACTCAATGTTTTAGAGCAATAAGCAGGAGTTTGTGTGCCACTGTTCTAAACAAAAATTGTTTAATCTATTTCATTAGCTGAGAGAATCACTGAGATCAATATGGATCCGCCTGTCAGCAACAGGGCTATACGCTGCACTCAGCCACAGACTAATAATGATATAGAAGACAAAATGGCACTTTGTAAATACTATTTAGAAAGATAATTGCACCTATGGACATTTATGGATAAACAGTTGCATATATTGTGATTGCGTTGCTGCTTTGTGCTTTTTCAGGGGAAGTAATTACGTTTAGCTTAAATCAGACATGACATTTCAATTACAGGCTGTATTACAGTACTTGGGGGAATCAGAGATGCTCTTGTCTAATTTAGTTTCATCCTCTCACCTGGGCTGTTGGGATGGAAACGGAAATGATGTGCTTGCTGCTGTTGCATCATCGCCTGTGCTCCACCGGGCCTCATCATCTGCCGTCCGTGAAGCCCTCCATTGTCTCCTTGTCCGTGGAAGAGCATGGGAGGCCGAGGCTCCATGCCATGGGGGCCAACCCTTGGACCACTGAGTATAGACAGGTGCCCCCTCTCTGGGGTGCTGCTGACGTCATAGCTATTGGGGATCTTGACACACAGTAGGTCTGAAATGGCTGCCACTACACCTGTAATGTTCTAAGTAAACAACAAACAAAAAAACATGAGTTAGTTGTTAAATCTTTTAACAAAAAATTCATGATAGCCATGATGACCCAGCCAGACAGAATTGCGTTGTCTGCATTTACAGCCATGGCCCTTTTTTTTTTAAAACAATGCTATTGTTTGTACATTTGGTGTTTGTTGGTTTTTAAGGGAAATATTCTGAACAAATGCTAGCCTTCTATTCAATGTATTAGCAGGTGAAGCTGCTTACTTTGGTTTGCATGTTGGCCTGACTTTGACGTAAATATCAGAAAGTGGCCCCCAACATAACCTTAATCAATTAAAAAAAGAACGGTTCCAAGCGGGCCGCGTTGAGCAGAGCCGCACCATGCAGTGGAATTTAGGCATTAGCGCATGTAAGCCACTAAGTGAAACATTTATATTGGAGAGGAAAAGGCAGAAATGGGGACACATAACCTGAAACAGGTTTCAAGATGACCCAAAATGTTAAATCTGGGATAGTTTTTCTTTTGGGACCACTGGGCAAAAATTCCGTAATACCCTTTCATAATATTGTAATCCAAGCAGTTGGAAAGAAAACTACAGTTCTGCACCTCCTCTTCCTTGGTTTACAGGCTTTAGAAAATCTAGCCTGTGACGGGAGACGTTGGCCAATCAGAGGTCATTTCACAGAAAGGGCATTCCTATTGGCTGTGCACGTCCCATGTCCAAGCCTGATTCAATGGTGGAAAATCGTGCAGAACATCCTAGAGCTTGTGATACATTTCTAATACCTCCTTTTCCTACACCGGTGTACAGACGGAGCTACAGCCTCATTACGTTTAATGCAATGGTACTTATATCGACATGGTAAAGACGCATGACGGCAAAGAGTAGGGAATAACTTTTGAGGGAGACAGTCAGAGGCGTACTAGCCATGTAGCCTTTACTTGCACAAAGCTGAGCATGTCCAATATTCTTTTCCGTGTTATTAGAGGTCGGTGTGACATTCCAATAATATGGAACCCCTCTCCCGGAGAAATCATGTCCTCCACTGTTTCTTGCCGTGTCTTACAGCAGTGTGTTGCTGAGGCAGTCAAAAAGGATGTCTGGACCATCCTCTCATTCCACCGTTAGATGGCATTGCAGCTGCCTCTGAAGCCTGGGGCTTGTGGATTCAACTTGTGGGTTTGGTAGGAGGTCGAGTGCATCGTCTATGTTCAAACTGCCTACCCCAGCTTTAAGTTTAGAGGCCCGTATTACTGTTCTGATGCACCTTTATTGAACTCAACTTAAGTTAGCCTTTCAGTAACAGTGATTACCTTTAAAAATCGATTTTAGAAGTTTTGTTTGCTGTGTTGGCCAGACAATGAATAAGCCAGACAAGTAGGGCAACCTTAAGTGAATATGCAGCTTTAAATGTGATTCTTACAAGTGATTCTGTAAAATTAAGGTTGTGATGAATAAAAAACAACAGCAGAATTTAGAGCAGTTATTATGTCATCCTTCACTGACTGCCCAGATTTTGCCCATTTTAACTCAGTGTTACAGACGGTCAGTATTGTAAAGAAAAATGTAAATTTACAGGGTTTTCACAAAAATTCAGCATTAACTTAAGTATTCCTACCTCTGCTGCAGCTGGTCTCAGTGTGATAGCTACAGACACCAGCCCTTGTTTGGAATCATTAGACATGGGGCCAAAGGGGGAGCCAAAAAACATTGCAGAAGGCTCTGTTTTGATATCCTGCAGTTTGATTTCTGACCCTAGAGAATGAAAAAGAAGGACATTCATAAAAAATCCAGACTGTTAAGGCATGCTTAAGATGTGCTTTAGAAAAAGGTGTTTATATTGCATACACAAAAACAATCTTATTAATTGTGATTGGAGTCAAAGGAATAAATGTTTTATAGGTGCTGATTATGTTGGAGGTTTTTGTTTCTACCTTTCCCATCAGGTGCAGGAAGCATGGGGAGGACAGGAGACAGGCAGGGGGACGGTGGCTCTTCCTTCACTAGAGACAGGTCTGGATAGCGACTGATCTCCATGCCAACCACGCTCTCAGGAGATGAAGATGGAACAAAACTGTCAGGTGTGTCCCTGTCTTTGCAAGGCTCCTGTCCTCTATTGCTGTTATTATGGGGAGATAGAGACCTCAGTCAAGACAGTGTGGCTGAAATCAATTATCATAACATGATTACATGAATAATCAACACAAAGAAATGTTAAGACAGCCGATAATGGTGCAGCAGCCCTCCAAAAAGACGATTGGAAAGAATTACTGAATTGTCAAACAGTTTTTATTTATCAGTTACCTGAGCTCCTCCTGGTTATTGTGAGGAGGGGTGGGGAGGGAGGCTGGAACATCCACAGTTTTGGGTCCCTGCGCAATGGCCCGGGCTAGTAGATCTTCCTCAGTCCTAAATGGGACATGTAGTGGCGTTGGGACGAGGCCTTTGGACACTGTATGAAACAGGAGCACAATGTCAATATAAATGTACACACTATGCTTGCCTGTAAAGATGGACATTTTCCATATGTGATTTCTGTAATTTTCCTGTGAGTTTCATGGTTATGGCAGTGTGAGATAGTGGGGTGAAAATGTGACATTAAAGGTACATCCTCATGTATGCGTACCCATGGCAGCAGCTTTGCTAGCCAGCTCTTCTGTTGTGGCAAATCCATTGATCATTTTCTGTCGGTTCACAGGTGGTGGAGTAGGAGGAAGAGACGCCGGTGGTGTTGGTGGATTGCTCAGGTTACTCTGCTGTAGGAATTAGAACCAATGCAATGTCAGCATATCATGACACACTTAACACACATCACTCTGTCACTGTTTACACAGTTTCAATTTGATCTCACCTTGTAGGCCAGTTGGGAGTAATAGTCAGAGACTCCATCGAGTGAGGCGCTGCCAAAGGTACCAGACAGGAGGTTGTCTCCATTCAGCTGGCCACTGCCATAGGGTGCGAAATGGGCAAAGTTGACCCCAATCAGTGGCTCCATGAGGGGCAGCAGAGACAGCTGCTGTGTCAGGAGAGAACAGGAGTGAGTATGTAGAATGTATCATTGCCTTGTTTTAATGTTTAGCAGCAGGTTTTTTTTAATTCCCTCCCTGTTAAAGGACCAGTGTTTAGGATTTAGTGGCATCTAGCAGTGTAGTTGCAGATTACAACCTTATTCCATCTAACGTCAGTGTTTGGTTTTTCCATTCTGAGTTACTGTACAAACACTGTTCAACATGGCAGCCTCTGTGGAAAAAACCCTCTCTCTGTAGATAAAAAGGACTCATTCTAAGGTAACGAAAACACAACAGTTTTTACTGTCACACTAATGAAAACATAGCTATTGAATACTATACTCCATTTCTGCCAATATATCTTCCTAAATACCTCACACTGGACCTTTAAGTTGTTTATGATTTAGTAAAAACCACAGATAAAAAAGAAAAAGAGACATCTTCAACAAAAACGTACATTGAGTAGGTGGATGGCATTCATAGAGGAATCCCCCACCACAGCAAGTGAGACTTAAATAATTCATCTTTTTACCGTAATGCAATTGCAATAAACATTTCATCAAAAAAACATTCACCTCCACCAAGATAATTATTAAGCCAATTCAAGCACAAAGCAATATTTGTGCGTTTAGTATGTAGGGTTACTTAATCATTACATAGTTTTACCCCAATATACAAAATATGTCAAATACAAAAAGAAAACCCAACCCAGTAACCTCAGATAAAGCCAGCACTACTTCAATAGGTATCTCTGAGAATGTGGCCTCTAGTTTAGATTAAATATTGGAGGAATAAAATGTAATTTCTGGTCCAGTTACCTACCTCGCTGCAGACCACAGAAAAAGGCAGGTAAATGGGGGCAGCATCAAGATGTTCAATATGGACGCTTTTTCAACTCAAAGCCACAGTCACAGCCAGAATTTCTCTTATACCCAAATTCATGTCATACTTGTGAGAAATTAGCATACTACAGTACATGCTCATTTAGTTCTGCTGTGATGATGAGATGGTACTGTACTACATTTCTAATGAGTGAGACAGCTTCATAAAGTTTAAAATCAATAAGCCTCAATCCACAAGGGACTTGCAATATAATCATGAATCCCCTTCCCCTCTCCTGAATAATAACAGCTTCTAATACCTGTGTGTGCAACTGTCAACCAACAAGTACCTAATTACAGTAATATGCTTATGATATGTGAAATAAGTGTCTGTGCACTCGGTGGAGACAATTTTCTATACTGGCAGTAATTAATACTGTAAAATTCTAAATAAAGCATTCAGACTTCAAGCTATAATCTTCCTACCACCCTTTGTTGCCTAAGATGTGAAGTGGTGCAGCTCCAACCAGTTTTTATAAGGAACAGGTTATACGGTTGTAAAATCAATCTTACCTGTTTGATTTGGGTCATTACAGTGTCAGGACCAGAGTTCATCAGTTGCCTCTCATCCCCTTCCTTCTTCCTCTTCTTGTAGCGAGAGGCAGGTTTATCCCCTCCTTTTGGAGCCCTCTTGTTTCTCCCTTTCTTCTTCTCATGTTCTGGGAGCAGAGGTCCAGGAAAGTCTAGGGTGCCATCTGAGTATGCCTGGAGATGAGAAAAAGATGTTGTTGCATAAAAAGGCATGAATAAACTTAAAATTACTTGAGCAGCATTATGACTTCAAGTTAGATGTTTTCAAACACATAACTGTGACTCATTCAAAAACTGACAGCTATGACTCATACCAATTTAACTATGATGCGCCTCCCATCTGAATCACTTAGCCCGTCTATGACTCACTATGTTGATCACCCCCTCAGAGCTGTAACTGTATGACTAACATAAAGACTGACCCCATTGCTGTCCATGGAGCTTTGCCTCAGCAGGGATTTGCAGTCTGTGGGATCCTCCTCCTCTGAGCGCAGGCTCTCCTCTGACCTCTGTTGGGAGAATCCAGATGGAGGTGTACTCTTGTTCTTCAAAAGGTGTTTCAGTAGTTCATTGCCAGCCTCCCCCTTGTTTGGACTTTGCCCCGCAGGGAAGGGAGACACACTCCCTTTACTACCCTCTTCCTTCACAGAGCTCATTTCAGAGCCAATGTGCCCTTCTCGTTGCCCATGACACTCGCTGACATCAGTCTGCTCCAGCTTTATGTTGTTAAGGATCCTGTCATGTTCCTGAGCCTGAGTTCTGGCTGTGTCTGAGAGACCAGGTTGTCCGGACTGGCCTCCAGAAAGTTGCCTCTCCAGCTCTGAGTGACTGGGGGTGGAAGATCCCAGTAAAGGGGACCTTGACAAGTCTTGGTCACCAAAGAGATGGGTGTTTCTGGTTGGAGTTGAGGAGTTGTCTGAGACACATGGTGTGAGAGGGGCAGTAAGGTCTGAGTGTGGAGTTGAAGGAGTCTTCACTGAATCTGCGTCGTCATCTTTCTTCTTTTTACGGTTCCTCTTCTTTTTCCCTTTCTCATCTGGGATGATGTTAGAGTAGAGTTGGATTAGAGACTGACCTGAACCTGGAAAGTTAGACGGTAGAGGTGTAGATGAGTCACCCCCAAATGGCAGACCCTCACCTGGCATTTGAAGCATCATTCCTGGTCCACTGAACTGACGAGATCTGGGTTGACCCTGGGGAAAGTTAGGTGCTTGTAAAGCAAGATTATCAGGCCCAAAACCAGTCCCCATGTCACGGGGCATCATTCCATTGCCCATCATGGTCCTCCTTTCACCTTGCATAAATGTCCCTGGTGATGAGCCCATACCAGGCTGCATGCCCTGCTGCTGGGGGAACATTGGTCCAAGTTGTTGCTGTTGTTGCAGAAGAGGCCTTTGAGGCTGCATGAAGTCTTGAGGCAGCTCTGCAGTAAAAAATGGCATCTGAGCAAGAGGTGCCATGTTTCCATCTGGCCCCATCATCCCTTGCTGCTCCATTTCCATACGGTGTTTCAGGGCTCTCTGTCGTTCAACTTCCTGCATAAGCTGCACCCGCTGTCTCTCCTGCTGCTCCCGAAGCCTCTCCCTCCTCTCCCGCTCCTGGAAGCCTTCACTGAATGGGTTGTTGTCATCAAACTTCACACCACCTGCCTGCATGGGTTTGACACCACCTGGTGGAGCTGGTGGTGCCTGGGGATCCACAGGCATTTGTGAGTGTTGAGATATGTTACCCATTGGCATCTGATGAGATTGGCCCGGATTTACTACAGGTACCTGGGGGGGCATTATAGGTGGCATCCCAGGTGGTCCGCTCATGGTCATGGGAGCACCAGGATGCCAGCCTGGTGGTGGGTTGGGCATACAAGGAGGTGCATTTGGCTGACCAGGATGAAGTGGCATCTGCATCATGGGGTTCATAGGAGGTTGAACCATTGGTGGTCCACTGGGAACCATCGGTGGTCCACTGGGAACCATCGGTGGTCCACTGGGAACCATCGGTGGTCCACTGGGAACCATCGATGGTCCACTGGGAACCATCGGTGGTCCACTGGGAACCATCGGTGGTCCACTGGGAACCATCGGTGGTCCACAGGGAACCGTGCCAGCAGGGCCTGGCATTGGGTGCATCCCAGGCATTATGGGCGTCATATTGTTTTGCTGCTGTTTCACTCGGTACTCCTCTATAAGTTCAGCATGCTCCTTCTGCTGCTTACGGATCTGAAACAAAATACAAGACATATTCACAGAAAACGTGATTGAGGTTCTGTATGACAATCACAAAGAAATTATGTATTGCTTGTGAGCTGTTTTATCACATTTAGAAGACAAATTTATGAGGACATGGGAAGAAATTAATTATTTTATTTTCAAACAGGACCTGAAGAATTTACTTTAAAGCCAGAGTTGGAAAGCACAATCAGCCAAGAGCATTTTTTTCAGCACTGCTTTTTAGGGTGAGTCAAAGCAGGTTGACAGGTGCAATGCAGACATCAGTCTGTGTGTATTGACTTTTTCAGTTTGTTGTTCGGATATACTGTTTTCATTTCTTCTTGGTAAGAAAATAGCTAGAGGTATACCACTGAATGCATACCCTACCTTATCTGTTAGATCAATTAACTAATTTAGTTTAATACTAATTAGGTGTAAGATCAGGTCAAATCCAGCACCTCTGCTCCTTATAAAAAACAAAAAAGTGTAGCATTGAATTGTGTATGTGATTCTTTTACATCTTATATGTATTAATCTTATCCTCATGTTACCATCTTTGTAAATAGACTTGCTGTGGTTTTTTTTTATTTCAGCACCACACACTGTCTCCAACATGTTCCTAAGTAGCCTGGCTTTTGTGCCCATGTGTGGGCAACTACTTCTGGTGGAGGGTCACATTTGACATGGGGCCAATCCCTACTTAAAATTTAAAACATTAAACTCTGTGCACTGGACCAATGAAAGGACAATGCTTAGGGCAGCCATTGAGCAGAAGACGGCTGAGACAGAATTAAGTGCTGGAGCTTGACAGGGTGAACATTTACCTGCTCCAGTTGTTTCTGCACTACACCCTGCTGCTCTGTGACATGTTTGAGCTGCTCAGCGTCCTCCTCAGGGAACTCTCTCCCTGCCTTCTTAGCTGTTCTCTGTTTGGCAGACAGGGCTTTCTTAGACTTCCTGTGAGCTCCAATCTTCTCTTCCAGAAACTTCTGCTGCATTTGAAGTAGTTGCTGAGTCTCCTGGAGCCACTCCTCGTACTGAGCCCTCTGAGCATTGTCTAAAAGAAGAAAAAGGCTCTTTTGTTAGCAATCTTGACAGCATAAAAAACAAACATCTTAACATTTCTAGGCCTAACAGACGTTCAAACCAAAAAGGTGAAGATCCATATACATATTTTTGGGAACTTACTGACAAATCCTGGTCCAAAGTTTGGAGGATTTGGTCTTGCTACTTGTGTCAATTTGCCATCCTGAAAGAAAGATGGACAAGTATGTAGTTATATATTTGCAGCTTAGATATTATATTGTATAGTTTTAAACAACATCTAAGCATTAATGATTCAATTACTTGTCCAACAACTTGTGGAGGAAGCGGAGCGCTTTCAGGACAAGGTGCTACAGGACCAGGAGGAAATCTGTAATACAGCAATAACATGGCCATATACCATTTCAATCAGTCACAGCCACATTTGATCAATTCTACAAATAGTTGTACAACATCCTAGTGGCATCATTATTAGATTGGTATTACGGTTGCTAAACTACTAATACACTACCAGTATATTACATGTTCTACACAAGGAAGAAATGTATTAATGCCATACTAAAGTGAACTTTTTACCTGTTCATGACCATTGGAGTCATTCCCATGTTGTTCTGAACCATGACTTTGTTGATACCTTTCAGGGCAACCATTTTAGCTTTCATGATGGGGTCAGTGATGGCATCAAAATCTGCAAGTGACAAATAATGCACTCTCAGAAATAATCACAATCAAAGAGTGGTAAACTCAAACATTAACCTATACTGATAACAAGTATTAAGTATTAAGTATTTGTGGCCTAAATAAATTACCAATGTTGGGGAAGAAGGAGTCGCTGGAACGCTGTCGTATCATGGCTTGCATCTGCCTCTGCTGCTGTTGCTCTTGCCTCTCCTGGTCTAGGAGGTCCTGCAATAGGAGTGGCTGCTCCTCTAGCAGAAGAGGACGGTGCTGGCTGTGTTGACCCATCGCCTGATTCAACGCCGCCTGCTGGGCCTGGCTCAGACCACTCTGGTCCACTCCAGGGGCTAGCCCCACCTGGTGGTCAGCCCCAAAGCCAGCCAAAGAAGCTTCTCCTGTAGTGGAGGCGTCAGGTAGTGTTTGAGTCATTGTAAGTCCAGAGGTATGCTGAGTGTCAGTGACTTCGTTCTGCTGGGGCATAAGGTTACCTCCTTGATTGACAGATTCAACAATTGGATTTAATGACTGCTCTTCAGGCTGCTGTTTAATGAGTAAGCTAGACAGGACTGGGGTGGAGTCAGAGAGCACTCCCTGCTGGTTTGAGGTTAAGGTGTTTCCAGTAGTTTGCTGGTCTACCACATCAGGGGGTTTCTGACAGTCCTTGACCTCTGTTTTAATTTCCTGCCCAGGTGCCAAGGCAGAGTCCTGACTCCCAGAGGCTTCCAGTTTGATTTCAGCTGAAGACTGCTCACCTGAGGCCTCTGACTTTGCCAGTATAGATGTTGAACTGGATGAAGGCTCAGTTCCTGTGCTTGAGTTTTTGTTGATGTCTGTTGTGTCAGCATGATCATCCATAGGATCACTGAGATCCAGTTCGTCATTAAACATGTCTTTCTTGATGTCATCTAGGTCAGGGTCTGTATAAGCAATTATGTCGAATTTTCCAGATGTTAGGAAGTCATCAAGGTGAAGGTCATTTGTTTCTAGATCTAGGTCTTTGCCATCGTCAGGATCCAAATTTAGGTTTTCCAAGTCAGCATCCACCAAGTCTTTTACCTCCACATCCTCAAGATCTTTGACTGCTGATTCTTCTGTATCCAGTTTCTCCTCCACAGCTTCACTGCTGGCCACTGAGACCGTCTCAGTCTGCCCAGCAGGGGGTGCAGTCAGGATCATAGATGCTGCCATGTTCTGGGTCACACTTGAAGCAGGCTGGCTCATGGATCTCATCAAAGGAGATTGTTTGAGTGCGTTGTTTCCTGACATTTGGACTTGCTGATGAAGATTTTCCATGCTGGCAGATAGCTGTACATGGCCAGTCTGGCTGGCCATGGGGTCCATCATCCTGAGCCCCTGATTTAATGGGAACCTGGAATCGGGTGCTCCTGGAAAGCCTGGTAACCTTTGACCCTGCATGTTGGGATCCATGTTGCTTCCTTGCATGGCACCTGGTGGAAATGGCATACGTGGCCTGTTTTCTGCTGTTCTGTGTCGCAGCTCAATGAAAGGCTGGCCCATTATGTTGTGTTGCTGCACTTGCATACCACGTGGTGGAAAGTGCTGGGGCAACCCCATAGGGTTGCCTCCCATACTCTTTGCCATTTCGGCAGACATGGACCGTCTCATTTGAGGAGGGACATCCTGCATCGGGTGTTGTCCACGGGGAAAGAACTCTTGGGCTCCATGAGGTCCTAGAACCCCAGGTGGAAATGCAAACCTAAAGCAGGATAAAACATATGAATAAAGAGGAAGGGGATTCCATAATGTGTGCATAATAATAATAATAATAATAATAATAATAATAATAATAATAATAATAATATCACAATACAAACCTTGGTCCCTGATGTCTCAAATTAGGATCTCCAGTATGTGGGCCCCGGGTGATTTGTCCCTCATTAGGGAAAGGGCCACGCTGATCGCCTGGGAAGGGTCCAGGAAACCTCATTGGCCCTCTCATGGGTCCTTGTCCTGGATAAGGCGGAGGAGGGCGGTTGAATATTTCCCCCTGTTGCCCAGGGCCCTCCTGGGGCCAAGGTCGTGGTGTTATTGGGGTTATGTTGCCTACAGCTTCCTGAGGGCCCCTCTCTTGTCGAATAGCACTCCTCTGTTGCTGCTGCTTGAGGATTAGTTCTCTAATTCGTTGTCGCTACAAAACACAACAAGCGTACAGAAATGTAAGCCTTTTTAGACACCAAGTCAATGGGCCATGTATAGCTTACAATAATACTGTATTTTTAGTTGTTCAGAGAGACTGTCAGTTAATTTTGGCCTACTTAAACTCCACAGTCAATGTGTAGCAATGTTAATTAAAAGGTTCCTTTTTCCCCATTACATACTTTCAATTCTGCAAATGCACACAAGTTTTCACTTCCTATACCTCAACTGTTCTGATATAGTAGTTAACACACACACACACACACACACACACACAAATTAACATGTAATTGTTAATGTGTGTGTTAACTACTACTACTAACTACAACTTGGGCAGACAGTGTTGTTAACTGTAGTATTGAAGAGTAAGAAGCAAGTAGTATATTTACACAATATTTAGTTTTCTACAGGTGACCAGTTATATACCTATCCAGCCTATAACCCATGTCACTACAGTTTGTTTGGCGGATTGGTCAACAAGCTATGGTGTAAGATGAGACACGTGTTCTTTTTTGTAAGTTAAATAAGAAAGGGACTTTAGCAGGAAAGTTAATGTGGCTGTTGTTCAAAGCAGGGTGCTGTTTGGCTGTTAGCCAGTGTGACCAGTCTGCCTATGAAAGAAAGGTGACATTACGGCTATATGCAAAGATTTGATTGGTCGTATGGTATTTCTATCTACATGGACAGAAAACTAACTCATTTTTGTAATTTGGCCATCATTCTGATTTGATATAGAAACATTTTACTCACCAACACTGCTGAGGTCTAGGGATGTGGTGCCATCAAAGAACGGAGTAAAAGATTTTGTTTGTTTTAAATACTGTTTACAGTTTGTTTTATCTAGTTTTCATGCGGCAATGGAATCAGTGTTTTCTTCTAGTTTATTTGTTTTTTTGGCAAGCAAGTATGTTATATGTATGGTAGGTTCAAACCAAGTAACAGTCCTGGTCAGATATTAAGGCAGGTTGTCAAACAACAATGACAGATTACAACATACGTTTTAGGTGTGCTCGCTCGCAGTCATGGGACTGCTTTTGGTACTTGATAAGGTAGATAAGAAATGTCTTCAAAGATCTCAATAACAGACAAGTATGATAAGTAAAATGTTATAATAACTGATAGCAATGACCAAACAGAACATAAAACCTTAAAAATATGACCCAGTATGTTAAACAAAACAAGAAACCATTTGAAAACATAAAAAATTACTTAAAATACAACACAAACAACAGTATTCTATACCTGTCTGAGTCTTTCCTCACTCTCAGCAAGAGCAACACCCTGAGCCTCAGGCATTTGTGGGTTGTTAGCCAGTTGGCCTGAGTCTTGAAGGACAGTTCCATTGTTACCCACACCTGAGTGATCTTTCATTTCCATTTTCTCTGTTGACTGTGGACGAGGGGTCATGGGGGCTTGATCAAATGGGTCATGGCCAGGTGTCTGACTGGGTCTTCTGGAGGGTGACTGAATAAATCCATCTTCCGAAACATTAGGGTGTTTTGGTGTTTGTGAGCCTGGATGAGGGAAGGGCTCTTGATGCCTGCCTTGAGGTGGGGAGAAAGGATCCTGGCTTGTCATTAGTCCTAGCCTTGGCCCTTGTCTGCTGAGTCCATCTGAACCAGGTCGTGGGGTCCCTGGAGGCTGAGCATAGGGGTCATTAAGCATTGGTCTAGGGGCCCCAGGCTGGGAGAACATGTCACTACTACCTGGCCTTGATGTCCCAGGTGTACTAGTAAATGGCTCCATTGGCCCCCTCTGGCTACCCGGTGACTTGGAAAACCTCTCTCCCACAGAGGGCCGTGGAGTACCTGGTGGCTGAGCATAGGGGTCCACTGAGTGGGAAGGTGACATCCTCTGTCCAGGGTGTGACTGATGAGTGAACTGGTTCATCCCACTGGGGCGAGGAGTAGAAGGAGCCTGCGAATAAGGGTCTGAGGATGGGCTAGGGGTGTTTGAAGGCTGACCATAGCCGTCATGTGGACGAGGCGTGCCGGGAGGTCGGGCATAGGGCTCAAAAAATGGACGAGGCTGAGCACCGGGTTCATTGATGGATCGTTGATTACCTGTAGACTGAGAGGGTTGGGCAAAGGGGTCATATGTGAAGTGGTCAGGCCTTGGAGTGGAAGGAGCATGAGCATACGGATTTCTAGACATTTGAGTCATTGGTCCTGGCTGAGCAAATGAGTGCACCTGAGGGTGATGCTGGCCCATTCTAGGAGGACTGGTGAAGTTGTCATTCCCAGATGGTCTTGGGGTATGCGGAGGCTGAGCATAGGGGTCGTTCTGGTGATTCTGGGAGAACCTGTCAGTAGGATGTGGACCTGGTCGGTTGAAGGGATCCTGAGCCTGAGGAGGGGGCATAGGTGTTTTAAACAGAGGGACCGAGCCAGACTCATTACTTCCAGGAATTGATGCTAGTAAAGGCCTTGAGTAAGGGTCAGACAAGATCATCCTGTTCTGGGCCATGCGCTGATAGGCCTCATTTCTTATCATGGGCCTCGAGTATGGATCTCTGCCTGGAGAACCCATTGGGGGCCTTCCCTGAGCAGCCTGACTGGCCCTGGGGGGACCCATTGGCTTCAGGAAAGGGTCCATTTCTCCAGTTGGCCTTGGGGTGTCAGGAGGTTTGGCATAAGGGTCACTGCTCATGGATGTTGGAGAGCCAAAAGATTCATGAGCTGGAGAAGGCCTTCCTCTGTCCTGCTGCTCCATCAAGGAGGTGGGGGATTTTCCAGATTCCACAGGCATTCTGCGACATGTATTTGGCCCGAGAGTTGGCGGTCGTGGAGTCCCAACCATCTTGGCATATGGGTCCCATGGAGAAGAGGGTCTGGAACCAGAGGAACCTGGTGAGAAAACTTGTGGGGACTGAGGCTGAGAGGAAGGGCCAGATGGAGGAGGAGGAGGAGGTCGTAAGAACACATCTTCTGAAGGACATGAAGTGGGCGTCCCTGGTAGCTGCGGCCGTGCAAAGCCTTCTTTAGAGTTGAGCTGCTGCATGGGGGACATGCTACCATTGCTTGGCTGGGAGGCTGGGCTCTGGTTACCACTGTTATTGCCATCTCCCTCTGACTGGCTGTTGCCTTGCTGTTGCTGCTGTTGTTGCTGTTGGAGTTGTTCATTTTTTACTTGCTCCAGTTTCTGAGTGGCTTCAATTTTGGCTTGCTGTTTGCTCTTCTGCCTCATTTGCTGTTGGAAGGGCACAATGAAAAGTGAGGTTAGACATCAAAGAGGGATGCAGCAAATATCAGTTTCATGCCAAAAATGAACTGGACCTACTAACCACCAATGTCATCAGGGTTAATGTGGAGGATAGTGCAGTTGTTTAGGGAGCTTTACTAAACCACCACTTCTTAGCTGTCTTAATATAAAGTGGACCTGCCGCTGCATTCGCTGACTTCATTGCATACACTCTTACCTGTCTAAACTTCCACTCTTGTTCATGCTCTGACTCTTTTGGTTTCAAAGGGTCTTTAAACAGCAGTTCTGTGTCTAGTGGTATGTTGGGATCAAACACCTCAGGGGGCTGTTGCTGTGGATGGTGCCTCTTCACCGTCTCATTCGACATCTGGACTTTGTTGATGCGCAGGGCTGCTCGGTTATCTCTTGCCTTTTGCTAAACAGCAAATCAAAATCACATTTACAAAAAAAACAAAAAAACACATTAGACATAAATACATAACACAAGATTACAGAAAAAACTGATTACTTATGTAACCCTGACTCTCTGTAGTGAGTGTGATACTGGAAAAAATTTATTCAAAATACTGCAAAAACTGGTGTGTAGTTTGCATATGCAGCACAGGATGGAGGTCATTCTGTTACTTTAAATCAGGCATCTTAACAGCTGCCTTATCACAAATGTTTAAGTGGCATCAAAAGAAAAAGCCATGAAAGATAAAATGCCACTATGTAATTAATGGCAAAAATCCCCAAAACCCTTAAAATCACTAATGGAGGGTACATTTTTCAAATCAAGACTAGGTCTTTGAAACTGGCCTCTGCCAGATAAAATTACATCTAGTAAACTTAATTACTGAGACCATAGTTAGTTCTATCACTGAGCAGGGCTTCCTATGTTAATTAGTTCATCTGTGAATGGCCGGATTTCAAATTGCATTGGCAAGAGGCAAGAGGCCAGATGCGATAAAGGAGTGTGCCTTCTGCATACTAATATGTCAGTGCAACTAGTAGTGACAGTTTGATATCTGGCATGGTTCAAAGTGTTTAAGCCTTGAGACAGTAGAAGAAAACTTGCAAATTCAACAGTATGAGTGATCTTACCACATATGGGGCCCTGTCTTGTGAACTAGCTTTCCTCCAAAGTTTTGCAATTTGCTTTACTCTTGTAGACCAGTCTGTTGAAAGGAAAAGAAGAGGAGTTGTCATGCCAACAGTCTCACAATGCATACAAGGTATTTCTGTGCTGTGTGACTGACCCAGAGATAAACAGAAATAACTGCAATGATAACTATAAATGATATACATTTATGCTTTAAAGCCATAGACAAACCTGGGTATTCTTCTTTGAGGTTGGGAAAATTGACATTGGTATACAAGACGGGCGCTACTGTGGCTAGCTCTCCAAGTGTCTCCTCCTTCTCCCACTTGAGTGTACTCCTTTGGGCATTTGACATGGCTTCATTCTCCCCTTCAGGTAGAGATCCAGGGGGTGAAGGGCCGGGGCCATGGGCAGGGGACGGCCATGGACCAACTGCCTCTCTAGGCATCTGATTAAACTTTCTATCCCTGTAATAACAAAAGAAAGCGGCTGATCTTCACAACATTCTGGTTTTATACAGAATACATTTTATAATATATATTACAATACAATACAACATTTAATAGTTTAAAAGGAAGGAAGCAGTACATTACCTTGGATTGTCAGTGAAAGGCATACGGTTAAGGGGAGGGAAATTTTCTGGGATACAGGGCCCTGCTCCTGGATTTGTAGGGAAGCGTTGGTTTGGTCCCATCATACCATTGATCATTGGCATCCTTGGAAACATGGGATTCCCTACACACATTATATTTGAGGGGTGAATTGGATCAATATATTCTCACAGAGTCAAATGCTATCTGTAACAACAACAAAGTGCTGAATGACGTACCTGTGTTGGGGTGAGGCATACTAGTGCCAGGTGTGGCAGGGAGGGGCCCTGGACCCTGGGGGTGAGGCACCTGTGGTGGAGGTGGTTGGCTCATGCCGGGGCTAAGGACTGCTGTGAAGAGATCCTCCACGTCTTTGCCCTCCAGCTCTGTAACAGAGTTGAACAGTATAATGTTGTATGTGTATACAATATCCATTAAGGTAGGAGTAAAGGTGAATCTGCTACAGATATGCTAATGCTGACTACCGTTCACGTTGGTCAACAGCCACTAAAGGATGACCCATTGACAACACAGATTTAGACTGATTTAGTACAGAAATTATAGGTGAACGGAACATCTTCATATAGTAACAAATTCCTTGTATTAGGTATGAGAGATAACTGGATATTTGTTTTTATTTTCCATAAAGACACCTGTACAATGTATCCATCTAATTTATCCTCCCTGTTTTACAGGTTAGTTATAGCATTATAGCAAAATTAGGAACCCTTGGTACAAGTGCTTTAACCACACTACATAGGGAATTCACAGTCTCATTAATCAGTATAAGACAATGATGGATCAAAGCTTACAGTTCTGCAAAAAAGGATGAAATTACAAACCTGGAATTTTGTAAAGTTTGCTGAGTATTGATTCTAGAAGAAAAAAAAAAAAGGACAAAAACAGGACATTATTCATTCTGTATGAAGTTTTAAAACAACTGAAAGTGTCTGGATGTCTGGCCCCCGAAACTGACCATCAGTGACCATCTTGTCTAACTCTGGGCTGAGAATGCCGTCCAGGGGCTCCTCTGGGAGGGATCGAGGTGTCCTCCGGCCAGCCTGAGACTGGGGCGCCACTGGGGAACTGTCTGTCAGGGGCCCAATGTCCAGACCAGCTGTGGAAACACACACAGACATACAAAAACAAATCATAACACACATACACACACACACACAAAACCACAACCACCAACCACCCTCGCCCCAACAAAATACACGACCAATAACGTGATCATAAATATAGACTTGAAGTAAGAACATGTTTATTGGCTTAACAGCCTGTGGAATGCAATCAAAACTCAACAGTATATGATTACAGCTCCTTGGGGTTCCTGTGTTGTATAAAAGGAGTGTTTTGGGAACTGTGAAGAGACAGATAGGTCGTGCTAATTCTCGGTAAAAGGCACACAAACACTTGAATGTTTGTGTAGGGAAATATTACTTACATTGGTCTTCTGTACTAAACACCTATTCATGTCTTTAATAAGGAAGCCATGCAACCCTTATTATCTTTTAAATCGCTGACCCAATCTATCAGAAAACCCATATAAATAATCTGCTACCAAATTAAATAAAAACTTTTGAAGCTCATTACCTTAAACAGCATAACTATGACTGCAAAAAATGTTTTTCCTTCTCTTGTCTATACTTTTGATTACTTCCATACTTTCTTCAACGCAAAATCTTCTACCAACATAAGGATGGTTGCAACCATTAGTTGGCAATCTTTATAAGAACAAAATTATATCAGCCCATAGGCATTTAAACTGAACAAAGTAGATTTTACAAAGAACGAAGGACATTTACTGCAATGCTTTTTGTCATCTAGCCTTCAGTGTCTTCAGGAACTGGAAGGACATTCACCAAGGCCTCTTGTTCTCTAAATTGCTTGGTTATAAAACTGTTCATTTCTTGAATGCCAGGATGTCCTTGTCAGTTTGGTTTTTTTGCTACCCTGAACACATCTTCAATTAGGCAGCTATGACTTTGTTCTCTTGTTTATTTAAAAAATGTCACCACTGTGAAAGGGTTTAGGAGGCTCACAAACAAAGACTGACACACCATTTGCGTTTGAGTGAATACTGTGCACTGGGTTAGGTAAGCACTAAGCAGTCTATGAGTGTTAAAACAATCTAAAATGGCTGAGAAAAGCTAAGTATAAAGCTGCTTATAAACATGCATACTTAAATAGAGACACACACTGCAAGAGAGGAAGAATGCACTAAAGCAAGGGATTAGTAGGCCATAGCACCCTTACCAAAAGGAGGAGGTGAGCTGTCAACCTGGAAGGGGCAAAAATCAAGACCTACAAGAACCCAAAACCAGATAAAATGAGTGAAAAAATAGTGAAGACAGAACAAGCACAACACGCTTCAGACAATGCAAACAAACAAAAGATAAAACCAAAGATGAACCAAAAGTATTGTTAAAGAATGTGACACTTAAAAAAAAAATCATTACGTGGTGAAAGCAAAATAAACTTGCTGTCTGAGGAGACTTCTGAACCGCGAGTAAAATATTTTGTAAACCCACAGCTAGGTGACTATTAATAAATTCTTGCCACTGTGACTGCCCGTGAGATATATGACGCACCAGAGTCACTGCTTGGCTTTCCGAGCATTCCCAAGATGTCTGCATCACTGTTCAGAACATCAGATAGATCAACTAATGGTTCCTCAGACGTCTCTGTAGATGGAGAAAAAAGGCAGAAACAAAAAAAGAAAGAAAACCAAACCGTCACAAATCATAATTGATGGTGATGTTGAACGGACATGAGAATATGATTTGGAACCATTTGTTTGGATGCCACATGTAGAATTTGGTCTCGAGTAAACAAGAGAAGAAACTGTAAACAAATCGAAAGTGTTTAAGATGGTCAACTACCTATCTTAAACATTATGGATTCATTAGATAAAGTTGCTCTGGCCTTTGACTTACATAAGCGCAGGTCATTTGGCCTCAAGCTTTGCATCACTACTATTATGTTTTTACATTATAGATACGTTTTGTGTATTCAGACTCTTGCAATCAGTTCTATGCTACAGTTTTTTACCTTACAATGTTCTCTATAAAACAGAATACAAAAAAATATTTGGTTGAAAAGTCACTGTCTGAAGGTCACAATTGTGAAGAATACACAGTTTTATTTCTTTAAACTGTTAAAACTGATTAAGTTGTATTGCCTCCTAGTAATAGCACTCATGATACTGTTTTTTTTATTTTAAACCACACTACTGGATATGATTAGGTATCTCTCAAACTCATTATCATGGCTGTGGCTCACAAGGTAGTGTGGGTTGTCCACTAATCACAAGTTTGGCAATTCGATCCCCAACTCCTCCATCTGCATTCATGCCCTTGGGCAAGATACTGAACCTGAAATTGCTCCCAATGCTGTGCCATCGGTGTCTGAGTGTGTGTGGGATTAGTGAGTTTATGATGAGCAGTTGGTGTGCCGCACAGTGCACAGTACACAGTACCAAAAGTGGGGAAATATGCTGGAATGAGTGGGCAGGTGTGATCAGGGTTTCCACTCTTTAGGAAATCATTTTCCAGAACTTTTTTTTGACAATACAGAACAGCACTTGCTCACAAACAGTCTTAATTTAGTAATTTACCAGTATGTCTCGTATTGACACATTTAACCCCAGTTTTCTTTCCTCCTTGTTTAATGATACAGGTTCATGATAAGATGCTCATGTGAATGTTTCCACTGCATACGGTAACATGACTTTGGCCACTTCCCCGAATTTCAATCTAAATATGTCGGCGATTTGAGGGAAGGGCTGAAAAGCAACATTTTCCAAGACAACATAGATTATTTCCAGGATATGTGGTAATTTTAATACATTTCCAGGTGTTTCCATGACTGGAAAACTAATCTGTAAATTTCCAGGTTTTCCAGGATGTGTGGGAACCCTGTATGATGTAGAATCTCTATCAGCTGATGTTAAAACAGAGAGTGGCAGTAATGTGGCTGAAGCTGTAAACTTCTTGCTGGGGAGGTGTTGTAATAGGTATACCATTAACAGGTAGCAATCATGTTCCACAAAATAATAAACATATAGAACCACTGTTAAAAGAGTTCATGAAATTTTCATTTTTGGCAAACGTCTAAATCTAACTTTGGACAGCTTGAAAGTCTTGAGAAAGACAGTATGATGCCTCTGTCATTTGGAACCAGCCTTGATAAGCCTCTGTTACTAATGTGTTAGGGTTTTTTTGTTTTGTTTCATTCAGGTCAGCACAAGGAGAACGTGCAATTTCATGTAGAATTGAGGGACAGGTTGAGAGAGCAAGAGATACAGAATGAGTGGGCAGGCGAGACAGAGCGAGCTTGCAAAAGAGAACAGAAACTGAAACTTCATTCAATTTTGAGTTCAATTTTTTAGTGTAGGAGTAACGTTAATGGAGCTGCAGTTGCACAAATGAGTCTGTGAATGCTAATGGCCATAGATTAACTTTTGACACTGTAATTTATCTTGTATGAATGGGTGAAATAAGGTTTGAACATGTGTTTAGTGGACCTCTGTCATACCCGTTTACTCCTGTATGAAAAGGGTTAATACTCTCATTGGGCAGACACAAGGGAGAGGAATTTATTGGAATAAAATCTGTTGTTATGCAGCAAAATGAAAATAAAAAGATACCCCTGTTGTGTCTGGCCTTTCCAATACCCACATTGATTCCTTTCTAGCGTTTGTCTAATTTAAGTTGTTCTCAGTTATTTGCTCATAATTAATATCTAGTCCAATGCATTGCTTTCAATCAGTGAATCATTACATCCCTTTGCCTGTATAACTGAACTGCATACGTACGTCCTCCTGCTGGTCTGGTGGAAAGAGATGTTGTTGAGGCACTGAGCAGAGGATCTGATGATGGGTCCAGGAAGCTGGTGGTAGGGTGCTTCCTCACCACTTGACTCTGCCCTTCTTCCAGTAAGCCTGATTCAACCCCCTGCTGCCTGCTCTGCTTGCTTTTGTCCAGTAGATCCTTTCCAAAGAATGCCTCCTGAACATGACAAACACAAAGCACTGGGTCGATTCTGTGTGTTCACACTTTTCTTTGAGAACTACCAGCTTACCTTTCTTAACATCATTCTTGGGAAACACATCACCACACAGATTATTCAAAACACATTGAAGGCCCACAAGAACTGAACGAAGTGACACAGAGAAGCTCTGAATCTAACAGTCATGTTGCTGCTGGCCTCACTTTTGTCAACACCTACCTCCCCCAACCACTTTTACCCAGAAGTCATCTACTATCCTCAACGACATGCAACTGCAGCTCCCTGCTGCAGCCAGACATTAAAAGCCCAACGTGTTGCTATTTCAATAATTAATGAAATGTGCTTCACTGTGTTGGACCTTTAGGTTAGACTGAACATCCCCCTACTGTGGTGGATAAAGAGCAGCACTGACAGCTGCCACTGGCTTAATGCACATCACATATCTATGTTTTGGCCAATAAAAGGTGACACTGAGATACTGGCTAGAGTCAAGGGGCCTTGAAGTCACCTCCAGTTAAGCTTTTGTACGTCAATTCACAACCCAGACAGGAGCCATTTAAAGAGCATGATCAGGGACTAGTATCCTCTACAGTGAGTTCCTTTAGGCTGTTCCTCTTTCAAAAAAGCTCACAGAAGGGGCACTGTGCACCAAAGTTCTGTAAGTGGTTTCCAGGCAATGTACTTTGGATTCCCAACCTTCCCAAGGGTGGGATAAAATGCATTTTATGAAGCCATGGCATGATAAGACCAGACAATCTGTGCATATGAACGGGAGACTTGCATAACAATAAAACAAAAATAGATTTGTAATCATATGGAGTAATCTGTTTAAACTAATTCAACATTTCTTTCTCATAACAAATGTGCCTTTTAGAATATACAATGTTTAAAATATGTTATCTGTGTTGGCTTCACTGAACAAATTATTATTAATTTAAATGTGAATCATAATTAAAGCTAGTTATTTGTAGATATTCCTAATGTTCTGAAAACATTGATTACAGTTATAATGCCCACAGAATGGTTACATAGCGAGTTACACTATATGGTAATATACTGGTTATACACATATTATGTCATATTATGGCCATTCTGTTTATACACAGTATTAGTTTACTGTCCATGTCAAACGGTAAGAGTGTGCTAACAAAGGTGACAGACCTGCAGGTAGGTTGGAAAAGCTTCTTCCAGTTTTGTTTTCTTCTTTCGGTAGCGTTTCTTTATTTTTTCTGGGACCTCTGGTCCAGGGGGTGTTTCATCCACTGGGGTATCAGGAAGAGCCTCTGTCCATCCTACAACAAACAAAACATTTACGTCACATAAAAACATAAACAGATCACAGGTAGATCTATTGTGATAGAGATGTGTGTAGATGTATGTATTATTGGTGTACAGACCCTCTTCTTTTCCAATCGGAATCTCTGACACAGAACCAGAGGAATCCTTTCGGCAGAGGGATCGTTTGGCCTTGCCCGGGCCTTGACCAGGACGGTTCCTCTGGCGGACCATGAACCCACCAATGCCTTGAAAGGAGCAGTTATTCATTTATTAGCAATAATTCAATACATATACTCACAAAAATACAATTTGCATTACAATCATGGAGGTGATATTATTTGAGCCATATTGGGTTGGAGTGTTTGGTTCTATTAATTGTCTGGTGCATTCAGCATGAAAGCTCAGAAACACCAGATAGAGCCCTTTGTACATCAGAGGCCCTGAGATGGCAGTGCTCTGCTCGAGCTACAGCGTCGGGCATGTACTGCACCATTTTACGCTTCAGAGGAGCTGTCTCCTTCAATCAGGTGCCCTACCCGGCCGGTACGGTTTCCTCTTCCTCTTCTTGCCGCCGTCGGCCCCCTTGGAGTCGTCTTCTGCTGGCTCTCGCTCCAGGCTCGAGTCAGACTTCGCCTCACAATCTAAGAGCTCCGCCTCTGCAAGAGGGAGAGAGCATTGATAATGAGTGACAGCCCTGCGGCAGAAAACACCCCAGCAAGGCCCCTCTACACAGCACCAGGGTCAATTCTATCTGAACTCCACTCAGTGGCGGGACATTAGCCTGATTGAAATTTACCAGTTCCATTATAAGGACCTTCATTTCCAGTGAGACTTTTTCTTTTTCATACACTTTTCGTTTTTTAATGGCTGGTAACTTAATTTTTTCAACCACACTTACAAAAACTAATTTCATTAATACTCATTAGGGATATTCCAGTCATTTGGATGTCTGATCATGGCACTCTTTTTTAAATGATCAGTATTCAACACTGGAAGGGGGGCCCATTTCGGGTGCAACTTAAAAAAGTAATACTAAAACACTGGATTGTATTTAAAAAGCTTAGCAAAATAAGTAGCAACCAGCTTTCTGACATTTTCTATCAGTAGTTTCAAACTGATAAAAAATGTCAGAAAGCGTACAGTAAGTGAGGAAATTCACATTTTACTCGTTTTCCACAACACTCCCCACAAATATTAAACAAAAACAATATACTGTAAAATACTGTACAGTGAATCTGTGATGAAGGCTACATTCTGCAAAAGCAGAGCTAACTGTCAAATTGTCAACAGTGGGGAAAAAACTACACACAAACACACACTAAAGAAAGGCAACATTGATAATCCAAGTCACTATTGTGCCGAAGGCCTCTAATAAACAGTCTGAGATGAAAGAAGAAGCCTGTGCGAGAAGACAAGTACCTCTGTTGTCCTCCATGTCTTCATCACGAGAGTGCTCTGAGAGGGGGTCTACGGGAGCCTGAAGCACTGCCACACTGTTCTGGTTAATGATTTTCAATTTCAGCTTCGGTTTGGGTTTCCTGCGCCGTGACGCTGTAGCAGACAAGCTTTGGAGCTGGCAAAGCCCTGACTCCGTCAAGCAAACTCCATCCTGGGTGTAGGTCCTCGACAGATCTAAAGAGACCACAGATGGCTAGAATGAGCATATACTGTATAAACTAAAGTCAAATCACCATCTTGTAAAAAAGAAAAATATTCTTTGTTATTTTGAAGCTGTGAACTTACCCATTTCTTTAGCCTTTGTGACAATCTGCGTCATAGTGACAGGCTCAGTGGCGTCTCTGGCCTTGGTCACAACTGCATCAGTACAGGACACACAAAAGCCATTTAACACAAACAGCAGACACAGGAGGATCAAATGTCATGGTGCAGTCTATTCACTCTACAGCAAACACACAAAAAGAAATAAATAAAAAACACATTTAGAGTAATCGCTGTGCTCCAACCTTTAGTGGTCTTGAAAGCTCGGCACATTGTGCAGTCAAAGCTGCTGTCTGCAGCTTTTTCTACATCTTCCTCTGAATGGAGACCCTGACAAGACGCATGGAACCATCTATGGATACAAGAGAAGGTTTAGATGAGGACCAATTATGTAAGAAAAAAAAAAGAATAGAAAAAAAAGTTAAGTTCTCCTGAGCTGGCAGGTTTTGTAGAAACACTGCACACCTGTCACATTGGCGGCACTGCAGAATTGTGGTGCCTTCACTGTAGTCCACCAGGCAGATAGGGCATGTTGCAAGGCTGGCACAAGGGGCACACTGGGTGTAATTATTCTGCCACTCACACCTTAGGCCCGGGGTGGTGGCGCCACACTGGGTACAGGACACACACCTGCAGGAGACAGAGAGGACGGAGGTCACTCTACCCAGGTTACTTTAAAGAGGATAACAAAGATTAACTGTGCTGCAGGAATCCTGTCCACTCACTTCACTGTCCATGAATGCAAATATGAAAGGATTTCCTTCTCATTTGTAATTTTAGAGGAATATTAAATTCAAATTATCCATTTTTCATAACAATATTTAAGACAGTCAATTTACATGCCTATGTATAGTTGGAAAAGTACTGTTTTTTCATTTTGATTATTTTTGTTAGTTTAGTTTAACAACAAACAACAGTGTTCAATATGTACAACTGATGCATGCTTTTAGGAAACTTAACACAAATTCAATTCCAGTTTAAACAATTGGCTATTAAATTAGATTTCAGTGAAATGAGTTACTAACCATTTGCACTTCCAGCTGTCCTTGGGCACGTTCTGCAGTGGAGGATCCAGGCAGTATGTATGATAGCTGATGTCGCAGTCATCACACAGCAGCAAACGGCCAGGATCTGTGGCCTGGCCGCATGCCTCGCACACGGTACACTCCAGACAACGCCAGCCTTTACTCAGCACCACTTTGGTAATCTGTGAAAGTAACAATGACACATTCATATGTAGGTCTGTACATGATAGGATGGTATTTCTGCTATGAACTCAGTACTGTACGTGTGATGTACAAACTCCAGAGTAAATGTACCTTTATGCCAACACAGAATGGATGGTAGCACTGGCCACACTGAGCACAGGCCAGAAGACGGCCCTCTGCACCAAGGCCAAAACTCCCACACACCACGCACATGTCCTAAAAGGAAATAAGACATCATAAGTTACCCTATTTCACTAAGGCAGTTCAGTTAAGATGCTGAAATTCTAAAGCTACAGCTGGAACAACCCCCACAGAGTGTCATTGTCCCAGTAAATATAATTCTATTTTTTATGTTAATGAAAAACAAAACAAAGAAACTAGTCAGCTGGTGTCAGTTTCAGTTAGTCAGAAAGAAAAAAATCTCACCACAGCTGAACTTTTAACTCTCACCACCCTATCACATGGGTATCGATACATTCTGCATATTCATTCAATGCCACTGGCGCTGTAATTAGCAGCCATTATTTATGTTGTTGCATGCTATCCTGAATACTGAAAGGAAAGAAAATTATTTCTTCACCCAAAACCTGCTCACTCAATAACAACAGAGCAGTTGTCCTATGTCCTCAAATATACAACAGCTATGCATAAAAGCATATTGAAATGCAAGGTAAAAGGAATACATTAGAAACACTGCCCTTTTTTTCTAACAAGGATGATTGAGTGAGCATTTTCCAGCTCCTGCTTCACATTCACATTCACATTCACAGCTGAGAACTACAGAGAACAGTCTTCTGAGCACTGACCGGCTTCACTCGAGCCATTCAGGGGTTGATGCTTTGATAAGCGGCACCTTGGCTATATTGTTTAACGGCTAAGTCAAATTAAATGAATAGTTATTCTCTAAGTATAAAGGATTTCAACCTCCTTACCCACACTGTAAACATTATAGTCACAGCTGTCTCTAAAAACTTAATGACAGCGTATATCATTCACTTTATAGTATGGTTCAGGAACATCACTTTGAAGGCAGAAAGTAAGAAAACAATGAAATTTCAATACGATCCTGTGTTATATAACCAACTGCATATCCTGCAGTCAGTTGGCAGTAACTCCACGAGAATTAATGATCTCCAGAGGGAGAGGTCTTTAAGCACAGATTTAATTTCAGGCTATCTAAGAGAATGAAGAAATTCACGGATGAGGACTCAAAATGAAATGCATCTGGACACTTTAATTTAAAGAATTAAATAAACAAACACCTGTTTTAGCGTGAAACTGTCATTGCTGGAAAATATGACCACGGTATTGTGCATGGCATTCTCCTCCTCCTCCTTGACTTGGTATGGCGTTTCTATTGTGGTGATCTGGAGATTGAGAGAAAAATAACAAACACAAAATAAACAGTGTGAAGACATAATTATCATAAATCATCAACATTTCATAGATCTACCATCTGGTCATAGGAGTTAATATGACTAGGCAGGATACACTAACTACAGAGAAAAAGTTACTATCATCTCATATTTTCAATTATTCACAAGCTGGGTCATCTTAATTTTACTTTATTATGATTTATTTTAACTCTGTATATTTCTCTGTTTTTCGACATCATTGTAAATAAGGGAAACCTCGTTGATTCTCAAGGTTTTGAAATTAAATTATTTGAAGAACTGACCCTAACAAAATGTGCAGCCTTTACCACAATATGAAACTGTTCTCTCTGTCAATACCATTAATGCTGCTTACAATACATCAGCCCTGTCTTCATCTGGATGGAAAACAAACAGCGCTTTCCACATTGTGCATTATTTTCCAAAAATGTTGAGATGTCATCCAGCTGACAGCACATACCCCAGGGTTGATGCTCGGACTTGCTCCATTCTTGCCTCTGGCCCTGCCACGTCCAGCTCTACCTGACAGACCAGCGCCTCTGGGCCTCCTCCTCCCAGGGAAGCCTGAGCCTCGACCCTGTGGAGGTAAGTCAAAAATCAGAAAACGTGCAGTCCGGCACCTAAAGGGTGGATATAGACACGCTGTAGACGAAAACAGGGCCACTCCTCATCTTACAAACCAAAATGGGCAGACGCATGCTCCACTTGTTCGCAACAATTCATTTCTCTCGCTGAATTGCTCAAGTCATAGTTTTCTCGCAGACAGAAAGATTTCAGCCCCCCCACTGTCAACTTTTAGTTCTGTATATATTCTTGCCTGCACAGACGGCATAACAGGAAGAGGGCATTGTTCATCCAGTTCTCGAGAGGTAATGTCATTCTGCAGTGTTGTTTGTATGGATGCAAGCCACTACAAGTACAGCCTGCATTCAAGTATGTATGTTGGCACTGATATGGCTTTATAATTATGCGTTTTAATTAAAGGAGGAATTTTTTTTTTTTTTTAAATCTGCAACATTTGAACATCATGCAAATGTTCAATGAGAAGACAAAAAATAATCAATCAACCTGTTTCTTGACATTTCTTGGAAATTACTGATAATTGAGAGGTACTCTACAGTTTCTGCCAGATACCCAGCAAGTGAGAAAAGTGAGGAAAGGCTCTGAGCTGTTGTTCTAGCAAAGCGAGTTCCACTGTGCCCTTGGCACAGTTCCGACAGGAGGCCTCTGCCTAATCATGACTGTCAAACTTAAGTGTAAATGAACCTTCCAGCACCTGCCCCAAAATCCCTTCCCATTTACCCCACATTTGACACTGATCCCAAACCAGGGCCCCTCCCCATCCACTGTGCCTCCTGACAGACACACTGTACCATGGTGTTCAACCTGGACTGGACCCCTGCCACAATGTATAAATTAACCCTCACCCAGCTTTGCTAAGGGTAATGACTGTTATCGTGGCAACTGCCACAGACTTGTCACTAAGTCAAAATAAAAAAAAAAAACAGGTTTGAATAAGACAGAAGTAAAGAGCATAGCAGAGCACGGCTGACAAAGAGTAAACAGGACACATTCATTCATTAGTTAAAATTAACTCAAATATTTGTGTAGACTGTATGTCTCATTACACCATACCCTTGATCTCTCAATTAAACTGCAAAGCCAACAAAACCCACGGTCAATATAGCCATATCCTTCAGTTCCACTTCATAAAGTAATTAGCTTAGCCATTTGTTTATGAATCTCCCCTTCTCACTGTTAAGGTGGTGGTAACCGTTAGTGCAGGCTACAATATACAGCACAGTGACATTCAGGAACACTCGAGGAGTGTGCGTCACTAGGGTAAACAGAGGGCTAACAGAGGGCAGCTGCTACCCTGCCATCTCTGGTGAGCCACAGTATTTACCACTCTGATGCTCCAGCCGGGGCTGCCAGAGGACTGCCTGGTCTTTGGGACGTCCCACCCCTCTGGCTGGTCTGGCGACCAGGACAAGGGGGAGCTCACACTGCTATGGGGGCTCCATGCACCCTAAGGTAAGGGAGGGCGGGTGAGAGAGTGAGAGAGAGGGAGGGAGGAGGGCGACAAAATGCAGCAACTTAAAAACAAAGCCAGCGAAGAACAAAACATACAAAGAAAGATGTTAGAGAGATGTGGTGAGCTTCTAATGTAGCCATTTGGGAAGTACTCATACACATCCATCTATGCAGAGCTATAGTATTAGAAAGCATCTGATGTGCCAAAATATGAACAGGATAAGTAATTAGATTATGTTCTGTGTTAAAGCCAATCCCTCATGCGTATGAGTTTAAGAGGCATGTTACTAAAAGACTGTCTGTAAAGGCAAAACTAGAGAGCACAATTGTGTTAGTAGCATTTCATACAGCACAAATTGTCAGGACATCATTGCATACAGCAGGAAAGAGGCCCTGCAACTTTTTGCCATGACAACAGTGTATGTTTAGTATGTTGACAAAACAACAGGAATTGCGTCAGCACGGCAGCACATGAGCGCATCACACAAAAGCATGCTGGACTAAAGGGAAACAACTTTTAAATTTCTGGAATAGATTTCCCCAGGCCTCGTGTAACAAATTAGTCTGAGCAATATAATGTGTATTTAAGAGATGGGGATGTATCTGGGAAAAAAAAAACACATTTTGCAAACTAAATTAGTCTACCCTCACCAGCATCATTCATAATATATTATAGCCATGGGTGTAATTCAATTCCCATTATTATTTGTCTGGGAGAGTCTACATTCAGTGTTAACGACATTAGTACACTAATATTAGAAGATTATATGTTTTTTCATGCACTGGTGACCCACTGCAGTTGATGGTGTAATATGGAGATAACTAGGATGTGGTAATGGTCACTGTATTTTGTAACTCAATGGGACAATAATGGTACATGTTTGTAATGTGGACATGAGATGAAGACTGATGAAAATGCCACTGAGGTGGAATATGGTTAGGACTAAAAGGTGTTTTAGCCATAAAAAAAAAAATATAACTCCTACTGACATTAATACTTCAACTGACTTCTGCATGAATACTGTGACTAACTAGTCATATGGTGCACACACACAGGAACAGGGCAGTTAAGACAAAGCATCAATCGCCATGCTGTCCTCCTGTTATGCTTGCTTCGTGTGCTGGAAGGTATAACTCGACTGAGGGAAAAAAATTAAAAACATAACTGAAAAACATATCCTGAACTATATAGGCTGCTTCAACCAACCGAGTGCCCACCAAAAAAAAACCAAATCCATCTTCATAGAGCAGAGCCCACAGGACACTTACACACAAGTCATTTAGGAGTACACGAGGTATGAGCACCAAATATTAGCCTACGCTCCAGGGGCTTATTACATGGCTTAGGACAGTGAAAAAGGCAGAAAGAGCCAGACAGTGACACAAAGCGAGCCAGTGGTCTTCTGTGACATGATATCCAGGTTCTTACCTGCTTCACTCGTGGCCTCCCAGGAGAAAACTTCCTCTTGGTGATGGCTGGCTTTCCCATTCCAATCTTAGGGGTGAGTGGTATAAGTGTGGTGGTGGGTATTACACTGATGTGGTCACCCAGTGAAGGTAGGACCTGGGTCTGGGATGGTTCTCTAGGAGATGTCCCTCGGCCCAGAGGGGAGGAGTGGGAAGGAGAGGAAACCATTTCTGCCAACCTTTCCACTGATGTCTTCAGTGGTTTCTCCTCTGAAGACAGGCTAGAAAGTGACAGATTAGGTTTGTTCTCTGGTGTAGTGTACATCTCCTCTGATGTACTGGAGGCTGAGGGCTTAACAGTCTCTGCCAGGTTCCTGTGAAAAATACCCTCACTCCTCTCCTTGTTAGGTTCTTTTGGAGCAGTTTCCAAGAAAGAAGCCCCAACTACATCCATACTCAAAGGCTGGGGTAGTGAGACCTCCATTGGTTGGTCTGTGAAAGGTACTGATACAGTACTTGGTTCTTTGGTGGTTGAGATGATGGCCTTAAAATCCTTTGTGCTGGGGTTGGCCATGCCCTCCTCAGGGCAGGCCTCTGTCTTTGCTGGTTTGATTTGTAATGTAGTATCCTGTGTCTGTAGTGACTCCATAGAGAGCTGGGGTGGAAAAGACTCCTGGCTGAGAGTCGCTGAAGATGCAGGACTCTCTATAGATGTAAGCTGGGCTCGTGCTGCTGGTTTTGTTTCTGTAGGAGGAAATACACAGTGGTCAGAAGAACATATTTGGATATCGACATGCACCTCATTAACAGATGAGAAAAAGGAATTAGAAACCAATACATGTTAGTTATGCTAACAGATTTCAAGGGATTAACATCACATCACATATCATACTACAACAGCAACCACTGTGATATTAATGAAAATCAATATGGAGGCCCCACAGTTAAGAGTCAGCACTAAATGAATAGGCTATGTGTACAAACCTGGTTTTAATTCTGTTGGGGTTTTGTTGACAGAAGATTCAGTAACCTGCCTCTCGACAACGTCTGCTCCCACTGAGACTTCTAAAACAGAGAAGATTCATAATCACAAAGATAATATAAAAAAAAAAAGAGAGAGATTTGTTCATTAACAGAGATAATTAGTCTGGAGAGATTTTGAAGACATTAACAGTGGACCATAGGGTGAGGGAAAAGATTTGCATCAATTCTACCCATTATTTTAAATCTAATGGTGAAACAATTCCTGAGTCATGAAAACTCCTCTTCCTTGAGTAAATCCACTGAGCATTTTTCTATGAAAATAGGTGATCACAAGCAATAATCCATTCAACACATAAAAACCTTGTGCTGCAGATAACCAATGATCTCTTGAGCCAATAAATAGAACAGGGAATTTTATATGGTTCAATATTAGCAAGAGTTAAAAAAAAATAGTATACATTATAGATATAACATGCTTGGATTTAATGAATTGTTGCATAAGCCCTGAAACAGATGTCATACTAGTTTTCCTGAAAAGGGGTGGCTTTCAAGTAAAAGGCAGTCACACTGCATAAAGGGACAACAAGGCAAGTCTTTATCATAGGCTATACTTTAGCATTAATCTAGTGTATCCTATCCTCTCTTTCCACTTGGTTTTGTCTTTAAAACATCAATGAATTTGACTAGTCTGGTATGAATAGAACTAGTCATTCCTGGCTATCAGGCATCCACACATAAAGCCAATATTCTGCCATACAGACTCTGACCGTACAGATAGCCTAGTCTTAACGAGGCACCCACCATTTCAATCCACAAGTTCCCATGTCACACTGATCCTGACACACACATGCACCTGCTAAGCATCTCTGCCAGGGAAGGGAGTAACCATGACAACCAACATCCCAGGGTCTGTGTGCTCTGGGCTCATGACTGTGCAGCTTGCAGGTGCTCATCCGGTGCTGATGCCAGAAAGTCAATTAGGAGATGGGCCTCCAACCATCTCCAGCCTTCAACTATTGACCAAGCTGAACACACATTCTCATTCATATTAACACCCTACTTCCTATATCTCCTACAGTGAATGAGGTGATGGTTGAGATAAATACACAGCTTTGATTAATGCAGCAGAGGCCTAAAGGCAGGTCTAACTCTCAGTCACAGAATGGATCTAACAGCATCTGTCAGTTGAATCATGGTAAGCCTGCTGTTAAACCCTGTGTGGTGGAGAATCCTGGCAGGTGATAAACAGCTCCAGTTAATGACTTTAATTACATTACATTACATGTGCGGGCGGTTGGCAGCATTGTCATGTCAACGCCTAAACAAGAAGTAAAAAAAAAATCAGCAAATATAAGTAAATATCGGCAAATTATTACAGGATTATCAAATACGCTGCAAAAAACAGTCCAATTCAAGAGGCTAAAACCCTAAATCCCCCAAAATATCTTTAGCATTATTACACGTGTCTTGAAAACAACAAGTAAAGGTTGACTCAATCTTATTTTGAGGCGCTTAGCATAAACATCCTAAAGCTCCTCTTAAATCAATACACAGATCACATGTACACTCGTCTTTAAAACCACCAGGGGAGAAACATCGCTAGCAAAATCCAATGATGAAGCAGTTCATGACCACAGGAAAAAGCTAGTAAAATGAGAGCACATGTGCACGGTGAGCAGAGCGAGCAAGCTGTGTGAGCAGTCATGAATGAGCCAGCGTAGCTTGAAGGCAGGTTTGCAGACTGGGGATCTAATATCATCACCATCATGCTACTCCTATCCAGTCTCTCCTGCCAGTGGAGTCTGCTGTCTAGACAGAGTGGGCAGCATAGCTACCACTGGCATCCCGAGCTCACCGTTAATTTCCCTGATACTCCACTCCACTCCACTGCACGCTGGATTCACGTGGACCAGAGTGGAGATGTAGCCCTGAGCGTCATATAAGCAGGTAACAGCATCATGTAACTAAAGTGATGCAGCCTGCACCACAGCAAATCACAGAAGCAATGTGACCAGCAGAAACAATAGACAGCTGTTGTGAATGATGGGGTTTACAGGGGTTGCTTTAGCTACTAAATGGCATCTAGCTAGAAAATCTTATATGCCAGAAAGAATTAGGCCCAGGTCAAGTGTCTTTGAGTTTGAGTTAAAGTTCATGTCATGTCCCAAGTCTACATATTGGTTATGACTTGAAAACAATATGGCTATTTCAAGAAATGTCACTGTAGATTAGTTATGATGTAATTAGTTACTCTCTTAGGGCATAAAATGAACCACAATTAAACAACAGTTCTTCTGTTGGTGTTAAAACCCTGAAACCAACGGCCATAACTTATAGTCTGAGTCCCAATGAAGCTCATTTTTGACCGACAAAGCTTGTTGTGCTTTGATTTACAGCCACACACCTGTTGCTGGCAAGCATGTATATAGGCACATGATAAACATTAGACATGGTCACAGCGCCTCAGCAACCTCTCCCTCCATTAACTAGTATTGACAAGTCTGGATTAGTCTGAGCTTAATAAAGACAAAATGCAAGTCAAATGTAAAGTAGTAAGTATGATTAGCCAATTCAATAGCATCTCTTTGCCTCAAGTTGCACAGTGTAGTCTAACTCTGAAATTTAAAAAAAATTAGGGCTCACAAGTCTCAATTTTTCATTTATATAGACTGACAACGTATAGTATCTCCCCGTGAGACAAGAGGAGGAAACAAAGTACTTCTAATTTTCAAAACACAGAGTTACAAAGACAATGGAGTCGCTTTAATCTGTCACTACTAGGACACCATCTGGTTATTGGCGAGTCCTCAGAAAATACTCTAAATAAAAGAGGGAGTGCCTCTCTCTGGTCTTAGTCCAAACAAATCCCAATCCTTTCATCTGCAACAACTGCGATGTTCAAAACTTCATCAGTGCTGACACTGCAGACAAATTTCATGTTGCATGGCCAAAACTTTCAACTGCTTCTGCATGGCTAGATGTTGAATGAATGAACCATGAACTACAAAGATTCACTTTAATTTTCAAATCATATAACCTGGTGCTTGTGTGTATGATTTTGTACAATCAAAAGAGTTACATTCCTTGGCTCTACCTTGAAATAACAAGATATGATTAATGTGCTGATAAGACAGATTGGATTCTCAGGAGGGACACTTGGGCATAGAGGAAAATAAAGACTTCAAGATAAGACAAGGAAAGAGATCAGAGCAGTTATCTTCCTTTGTATATCTAACCTTTTTGGAACAAAGACCCACCAGGCTTCTGGGCTGACGTGGCCAGCTTCTCCTCCTGGACGGTAGCCTGAACAGGCTCTGGATCTGAGTGCAATGGAACAGCAAGTAATTCCGGTTTGGGGTCATTGTGCATTTCAGGAGGCAGCTGAGTGCCAGGTTCTAGGTCCGTGTGCTTTTTAGCCAGCTGTAGGCCAGTCTCAGAGTCTGTGTGCATGGAGGCTGGCTGAGGGCTGAGGTCTGGGCCGGTGTCCATATCCTCTGCCTGTAGTGCCTGCTCTGCAGCAGGAGACCTGCAGTTGGAGCAAACATAGTCCTCTCTGGGGTAGATTTCTGCTTGGCCTGAGTTCTGACGCTCGCACTCCAGGTGTAGCCATCTGAAAAGAGTGCACAGGAATGTTAAAGGATTGTTCAACAGGGATTTCTGTGAAACACTAATTGGAGACATATTTATTACTGTGGTTTTCCTAGTGTTTCCTTAGTGTTACCAGGGAACATAAATTTACCACAGGAATTAAAAAAAGAGGACAAGAAAATAAGAGCGTAGCATATAAAGTATTTAAGTAATAAACTTATGTTCCTTACCTCTTACAAGTGTGGCAGAAGAGTATGTCTTTGTGATGCTCAGGGTCCAGGATGCAGGCACACATAGGACAGCACAGAGCAGGGTCCTGGTTTTGGATGCAGTTCTCACACAGCAGGCTAGTGTGGTGCCATTGCCTGCTGGTTCGTGTTCCACATTGGATGCATACTCTGCAGTTCTGAGGAGAAAAGGAGACCCGCTGCAGTATGAACACAGTGTTTCTGCTATACAGATTTTGCACTTAAGTCATGGAATAGGGAACAAGTATGAAATATGTCCAGGCCCACAACAAATGTGTATTTTAAAGACCATGACTCTCTTCCAGGAAAATTTATGAGTTAGAACTGGGGAATATGAGTAGAAAAATAACATTAATATTTTTAGGCCTTGGTGGAATGGATTTACAAGGTAATTTTATAATCAGAAGGCTCATTTAGACTAATCGGTTTTTAATAATTACTAGTAGGGTTACACATTATTAAGCCTTATAACTTTTAAACATTATTTGAGATTAAAAGAAAAAACTTTTAAAATATTTGCATCAAATTAATCAGCTTCTGGCTACATAGCTGCATGACTGACTGCAACGCACTGCCAAGTAGTGTTACAAAATCACTGAAATCAAAGCAGGCTGCTAATAAAACATGGAGCACATCTGAGAACTTTTTAAAAAGATCAGTATCAGCTATACTGTATAAAGCCTATTCTATTGCAATCTTTTGTCAGTAAAGTCCTGATGCTTTTTAAAAATCGTCGTTGAGCACAGAGTAGTGAGTAACAAGAGCCACAGAGCAAATAAAGGGCAAACTTTTCTGATGAAATATCCTCATTGACAGCATGCACCAACAAGCAGAGCTGCTTGGAGTAAAAAAATAAATAAAAAAGTGGTAATTTGGCATCTAATTCAGCAGCATGCCTCTTAAGTGCTGCTCTTCATTTAAACTATTTTTCTCATGCTGGGAGTGAAGGCTGCCCAAATTATGACAAAACCTTTTCACATCTTAAGTCAAGATAAATTAAGAAAGAAGAAAAAAGATATTAAAAGGAAATCCGTGATGAGGGCTATATTTGCTCAACCCATATTGTGTTAACTTATTCAGCTTTCAAACATAAATAGGTTTATACAATTTTAATGTAGGGCTACTTTAGCAGTTATATGATGAATGCAAAAATTGCAAAAATCATTGGGGTATGGGGAAAAGGTCAGTGGAAACCCTTATAACATTTTGGTCTTCATTTACAATTGTCTTATTTTCCACAAGACAAGTTTTTTTCTTAAAAAGTGCACCAGTACTTGCTGTCTTGCCTGCCATTCTCTGTCATTCATATACAATAAACAACATCAAGAAGAACATGACAGAGCACTGAAACTGGAACAATGACTTGATCTCTACTTCAACAAGATGATTACACTCAGAACAAAACTATCATATGAGTGGGAACGGGTTGATGGCGTGCGCCCAGAAGAAGCAAGTGGCAAGGATATGTGTGGGCTGTGTATCTCCTGTGCTGAGTCAGACAGAGACGCCAAGTGTGAAGACCTTTCATCACCTGCTGGCTTTACTGCTGTAGCCTCCACCGACCGCTGCAGAAAACTGTGTGGTGTGTTAACCAGCTGTCTGAGTGACACGCACAGCATTTACGCTGCTTGCGAATAAAGGGCGGGGCTGCACCGAGGGTTGCGTGTGATTAACACGCTCACACATTTACACACATACACACTGCGTTATCTTACAGCACTGTGACTGAACTCAAGCCTTTAAAAGATCAGACGATCTGAGTCATTTCTTAACCACAGGAAGTGCAAATACAAACCACCAAAAAGTCATATTCTTGTGGGTGGTAGACATTTTACTTTGTGCCAGCAAAGATTCAAATCTTAAATATTTTTTCCATTGAATATTACAGTCCCCACACACTGGGATGTGAAATGGAATCTGATACAAAATTACACCCGGTGGAAACAATCTCGGCATCAAGTACAAAAGGTTGGCACTTCAATTAAAAGAAAACATTTAAAACATTTTTACATACCGGCCAGAATAACCCTTGTTTTATCCCATCTAAAATAAGCCATCCAGCATCATATGAGGGCTTTCCTACCTTACATCTCCATCCGTTTGTGGGAAGAGAGTCCATAGCAGGTTGCAGACAGAAGGTATGGTAACCTTTGTCACACATGTCACACACCAGCATTTTAGTGTCCTCTCCTGGGTTCCTACAAAGAGAGAGAGAGAAGGTTGTTTGAAAGGGGGTGGGGGGTTTTGGTACAGTTGAGCATATGCTTCCCTTTGATACTCCAAGCCAGGCAAAAACCCATCATCAGGTGTATTCTTTAAGACATTTTCATCCTTTACTTGAACTGATCTGTTGTTTCTTCTATACTAGATCTCAGTTTTACAGAATATATCAATTCCATTTGTTATCGTGTTAATGAATGAATGACTGCATGAATCAGATGATAGAACCAGCATTTTATTGCTTCCTGTTCATATTTTTCAGGAAATGGAGGAAGATTTGTTTGCTTTTGTTGCCAACAATATACTTCTAAACAACCAAAAACAATACAATCGTCATTCACAAAAAAAAAAAAAAAAAACCTTACAGTGAGAAGCAAGAAGACTGGCTGAGCACATTGACTGTCCCTTACTGACTGACAACCCATTGTTGATAAACACATACACAAGATGAGGCCTGCAGCTATGTGTAGGCGAGAACATGTAGCAAGTTGTCCTGATATGTTGCATCTAATACCAGAGCAATTACTTCTGGAGAACATTAAGTGGCCTTGTTATTTAACTAGTATTATATGGCCAGCAGTACATATTTATACAATATTTATACAGCCATTAAAGGTGGTGAATGTACCTTGTTTACAGAATTAATACAAGGATGATTGATTGTTGTGTGTAAGAATGGAAAATATTGAAGGCCCTAGTTTTAACACAAACAGTCTCCACGCTTTGTTTCAGCGGTGTGCTACAGCTGGAGAAACAGCTGCTAACCTCTTTACCCTAACCTGGTTGCCAATGGTACGAACATAACTTGCCATTTTCAGCATGTAGGTTGCTAGCTCGAAGGTTGTTGTTGTTTCACGTAGCAACGGAGACTTTGGAAATGTTAATAATAAGAGAGCAGTTTGCGACAATATATCTTGAATCCCTACTCATCTTAATAAACACCATGCTATGCAGTATTGCAGTAATGGTACTAGGGTTTCCATGCAAATACAGAACAGAAAGCTCAATGGACAGTGTTCTCCTAAGGCAAACAGGCCTGGTTGCGAGCAGAGCTCCTGTGCTGTTTAAATAAGGTCAGAAGTTACAAGACTGAGCTTCAGGGTACAACATCCAGTTAGCTCCTCACAACCCACAGAGGTAAACAAACCAGCAGTAAGCACCATGCCTGGTAGCTATAGAGAAAAATAGTACGAAGAAAAGTGAAAGAAAAGCTAGAGAGGACAAAAACATTCAGTTTGAGATACGTTATTTAGGCGGATGGGAATGTGACTCACTTGCATGTCTGACAGATTTTGCACTCAGGGCACTGCCAACCTGCCCGCCTTAGAGGGGTCACGGCCATGTCCAGACATATTCCATGGTAATGCTGACCACAACTGGTGCAGAAGAGCTGGTCCAGTAGGTCCCCTGGGCTATCACATAGCGCGCAATTTACATCATCTACGACTATAGGCAAAGAAAAAATGAAAGAAACAGGATGTAAGTCTAGAAAAGACAGACATTAGACAGTACAGTTGATACAATGTCAGAGAAAGCTTTTAAATACAATGTATACAATTCTACTCAACTTACATTTGTGAATGGCCAATTCAGTGTGTTCTGGGCAGAGAAGCGAGAGACTCCTGATATCCTGAAAGGTCCCCGCTGCCCCAGCACAGGGGTAATGGTAGAGTTGAGCACATCCTTCAGCACAGCACTTAATGGATGCTCCAAGGCGCTTACAGTATGCACAGTGCTGCAGAAAGAGAGCAATAAATATGTCTAAAATGTCCTTATCTGCAAGTAAAATTAATAAAAACCCACGAACAGCCAAGAAACAACAACTCCAAAAAGCCATTTTTATGACTGGCGTGAAGACAGTGCTTTATCCTTTAATGTCTCTTTGGAAACCACTGGGTTTTCTCAGCTTAGGATATCAAGACCCCTGTTTTAACCCGTTTTAGCCCCCTGATGATCACATTCAAGACAAAACCTCAACCATTTCCTATTCCTCTCCTAAGTTCTGTGAGCGTGCACTAATGGCCACTATGGAGATCATGTGGAAGACCTGCTGATGGGGTACACGACAAATGGCCTGCAAAAGCAATCGGAGGGTTGTGAGCTGTGCCTCTGCTAACACTAGGAGCAAAGCTGCCATGAGAGCTCAGCCCTGCTGAGTGGCGTGACCTTTTCCATTTCACAGCTGAGAGATCCACGCTGCCGGGCCGACCTTTACCAGCCAGTCTGATCCATCAGCTTTGCCGTGCCTCACTGAAGCAGTCCCTCCCTGCTGTCCCAACACATTAAGATGGTGTTAACACCTATTAGTCCATGGATGTTCTCCCCTGACTCACCTTTGTGCTCCCTGAGTCAATGGCTCTGTCCACATTAAGCAGAGATTGTCCCTCGCCCTCACAAACACCTTCGGACCACAAGGCACAACTCTGATGTGCCCAGCATTGCCCTGAAATTTCAAGACATAAAGGAAGTGACAATGACAAAAGGTTAGACTTAACATCTGGTGCTGATTCTGCATCAACATATTGATGTTGCATTCATTAATATATTAATATGTAAAATGTTCATTTTCTAATAAAGGTGCAAAAAACGCCTGGTAAAAATTAGTAAAAATTATCTATTGATCTTACCTGACTCAAAGAGAGACTGGACGTTAAGATCTTGTGGAAGGCCGACATGAGAAAGCTCATCCCAAAATCGACTGGCTGGGTCTGGTTCTTCCTCGCAGTTTTCAGACCCACTGGAACAAAGGAAGAGGTTTGCAGAGAAAGCGGGTCAGCACAGGTTTTTTTTTTGTTTTTTTGGTTTGTTTTTTGGACAACTAAAAAGATATACAACGCAGAAGAAGGACAGCCTGATTCAATTTAGGAATGAAACGAGAGTAGAGACATAAAGGTAGAAGACGATGTGGAGTTTTTACAAAAGCAGAGAGATGAAGACAGAGAGAAGGAGCTGGGGGAAAATGTTAGAGAGCAAATAAAAAGCTGTGGGGGAGGGGGGAGAGGAGGAGGAGGAAGAGGGCCATCTTGTTTGGTGTGTGCACAAGAGGCTGGCTGTTCTGTCTCATAAAATCTGTTGAAAAGGATGCGTTTCCCCGAGTCCCTGGCTTGAACTAGTGAGCTGCATAGCATGCGGAAAATGTGGAGAGGGAGCATTAGCATTTAAAAAGACCTAAGTTCCAGTAAACAAACCAACGGCCAAAATCAAGAGACTGGTTTCTAGAAGCATGATGGCACACTCATGACAAACAGCCTTGACAGCATATTGTTTACAGCCAGCCAGTTTCATCACCAATTATGAAATGATCTTCTCCCACCTCTTTACATTTCCAGAGTTTTCCCATTTGTCCACCACCTCTGCGTCTCTGACAAATCAATACATAATTTCTCCTCCTGCCCTGTGCTCCCTCCTGTGCCTCTGTGTGGCACAACTGAGGACTGACCCCAATGACCAATCACACAGCAACAACACAACAGATACTGGTTGGCTTGGAATGCTGCCAGACCCATACTGCTCCCACTGCCTATTACGTCACTGGGAGCCCAGAGAGACGCCCAATTGGATCCAAAGGACCAAAACAAATTAGGCAGCTGTCCAAAAGTGTCCAAGGAGGGTCTTTTGTTGGCACAATGTGCAAATATGTGAGTGCACACACACACACACACACACACACACACACACACACACACACACACACACACACACACACACACACACACACACACACACACACACACACACACACACACACACACACACACACACACACACACACACACACACACACACACTTCACCTGATGTGGCATCCCTGAGCATGGGGGACACTGACTGCTGAGGCACAGTGATAATTTAGCCTTCAACTGTAGAATGACAACACAACCTGCTAACTGAGAGAGGCCCCTTAGCTTGTGAGGCCTGTGTGTTTGTTTTGTGTGCATGTTCCTTTCTGAGTATGAGTTTGTGCATAGGTAAATACGTATGTAGAAGTGTGTGGCCATTTATTAACCACCACCATTGCACCTAATCCACTGAGTAACAATACTGCTTTCCAGGGAAAGGGTAATTTCAAAATAAAAGAATCAATTTCGAATTTTCAAGTAAAGTTTACTAAAGTAAATAAAGTTTGGTCACAATTTTTACCACAACATTATTTCCCCACCAGTATCCGGTTGGTACAGGGACTCAAGACACCAAAAGATCATTGAAGTGGGGCCATAAGCAAATTTTCATTTAGTACAGCTCATTAGCTTACTAGAGGGACTCGTCACAGATGGCTTTACTGTACTGACAGCCAAACCATTTGTGACAACAGTGTCAGTCAGGCCGACTTACTTTGTCTTTTCCCTCTGTCCTGAGGTGGTCTCTCCGGCCATTTTTGGCTGAGTGGTTTTATCACCATCACTGCTATCGCTCGTTGAGCCTCCTCCACCCTTGTGACTGAAGAGTGCTTCAAGCTGAGGCGTTGTGCTGAATACTTGCAGATCCCCCTGACCCAGCAGGCTACGGCCACCGCAGTAACAGAAGGCACAGAGACGCTCACTGAAACAAAGAAAATGGGTGGAAGGGGGTGTTTAATTATATATACCTACTGTGACCTAATACAGTGCCATGAATGTCAGCATGAATTAAGGCCTCCTTCTTCTGGTAATGGGACTGTATAGGCAACAACATACATGTAAACACATAATGGCTACATTTGTGAGGCTGGTGCACACATTGTCACATATACACACACATAAATGTATAAAATGAACCACTTCTGAAACCCATAGGGCATATAAGTAGCAGGTAGGCTTCACATGAACTTTAAAGTGTAGCCTTGGGTTTAATTTTAGGAAAATATTTAAAGATCTGTTACAATTTTTGACTTTGAGGTCACAATTAAATTTCTGATGCAGTGCTTTTATTATATATTTTATTAACACTATGCAGCTTTGCTTTCACATTGAGCAAATATTTCTGCATGAATTTCTCTGCAAGAAGTTGAAAATAAAACCCATCACCTTATAAGAATAACTACACATGGAAGTGTTGCAGATTCCGTGAGAAAGGTGTTTTGGAGACAGAGTGGTAAAGAGACAAAAAGAGAGAACAGTGGCCAAAAGCTGGAAAGTTGTCAAATAAAATGGGCAGTAAATATTTATCACATTTTTAAGGGATAAGATGGCCTTGTTAATAAGATCCCAGGAGATGCTGCTGGTCTGCCCTCCATCACTAACATCAATGGCAGAGACAGACCAGGAGATTGATTACAACCTTTAACAGAGTGGCACCTAGGAGGAGGCCTTTACCAGCTGATGACTCCATTACAATTCATCCATGCATGTGTAGACAGTAAGACAAACAGCATATCACATTGCTGGATATAAATGCACAATTGCATACTAATGCTTGCCATGTAAACATCCATATAAACACTTTAAATGAAACACAAGGATCTTTATTTCTCAAACAGTTATGGTTCAGGGTAAGTTTAGTGTTTCTAACCTGTTTTTGACTTCTCTACTCGCTGGGACAGATGGTCCTGCTGAATTCTCAGCTGGAGGGCTCTGGGCCAGAGGGGAAGAGGGCTTGTCCTCCTCTGGCACCTCAGTGGTCACCAGTTCCACAGTTTCCACTGGCTGGATTGGGGTTTCTGATGGTAACAAAAAAAAAAAGATCAGTTAGTTAGGAAGAAAACAAAGCAATAAATCTCTTCAGAGCAGAGTGTTGCAGCCTGTTCAGCATTGGCCTCTATGCTATTAGCTGCTTTTCAATCCGTTGCCAATTATGACTGTAACATCGGCATGCATCATCTGACAGATAAAAGCTGTCAGAAGGCAGGTTGATTGCATTCTAGTCGGTTTCCTCCAGGTCAAAAACACAGCCTTTATTAGTGAGATGGATGGTAAAATATGGAGACCATATGCTCAAGCACTGATTACAGTGAACCCATTGGGAAAATCAACCTCTTACAGAATAGCAATAACAATGGAGGCATGGAAAAATAAGAATCATTGCAGCCAAAATGTCTCAAGAAGTTGGGTTTATATTAATGGCCAATATTTAGCCTAAAATGCAACAACTCAATTTTGTTACCATCATGAGTGCTTTTGATCTAAATTACCAAAAAAAAGGGCTTTATTCACTGTGCTAATCATACAAAACAGCTCCCAAACGTATCTCTCACTGAGACTTTGGGCCATGCAAAAATTTTATTAACATTTCATTGAGATGTAATTAGGCTAATACTGCAATGATTCAGTGTCATCCAATGGAATTACACAAGGACAAATTCAAGCTCATTACCTCCTAATAACGGAACATACCTGTGTAAGACTTCTTACAGTCTTGGGATATGAGTGACGTGTCGGAAATTGTATCCTCTATGTTTTATATAACTAAATATAAATATAATATAATTAACAATAACCTTGTTGCTCTGATAAGCATTTAATATGATTTATACATGATTTAATATGAAATGTTTTCAAAAGTGGTTTTCATAAAAACATTTAAAGTTACACTGTTAAAGTGTCACAAATTAAGGGCGATACACAGAATTGTAAACCTGTGTTTTGACCTTTTCAAAGAAACAACAAAAATATCAACAACAGATTAAAAAAAAAAATAATTGTTGGAATTGTTGAAATCTAAAATTTCCCCCCAAAAATACCTATTGTTCATGTAACAGAAACCACAGCTAATAAAAGTAAAGCTAGCCACTGGCAGAATTTCATTCCCTGATATCTCCAGCACAGCAACAGGGCAGCACTGAGATGTATGAGAATGGGATGCATGGTCACGTGATGTGATGTACACACATAAAAAAGCACATAAATGGGTCTGGAGAGACTGATGGGATTTTAAAAAGCTTTTAGAGGGCATTAGCCTTGGGCTCTTTCCCACTGCACCTCAATGCCAATCTCAGAGCAGGAGGAAAGATGGAAGCAGTAAGGGGAGAAAAAAAAATACACACCCACTGCAGCTTCACAGCTCAAGCTAAACCCTTTCAATTATAGCCCTGAAGTAGAAGCATGGGGTGCCAAGAAAAAGCTCTCATCCATCCTTCTCCAGGAGAGGGAGACTCCTCTACCTTTACTGAAATACCCTTTTGAAGCACTCTCCACACGAGGCTACCTGGATGAGCAAGTTCAAGTCTTATATCCCTCCCAACACAACCAACATGTACATGATGGATCTAAAAAGGGGATTGCGAAGTCTCACCTGTATCCTGAGGGCCTATGGACTCTGTTATCTCAGTCCCATCCATGCTGTCCTCCTCATCCACAACAACCCTCCCTCTGGTGCGACCCCTGGGGTGAGGAAGAGAAACAAACAAATAAATAGAGGCAGTGAAAAACAAGACAAGAAAAAGTGCCTGGGTTTGCCTCAGGAGTGGGGGGCGGCGGTGCGGTCATGAATTAGTTAAATATAGTCACAGCTGTCACTGATTTTTAATGGAGGCACTCAAGCCGCTGGGCAAGGCGGAAGGGTGGTAGTGGGGGTGTACAATACAGACTGGTCGTATGTGGAGTTAAAAGATGGAGGCAGGCCAATCTAGATAACTCTGCTCTGAAGATTCAGTTTGGGAATTAAAAAAAAGAGGCACTATATCAATAATGTAGCATCATCCCACAGTAATTGACAATGCCCATGTAAGGTGACAAGATTATAACCAATCAAAATTGACTGTTGCTCATACACCAGAACTGAAGTATGTGTTCATCTTCAGAGCAACATGAAACAAATAGCTTGATCATCTACAGTCCCCTGAGGGATGACGACTCATTAGACTCTAACTGAACATGCTCTAGTTGAATTTCAAATCAGAAAACAGACATTACTTATTATATGATAATAGCTCTGTAATTTAAGACACCACAAACAAATATCTAATCATGAATGTGCATGAGTCATGTTTGGTATCTTGAACAGAAATATCCTCCTTAGGGTTGTTTGCATAATCACTAGGGACTGTGATGTATATCAAATCCCAATAAAAATGGAATTGTTCATTGAAGCTGTGGACAAAATCCATCATGCAGAGAAAACACAAAATACAATTAATTTTATATAGTTGTTATTCAAAAATCCCACCAAAAAGGCTACTTTCATTCTGCTTCTGGCATATTTGGTCATTGTGGTGCTTTAAGAGAAGTCTATAGATGGGTACAATGACAGTCCTACTGTTTTAATAATTACTCCAAATGGACTAGAATTACCATGGATTACACACACTTAGATGCATATCTGGATACATGGACATGGACAGCCAATAAAAAATTAACACAGCTGTAACCTCTCAACATATATAATCAACAGCTACACTATCTTTTGACACCAACTACTGTAGTACCTCTCAAAATAAGCTTTGTTTCGTCAAAAATGTCACAGCTGGGTACGTAAGTATGTACACTAGTAATGAGGTGATGGTTATGATGGTAATGTTTTCAGAACAGTGGGTTTGTGAAAAGGTCAGTGTTCTATTTATTGTTACACTGACTATCGCAAAGTAATTTGTTATTAGCTACATGCAAGATCATCATATTCAACACATTTTGAGGCCTATTTAATATTATGAACTACAACTAATAGCTGTGTCACAATTTTGTCTCTGAGAACTAGATGTATTACTCAATTTATCATTAAAGTTGTTCTATTGTGTTTTAAATGCAAAAACTGCTCTCTATATACGAATTACATTGCTCCTTAGTCTCCAACTGCATTAAACAAACCTAAATTAAATTATTATTATTAAAACAGAAGTTTTAAGGAGCTAGCCACAGTCGCTGCATCTGAATGCACAGCCATTGCCATAGTGAGAATCTCCTGATCCAATCAATTTGAACAATTATGGCTTAGCCCTTAAAAATCAAAAGAATCAAAAGAAGAAGGAAAAAAGTTTTATAGAACTACCGTCCACTGCATATAGACATGTAACCGCTACCATGGAATGAATATATGAAGTCAGATATCATTTTTATTTATTTAGGAGTGTATGTGACACAAATAATAACCGTGTTATTAATATAATAAAGCTTATGGCTATCTATAGATAGGAATATGAAAAAACACAAGCGAAAAAAAGTTCTCAAATCTTATCAGCACTGAGCAAAATGTGTAGCACTAGAGTTCTGAAGTATGTCAGGTACTGAAAGCTGGCACTGAATATTTGCTCAGATATGTGTTGTTTACCTATTCTTTAAATCAAATTAAAATTTTTGCCAATTTTATTTAGACAAGTCTTTGCAGTGTTTCCCATTAATTACCTAGACTGTGGTCCACCACAGTTTCATAATGGACTGACATTTTTTTGCACTTTTAGTTTTTTGCACCATTGCTTCCGCAAAGTATCTCTCACTCCCAGTACAACTATCTGTGATCGATTAACTAGTCTCCCCTCGCTCTGCCCCTCCTGTAGTCCAGTCACAATCACACATGCTCTGCAGAGAAGCACAGATAGAGATGTTCTCTGACACGGACACGGTTTATTTTACAAGCACGAACCAAGCAAGAGTGAACAGCAGTAAACACACCAACTGGTACCGATGTTTTTCATTCATCTGGTAACACGTTGGTTTGGATCATTTTGATTAACAACGAGCCTCCTCCACATGCAGCTCCCCTGCTGTTGTTAAAATAGAATTCAGCAGTGTGTTTTATAAAACACACTGCTGAATTCTACATACATGTAGCTAGAGAAAAGGAAAGAGGCGGGGCGAGTCAGTGTGTGTGTTTGTGAGACACAGACCAGAATAGGTGTGTTCATGTGTGCTAAAGAGTACTGAAAGGAAAAGCAAGGTGAGCAGATTAAAGTAGTTTGTCCGTTAATCTAGTTTACGGTACTAGAAAAGTGGTAATGTAGCCGAATATTTTCAGTAGATACATTTTACCCCCATAAATACTGGAACTCTATAAAGACAAAATATTAAATAAAACCATCAGGGGAATCTTTATAACCAGGTACATATTTTAATATTGAGCTATTAAAATATGTGGCTGTCACACATTTTACACAGTAGTAAATTGGATGCACTATGCAGGTATAGTTTGCAGGAAGGCAAGTATTGGATCAGAACTGTGCATTGGCAAATATTCATTATTAAAAAGGACTTGGATTGAGAGCCAAGCAAAAAAAAAAAACTTGATCGGGATATCCCTTCTCATGTGTCTTACCTCCTGTTGAGTGACCCAAAAATATCTCATTACTGCTCCTTTTCAAGACTCTCTCTCTGGAATGCCATGCTAAATGTAATCTTAGCATTTTTTCCACTTCCCCCTGTCATCTCTTTAGAGAAGTCATCACAATTTTAAAACAAGAAAAAAAATGTGGCCATTATAAAGAAGTATAGCCCTTACCATATCTCAGTCAGTGCTTTGTCAGCAAATCAGACAACCATGTCTAGGTTTCAAACCATATGCCTGTGTGCCGACTCATACAGATGCGCACAGCAGCAAATACCCCTCTTTTACATACAGTATGGAGAGATCTGTCAGTGTCAGCATCTTCCAATGGGAGCTCAGTTAAAATAATCTTGGGAGCGCCATGTGGAGGGGATAATTGTCATTGATACAAATTAAACAGCAACATCAATTGTTAGCATGCTAAGTGGGGAGAGCAAACACAGGCCAAATGAGAGCAGCATGTCTCAGGGGTACACAGGAGGACACAGGGGGTTGGAAGAGAGGGAGGAGATGCAGGGATGAGTGGGTTGGGGGGGTAATTTTCAGTGCCACTGGAGAGAAAAATCACAAATGGCTGTATGCCAAATCAACCCCTCCCTCTAAATGACTTCCATGTCAAGATAAGGAACAATCCTAAAACCCAAGAATGACAGGAGGCCTCTAGCAAACCTAAAACATAATTACCTGTAAGCTTGAGTCAAACATAAATATATTAATAAGGTGGAAACAAACAACCAAATTCTAACAGAGAGCTCTTTTCCTGTTATTCTAAAAGACAAAAAACAGCAATTACTGAGCCAAATATGGGCGGATTTGCTGTATTTTTGGATCACACAGAGATATGTGTATGACAGAATCTGACTGTATACAACTGTGACGAGGCACAACATTATTTACAATAATAATAATAATAATAATAATAATAATAAATTACTGAATGTGATATTAGAAAAATAAATCAAGAAAAAAAACCAACAGCTTAGTCGTGTGTAGCATCTGCTCGGACAATCCCAAGAACTGAGCAACCGATCAATATTCAGTTAGAATAAATTAGAATAAATCTTTGATGCAATTTATCAGTGTTCTAAGCATAGGTCTACATTTTCCAAAATCAACCCTCATGCAGTTTCTCATTACACTTTTGAGAGCATGTTCAATGCTTACGAGACAAAGAGCTTGAACAGATAAAAGTAAAATCATATATTTCACCTGATCAACATGACACAAGAGGTCAGAGACATGTAAAGCTACAGCAGCAGCAGAGCAACAAATATTTACAGCTTTGAGGCATATATCACGATCAACTCGAGTGCTATGCTGTCTGTCTCACAGACTTTCCTTTATACGTTCCGAGCAAACTTATACGGTCAACAGCTAATGACATTTCAGTGGGTTTTGATACCACAAGGCAAATCCAAATGCAGAAATTAGCTGTGTGTGACATTTACATCTATGACCACAATCTGGTGTATACACACAAAGTAGTTGGTGGTGGGGGTGATGACATCCTTTCATAGACTGCTACACAACATTCAACTGTAATTATATATAACTACGCTAAAGGCATCAAATTTCAGCATTGAGACAGCCAGTTATTTCACTGACAAACGCTCAAGACTAACATTCAACCCCATACCCTGCACAACTTATCCCCCCCACAGTCCCACCACAGGGAGAGAGAGAAAAAAAAAAGAAAAGGTGAAAATAATGCTTTGGTAAGTAGTCCCAGCTAGCAGGGTGCTGCCTGGAAAACCCGACAAGGATCATGTTGTTCTGAAATGGATTCACTAACAGATGGAGCGTGGGCAAAATCTAGTAAATTCCAACAACCAGGTCTACAAGAGCGATTTCTGACACATCCTCCTTTGTCACAAGTAAACTGGCTTTTAACACTTAGCACTGGTAATTTTAATATTTATACACACTGCTTATTTCCATTAAAAGAGGAAGCCAGTTGGTCTGAACACAAGATTGCTCTATGGAGGAGAATTCACAGCTCTGTGGATTTGGTACACTCTCAAGTGTAAGGATAGTGTGTCACTTATCGTCCTATTACAGATAGTAGTTTGGGTTCTAATAAGGCCCATTAGGCTATTGTTTTTATAAGATAAGAAATTGGGGTGTATTAAACTGGCTGAAAGTACAACCTGAGGTCTCCACACAAACCCTGATCATGGTTGAGAGTTGGTGGAATATGAACTCACTGTTTCTGGAGGTTCACTGTATCTCACTTAATCCAATCAAAGATAAATAATTGTGTATCAATATTGAGCTAAATAACGGCGATAATCGTTCAGCCATTCTCTGCAGCCTTACAAAGAGCCTAATTCAAACGAGCAACTACAGCTTTAATTTGGACCATGACAACACTGACCATTACAATATAAATAACTCTAAGAAGAAAACCACATTTCTGCTGATGATACGCTCTTGACCAGTTTATCAACATGAAGCAATTCAAGTCTGTCCCAGGTCATCCTTCCACTGTGGCATTAACGCATCGTCTGGATGCTTGCAGATTAAACGATCCATTGGGAGCAGGGTATTAAGATTGATTGAGAGGACAGACTAAGGAGAGAGTTAAGAACCTTGCGGGTTTTATATTACAGAGCAGCTCTAAGCTGCATTATATGTTGCTATGGAAGTCACAAGGAAGCCAGGCACCTTGTACAATACCTCATAAGACATTTCTGGGCTGGACGAAACATTACCAGTTTTGAACAACCAACTGGAACTTGTTAAGATTTTTTATTTTAACAGCTAGATGCTTCTGAAAGATCTTCTTGATTTGTACTTCTTGTCAAAATAGGGCTTTTTTTTATTATAAATAAAACAGGCCCACTTTATCCAGATTTCATGATATGGTTTTGGGCCAACTCCATCATTGTTTTATGTAAAATGTGCGTGTTATTACTTACTTTACAGATGATTTTAAACAATAAACTTACTAAGAAATAACACATGCCGAGGTGTTCTAATTTAAAACACGAGCAGATGGGATGGAGGATAGTAGAGGTGGGCGATATATATCGTTTGCGATAATATCGTCATTGTTGTTTTGACGATGTGCAAATTTCCATTATCGAGTATTTAAATTACTTCGACAAAAACAATGAAACGCCCGCGGAAACTCCTCACATCCATTAATACACGGTGCAGCAGCGCTCTCTACAGCATGGCAGGATTCAGTCACACAACAACTACGTGATCACATGACGTGATCACGTGACCTCTCGCTAGCATCCTCCTTGCAACAGTTTAGCAGCGCGTTGTGATGGTAGAGAGAAAATGCAAACACCTCCAGTCCCTGAAGCTACCGGTACTTCAGATGATTTAGTGCCGAGACGTGGGTCCTATGGGCTTCAGCGTTCAGAGCGCTAAGCGCCTTCAGCGGTAAAAAGATGTCAGCGGAGACGGTTTTTTTTTAGCGCAGCGCTCAGAGTGCTTCAAGTTGAAATCTGTTCAACTTTTAACACCGCTGGGCGCTCGGAAAATGAGTTTTTGAGCTCTCTCAGCGCTGTAAACGCGTTTGGTGGACACAAGTACAGCTCAGACAATTCTAATCACATTTTAAAGGATATCGACTGATTATCGTTATCGCCAAAATCCCAAAAAATATTGAGATATTATTTTTTGCCCATATCGCCCACCCCTAGAGGATAGACACCATAATGAAAAACTACATCACAATTCTTTAAAGCATGTTTGTAGTCCATTACTTTACTTGAATTTCCCTTGGGATAAATAAAGTATCTATCTATCTATCCATCCATCCATCCATCCATCCATCCATCCCATGGTTACTTTAGTTTTGCCAGGACGAGTTAACTCGCAACCTAGCGTCAAGCAAGTATTATCACTATGGTTACCCACAGTTTAATATACGATTCCTCATGAGATGGTGTAGAATGGTGGTTAAAGTATTGGCCAGAACCATATCTGAAATATCATGATATATGGTTTGAAAGGACACCTCCATCTTACGGTTCACATAGGCCGCCTGAGCAGCGCGTGGCGTCTACGGTCTGGCACGTGTGCAGTGTTTACACAAAGAGCGTGTCAACTGTGTGGCTGCTCTGGAGCTGCTGCTGCCTTATGTTTCCACATACACTTTTCCTTGTAAAATGTGCATGAAAATCCATATCATTTAAATAACAATGCCATATGTATATATATATATATATATATATATATATATATATATATATATATATATATATATATATATATATATATATATGTGTGTGTGTGTGTGTGTGTGTGTGTGTGTGTGTGTGTGTGTGGGGGGGGGGGGGGGGTTGTTTAAATGAGTGGTAGCCAGAAAGCAGTCATGTGTGGTTGTTTACCCAAGAAAGAAAGAAAAAAAGAAAGAGAGAGAGGGAGAGGAGTGGAAGAAGTTTAAATTGTACTGTAATATGTGGATATGACTACCAATAGATCCTTTTCACTATCCTCTTTTGCTAGGAGATGAGCGCAGCTCCTGGAATAAGATAGGCAAGACCTCAACTCTCTAGTTAAGCATCGCATCGTGAAGCGTTGCAACTCACGTGGGCAGTCTGACTGCTGTAATCGGTTAACATGGCCGCCGAAATCAAAATGAAGAAGTTCCACCACGCAGACGGGGGCGGTGTGAACCACGGGTTATCTTTTTCTGGGTTATGAACCATGTTCAATATTGTTTACCCAGAAGAACTTTAAAGTGTCACTCTAAGGGAGTGTTTTCATGACTCCATACATAAATGGGCCATCTCAACGGGTCCGACAGACCACTGGCTACCCCTATACCTAATGGACAACCCTAAATATGGGGACAAAGTGTACTGGACCTGGCACCTGGCCGCAAGAGCATTATAGGAAAGTCTATATTATATAACAGCACTAAGCTACATCTAATTTGAGGAATTCAAAAATTCCCTATGGCATAAAAACATGATGAGATTACTTTAAAAAAGGTAGAAACCTACTTCTTCCTGTTCTTAGACGCAGATGAGGGTGGCGCCTGGGGTAGGATGGCAGCATCCTTGCGCGGCCTGCCACGTGGTCGCTTGTCTGCGTGGGCAGGACTTCCTGTGGACGTGGCCCCTACACTGCTGGAGGGCGGTGAAGGTCCCTGGTCAGAGGGTTCCACAGTCTTATCCTCTGATGACATTCTGGAGATAAAATGGTTAAAAAGACACATCATGATAGGTGTTACACATTAAGCTAATTAACTCAACGTTTCATATTCAAAGAGGAAAACATCTGTTTTCATATTGTTTACAGGTTACAGGCAAAGAGTGGATAGGAAAAAGGAGATGAAATGTCATGGGAAGTCAAACCCTTAATGGTGGAGGAAAGTGGCTTGCAGCTTAGTTCACCGAGATATCCAGATGTCCTTATGTTCTAAAGGCATTTTTGATTCAGACAAAGTGAACTGCCTACACAAAGGGGTTAAGGTTTTCCTATATTACTTGCAAAAAGGATGTAGCCCATTCAATAGGTTATATGTGTGATGTCTAATTCCCTGGCAATTGATTATGATAAATATTCACAAACTGCATCCTTTTTTTAGATTTGCTTGATCATGTGTCACCTAACTAAAAAAAAAAAAAAAAAAAACACTGGGCATCCTCTTAGTAGTGAAAGACACCTAGCTCCAATCATATTCGATGAGATTGAAGAATCTTGGATGCCTTTTATATATACCCAGGGTGCATTACCTTTTATTCACCTCATGACGCCAGCATTTTTTGAAGAAATGCCCTCGACACCAGAAGTTGCCAATTCTGAGCAGAGAAATGTTCATTAACTCAGGTTCTGGCCAATGTGAGCCGAGTGGAGCGGCAGCATTTTCCACTTCTTAATGAAAGCATTCTATAATCATACGACATCCAGGCGATCCAGGTTTTCTATTTGCAGCAACCCACCCACTGAAACCCACTACAAACGCGTACAGGGGTAAATATGGAGAATGCTGCCCTTTAGTTGCATTGTACAATGTGAAGAGATATGAGGTGGCATTAGTGCACTGGATACTGCATAACATGAGACCATTTCAACTACCAAAGATTGTTCTATACCATTTTTTATCAAGCTATCTATCCCTTTAACGTCTGGGTGAATTGTGCCGTTGTCGGAAATGCTTCAAAATCAGTGAGCAGGACTGCTTTTTGGAAATACTTGATTTTCAGGAATGTGATAAAATACCTCGACTTAAAAGGGTATTTGATTTACTGGATTAGTCAAAAATGAACAACACCCATCTGCGTATTTTATCAAGAAACAGTTTCTCAATATAATTTCCAAAAAATATTGGGCAATAAAATATATATATATATATATATATATATACTGTGATGATTTTATCCACACCGCCTACCCCTAGCACAAACGGAGGCAAAGACACTTGTGTTGAAAATAGTGATTGATTCATCAGGCCGATTATGTGGCATTTTGAGATTATCGATGCCGATGACTGTACTCATGGCCAATAAACAAAAAATGTCTTCACGCACATCGGCAGAAAGCCTGATCAGTGCAGCTGCTGAGGAACAATGTTAGCAATCCACGTTCTGAGTTTTGGGAAGGTGAAAAGGTTTGTTTTAAGCCCTGTAACTCTCAAGCATCTTGTTATAAACATTTTCTTAAATTTCATCACTGTCACCATCATCTTTCATAAATGTTAACATATTTCTCCCATCACATGACAGCTAAATCTAATCTAAAAACATTAGTGGCTAGCATTAAATAGATATTATTCTGTATAGAATAATGCAGTAATGTCACTTCTGACATACTGTTCATCCCTTACATACTACATAAATGCTATGTTCGGAAATCCACAGCATAAACACATCTAAAAACAACATGATACTGGATAAGATAACCATGTATATATTAGAACGTAATGTGTGTGGAATAATGTAATTATGACTTTTCTTTTAATATGAGCATTATAAATTGGCCATCGGCTTCGGCCATTGAAAAGTCCATATCAGTCAGCGACTAGTTGACAGCAATTGAACTTCAGGGAAAATCTGGTGCTGTATTAATCCAATTCATTCATGTACAGAGGCAGGGACAAGAAAGAAAGTGCCTAGAGGAAAATAGGAGTAACTACTGGAGTTCCTGGTAAGCTTTGAAACCAGTTTGACTGACTATAGTTGGGTGAATAGATCCATTGGCTGTTTACAACCAGAAAAATGCAAAGACACTCTAGCAGTCACATTCCCACAAATAAAGCCAGACTAAACATTTCATTTACATTGTATGTGAACACAGTTTTCTCATGAGATGTACTAGCGAGAGAAAACACTACCGATTTCAACTTCAGCTCTGCACATCTAACATAACCTGGTCCAAACAGATGTCTTAAACGGGGACAGGCCTTTATTCCATTGGGTCTTTTGGGGAAAAGGAAAATCAAGGATACGTTTCTGTTTTTCCCCTCATGTTGTTTTGCGACTGCGATTGCCATACACTCACATCACTGTGATACTCTATGTTTTACGCAGGTTATTTCGTGATGACGTGTTGTTCTTGTGGTTGAAAGATACAAAAATCCCACCACACACAAAAATAATTCCTTGCAACTGCATTGCTTTTTCAGCCACCGATTGTATAGTTTGTGGAGGAACACATCGCTTTGACGTAACTTTGGCAGAATGGGACGAATAGGAAAAAACATGGCTTATTCCGACTTGGGAGTGTTTAAACATTATTCCAACGCGGGTAAGTCCTAGCACTAACCTTATAGCCATGCCAGATAAATTAGCTACTTCAGTTGGGTAATGCATTTGTTAGCAGTTTGTTACCAAGTGAAACCAGACACAAACAAACAGTATATAGCCTATGAAATAAGCTGAATTGATTGTATTAGTGTTAATAATGGTTTTTCCATTCTGCCAGCAATTTGTTGACATGTCTATATTTCTTTTCACAAAGTGGGAGATATCGTCTATATCAGAAATTCCTACTTCAAATTACAAGTAGAAGACTGATGTGAACAGTTTTTCCCACTCAACTGCTTAATTACAGTTTATACGAGATAACGTGAAAAGATGTGAGACCAAACCTAATGTTGATCAGCTGTCATTTCCTGTGAATTTCTTACAGTTTTTTGAGCAACTCCATTCTGAAAAGCTCACCACCACAAACCCCAGGTAGGTGCCAAATTAAAGGGAAAATGTCTTAATAAAAAGGTGTTTAATAACCAGTTGCCATAACAGCTTTAATGCTCCTAGGCATAATCTCTAAACATTTTCTTTTAAAACTGTGACCCGTCTGTATGTTGTCCGTTCATGTGAGACTTTTAAACGATGGAGCACAGCAAGTGTTTTGCTCATCAGAGAGCTAAACTGTTGGTATCAAAGTTTGTATATAAAGAGTCACAGATTTTTTGTTTCTAAACGCTATTTTACAGCGGTACTGTGGCTGAAAGCATCTAGTGTAGACAGTGACGGCTAACAGCAGCTACTTCTGTTGTGACCAATGGACAAAGTTAACAAGAGGATAGTGAAGACCTTTGAGCATCTAGCAAGCTAATAACTAATTTTTTTTTTTTTTTTAAGAGCTAAATCAGGCAGGAGAATACTGAATTTAATTTCAGTAACACCTAATGCTCATGTTGGTTTGTGTTTGCTGGACATGTAACATGATAACTGTTTCCTAACACAATAGTTAACCATTTGATAAGCTGACAGTACTGTAATCACAGCAGTGTTTTAGGGAGTTTATTTTCTCTCTCAAACATTACAGGATGTGGCTTTCAAATTAAAATAACTGCTTAAGATTAAAGAAAAACATACAAAGTAAAACGTATTGAAGGTGAAAAACTGAACCATTTTCATCCAGGATTTCTAATCCATGATTGCACAGTAGCATGAAAGGTTTATATGGTTAATTGTGTCTTGTGACCAGGCAGTGATGCTGTATTATAGATGTGAAAATATCATTAAACTCAAGTTGAGCCTAGCTGGGTTGTGACAAATATGCTCCAATAAATCTCTGGCTAGCTTGTTTTTCTGTAACACAATACAATTACATTATGACTTATGTTAAGGAAGAGTCATGAGAAAGTCAACGTTGCTAGTTTTCATTTTCAGTAAAGCAGTTTATAAAACCTTGATAGGCCTGATTTACCACATAACATTGTACACTTTGTTACGTAACGTGTATGTAGATACAGACACGTTGTTTGGCTCCATGTTAAATAAATGTGCTTTTAGCATGAGTTGTTGTCCTAGGCTGTTATTTATAATCACTGATATTGGTGGCTGGTCGTGGTGTGGCTTGTAAAGACATCGCAAGGCCTGAAATTATTTCAAATATTAAAGAGGCATTTTGTAGCAGTGAACCAGGAGGGGTCTCAATTTGTGTTCTTAGATATTGTGGAACTGACACCATCTTTTGCTGCCGATCTGTGCTAATTCTCTCTTTCTCTGATGTCTATATTGGCCTCCACCAGCCTCCAGGCTCTGTGGACAGATGGTGGTCCAATAACACCAAAACTCCACAAGAAATATTAGTCATTACAATGCTTAGACTGTCTGTACAATTATTCAGAAATCGTGAATCTGAGCTTAAATCCTTGGATAAGAAACAGGAACTTGCACTGTTCCCAAAAACCACTGTAAATAGTGATGTAACAAAAAAATTAGTTGGATAAGGACCATTTTATTACCAGATTTACAACCAGGTAAACGCGATGAGAATAACGTTGTTTGTTGGGCCACATGAGGTTAAAATCCGGTGACTACTGGGCAGTCACGACCACCACAGGCACAATTGGAGACATGCTAACGTTAGCTTTTGTTATCTCAAGCTTGGGCACAAAGCAGTTACATACAGCTAACGATAGCTAGCCTGTTGTGTTGAACTCTGTCGCCACAGACAAAAAAGTAACACTGACATCGTCTAAATGTGACAAAAAAATAAATAAAATACATGAAGAAATGAATCCGTCTTTCATGTTAGACTAGAAGCGGCAGACTGGGTTCGGCTTTGAGAGATATTAGCCAGTAAGATAACTTTGAAAAGGGGGGTTTCACATAGCAAACAGGTTACCTATGGTTGCAGTGAGTTGGCCAACTCATCGTACCAGCTTGTAACTAACGCCTATACCGAAACACCAAACATTAACGCTTCAGCCTTTTGTTGTCCCACAGCTAATGCTAAATATAATAGTCGGGGGAAAAGAGAGGGGGGGGGGGTGATGAAACTTAACTAACGCTACCCGTTAGCAAACTTACAACCGGGTACAAGGCAAGGATGAGCCCAACACACACACACACACACACACACACACACACACACACACACACACACACACAAAAGGCTCGGTCTATTCAATGAAACGGAACTGTTCTGGGGAACTACAACGCTACACAAAAAGTGAAAATGATACGTTATACAATGACGTAAGCTTTTATTTCTGCTTTTCGTTACAGACTAACGCTAGTTGTGTGTGTGTGTGTGTGTGTGTGTGTGTGTGTGTGTGTGTGTGTGTGTGTGTCGATCGCCTGTATTGTGTTTGGGCGGTGAACATATAACGTTGAGCCCTGTTGTTGTGTTGGTTATGTAGCAACCCCTGAACCGTCCTGTTCTATGTTTCGTTCCGTTGAATAGTCTGAGTCACGAAAGCCAAGGCGGCGACAAACCCCCAACATCAGACTGGAGGTGGATATCGTTGGCTCAGCTTTACTTTCACAAGGTGAATAGCAAACACATCTAGCTTGCACACAAAAAACAATGTAATATATCACCGTGGCTTACCTTCCAGCCCTATGAATAGCGAATTATCCTCTTCATGTCCAAAATACTGGGGGGATGAAACGTCGCACTTTTATCACCCAGCTAGCTAGCAAGCTAATTGAGCTAGCTAGCCTCTCTCCAATGAAGCAACACCGCAATTCTCAAAAATGCATAACGCATATCATTATATTCCAACGTTGCAATGTTATTCCCAACTTTGCCCATTTGATGGAAAGGCAGATGATGTAAATCCAACAGAAAACCGCTTCACTGGCTCACGCATTTGTGGGAAGCAGGAGGAGGAGGAGGAGGAGGAGGAGGAAGGGGGGGGGATCACTTTCCTTTCTCCAATGACAGCTGTCGTCGCACGAGTTCGGCTTATATAGCTAACGTTAGTTGGTGTTAGCCACCCAAGTCTACGGCCAACAATTTTTACCATTAACGTGTAAAAACAAATTAAAAAAAAATAATAATCAGAACCAAAGTCCAAGCGGCTGCAAAAACTCAACCCCCTTTTTTTTTTTTTTTTTTTTTAAACGTAAACGAAACTTTAAACGCGAATCCTCAGCGAATGGACGCGCAGAGCAAATGCTGGGTGCCGACCGCTTGGTTGGCAACTGGTTCTATTTTCTTCAGCATCGACAAGCTGCGGGACCAAGCGGCCAGTTAGGAGACTCTCGCAGCCAGCCTGCCACGCAGTAACAACCGCCTCCCGAAAGACATGTAAAAACAAAACATTAGCTTGACAAAAAAATGTATATTCCGCCCGCCAACGGTGGCCGAACTGCGAAATTTGCTGTGAAAATATCACTAAATTGAAGTTGAAGATGACGCTTCGGTGTACTCTATAACGGTGGCCATATCTAATGATAAGTGGCACCGAATCACAGCCCCTCCAGGCTCCTCAAAAACTAGTTCCACCTCCCCTTACCATAACTACGGCGCGGACGTCTTTCCAAACCGGCGTGGCCCGTCGAGAAAGGGATTTTTGACGAGTGTGGCAAACGTTTAACAACATCGATAAGAAGACACGGTTAAATTGCCACGCGAATCATTTGACAATTTCTTCAAAATACTCTCTGACCCTGCGGAAGGATATGGGCATTTGGTAAATAAAATAATGGCTAGGGAGGGCTCTAAAAGATGGAGCCTGGATCGGAGCCGGACTGGAGGGAGATTGTCAACCATTGGTGCTCCGGCTCATGCAAATCTTCGCCAGCAAGCAGCAGCTGTAGTGACTCCAGCAGTCATCAGCCTTTCTCTAGAGCTGGGGGGGGCACAAAGATGGATTAACTTTAATACGCGAGTGTGGTGGTGGTTCAACCAGACAGACAGACAGACAGACCAAGACCAAATGGATCTCCACAGGCTAGTCCATGATAACGTCCTCTTTCCTGCTTTCTTTGGCTCTCTCTCTCTCTCTCTCTCTCTCTCTCTCTCACACACACACACACACACACACACACACACACACACACACACACACACACACACACGTACGTACACTGACGCAGGCATTGCATTTGGGTGTTTGGTAGAGGTAGCCTGCAAATTGGCAGACATACTGTACGTGCAAGGGGTTAAATTTCGGAAAACCCCCCCAGGGGTCGGCTTCCAGCAGCTACACATAATAGAGCCGGTGGGTGTTACGTGTTTACGTGCATTTAGCTTTTTTTTTTTTTTTTTTTTGCGGTGCTTTTAGTTACAACTTACTGAGTTTCTTCGAGTGAAGAAGCCCCAAGAAAATTAACAGAAAATAAACACAGCCCTATCCCTTTCAATGGTATACCTTGGCACCCCTTCCCTAGACCATGAGCTCCCCCTGCTGGCTAATGTTACTCAAGACACAGTGTTTGCATTTTATTTGTATTATTATTATTTAATTAATATGGGCAATTTGGAGACAAGGCAAACCGATCAAATATCAGTATACAGGTGAGTGATAAAGGGAAAAACAGCATAATAAATGTAGAAGGCACGAGAGGTCACTGTTTATACAGTATACACGTACACAAATTATATGAAGAATTATTTTATTTATTCGTTTGTAGACAGGTCGCACTTGTAGATAAGATCTCAATCTTATATATATATATATATACACTAATATATATATATATATATACATTAGTATATATCTCCTCAGTGACTTGCTCTGCAGTGCCAAGGAGGTGAACTGACACCTCTCCAGCTACCAGTCCAGTCACATATATTCTCTCTCTCTCTATCTATCTATCTATCTATCTATCTATCTATCTATCTATCTATATATTCTATAAGCCATACTTAAAACAGTAGTATATATAAAGTGTATTTCAAGCATTAAAAATACAATCTTCAAGAACATATCAAATATGATTCCCATTGACAGAGAAAGAGAACAAGAGCCTCAAGTACAGAGTAGTTACGGTCAATATTCACGTTTCCCCTTTCAGAAAAGAAAGAAATCCTCACATGCACTTCTCAAGTTTAATGATGTCAGCAGGATGCAAAATTAACTTTTTTGTCCCTTGGGCAAATGGCTAGTGAGCGTTCAGATATTACCAGCCCCTTAAAGGACCAGTATGTCGGATTTAGTGGCACACAGTGGTGTAGTTGCAACATCCCCAACTCCCTCACTTCAAACTCCGATTCCGAGCGTCCAGGAGAAACGCGAACGCAACTATCTTGAGCCAGTGTTTTTGATTTGTCCGTGTAGGGCTACTGCAGGAAACATGGCGGTTCAACATGGCGGACTCAAATGGTGATTTTATTCCCCCCCCACACACACACACAGGGTGGTGAAGTCGTGACCCGGCTGGTACTCGTTGCCTTCGTTGGTTCATTAGGTTTAGGCATGAGGAGGGAGATCTGTTAGGGTTGGGGTAAGAATGTTAGGGTAGCCAATCAGAGGCAGAGTAGGGTGGGTCAGGACTTCAACAAAAACACATCGATTCCTATAATCAGGTGATTATACACTACTGAAAACATGCATATTATATTCCATTTCTGCCTCATAAATCCTACATACTGGACCTTTATTACCAGATTACCATTGTTTTTTGGCTTGAGAGTGAAGCAGATGTACCAGCCGTATCTACCAGGATATCAGAAAAAACAATTTTTTAAATACACAAAGCTATTTTTTCATTATGCAGGAAGGACATGCAGGGTTGGAAAATGTAGCTTGTAGTGTAACCCAGTGTTACTACAGTCTATTAGTAGACTGAGGTATTTTGCTTCAGAAATCCATGAAATCTGCATAAATGTTTATTGTATTTTTATTCATCACAGAATTAGACATCAGCATTGTTTCTTGATATTGAAAGAAGGTCTATAGCCGAGCTGCTTCAAGTGGGGTTCAGTTTGTCCTGCCAGATCTAGTGAAAAACAATTAAAAGTGAATTAAAAGATAGAATATAAATAGCTTTTTATGCTGTTTTATTTTGTGAGGTAAAAAAAAGCTCTTTTAAATATGTAGGATCCCTAATTATTTATTATATTATTAGTCTGAGCAGGCAGAGTGACACTTTGTGCAGGAAGTCAGTCAATTAAGGGAACTTGGATCCTACAGTAGCTGTTTCCTTTTAGCCAATGATGGTCCACCATTACGTTTCAGTTTTGGCCGTCCAGGGGAAAAAGTTTGGCACCCCTGGTTTACAGTTACTATTCAGACGTCACAGATGTATCTAAGTCATCCATTGTAGTTAATTAATGAATAAGAGCACCACTGTGCATTACCATGTATTGTCACATCAAAAGTCTAATTTTTGGTCAGTAGTGTTGCTTGATGTAAGTGAAGTGTGAGACACCGTACGTACAGGTGTCACTTTCTAAATGATGACCTTTGAGCTGGTGTACCTTTACACCACTAACCACCATTGACCTAATTACCTTGAACCACATGAAACTTCTGTTTAGTGTTGTGTCTGTGATACTCTTCTTGGCCTAATTCCTACACGAGAAAAGCTGATACAGACCTGCTGACCTAGACTCAAGACTGTAATTACTGTCAGAGATAAGCTATGACAGTGTGACAGTGATCTAGCATGCACAGGACCCTGCTAAATGGAATTCAGCCATCATTCATTTTATTACTTACACTTCAAAATATCTTCAATGAAAAATGACTATTACAACTAGCCGACCATTGACCTACTTCAAATTTTCATATTTTTTACAAGAGAAAACCATGAAAAGCTTTAAAAAGGCATTTGTATGTCAAAAGAAAGTTCCCTGTTTCTGTTTGATGGTTGCTTTACATTTAGAACAGCTTCTTTCCACAGACCATCACAACAATGCAGTTAAATCAGCCTTATTGTCAGTAACAATTTAATCCACTTACCTACAAATTATAAATGATATATTTACAATTTATAATACAAACTGTGCTTTAACATGTACATATAGTTCATCACTGTCAAATACAAACCCTTCACACTTTTTTTTTTACTGTAGATTGCATATACCTGCATAACCACCCACTTCATGTGTTCATTCAATATTTATTTCTTTGCAGTATTATTTTTAGCTGAATGTCTATTTCTGTCTTTCCTGAAAACTGTTCTCAGAACTATGTGTAAGTACACTGAGAGCAACTTAAAATTTGAGTCAAATTCTTTGTATGTGTGTACATATACTTGGCCAATAAAAGCTGATTCAGATTCTAGAGAAGAACAATTTTGGTAAATTACAGACAGAGGGCAGCATGGCTCTATTTTATACAACACTGGGAATAGTAATCAGATAAAATTGCTTATTACAATTCAACATGAAAAATACAGTCTGGCTTTTCTTTCTGTTTTGCCATTGTTCATCTAGTTGTTTACTCAGTTTGTGGTGTTTTTTCCACACCTGAGAGACATCCTGCTCATGAGTAAAATATTCTCTATTTCACTATTTGAAGTGAGATGAGTTGTCTTGTCGAGAACTCTCAGTGTTGTGAAAGGTTATCAATGCAAAGTGCATATTATGTCCTGTCTTCACTGAGCTGATGCAATGTGCTATTACCCCAACAAAAACTCACCGTTTTCCACAAAGTTTTGCATTTGTTGAATTATGTTCAGGCAGTGGAAGATAAAGCCGTCTGAATTTTACCTACATATTTCTGTGACTGTCTTCACATTTTCATGCTCATCTAATTCTTTCTGATGTAAATTTATAATGTAGGTTTATATAATTATTAGCAGACAAATGTGTTTTAATACAATAAGTCATTTCAGCAAAATAAAACACAATTACATGCTGAGTGGATAAATGCTCAAGGAGCTCTTCTCTGGTTGTTGAGTTTAATTGATGCCCTTTGGCTATCAGCATTAAGGAGTAATTTTCAAGAGAATACTGAGGCACTCTGAATAGGCGATAAAATAGGCTAATGACCTACACTTTGCTAGCCATGCGAGCCATCATGTGGGTGTTAAGTCTTAAAATGCAGCACATCTACTCTGCTATTCCTACAAAATAATTGCCTTCTGTTTATGTTGGTGGTTGTTTTCCTTATGGTAATTTGAATTTCATGCCATACATGCAGTTTATTGATCATTATATGAAAGTCTGACATTGTTATGTGGTGCAGTCATAAAGAAAGGAATACCACAGCGTAAGACAATCCTCATAAAAGATGTGCTGTATGAAAGACACTATTACTGAAAGGTGATGTATATGTAGTCAGACTTAAAGCTGTATGAAGAAACATCAGATCATTATTTTGCTTCTGCAACAAGAATAAAACTTTCAGGTTGACATCAGCCTTACTTTTCAGTTTCCCTGCATATCTCTTGTAGGAGGCTTTTAGAGACAAAGCACTGCTCAGGGTAGGGTGAAAGGCAGCTGCATAGACAGTTGCAGAATAACAGGACAGACAGCTGCCAGGTGAGCAGATGGACCTTATTAATATAATAGAGGAGAAAGAAACATGAAACCAGATGCTGGCTGGGCTCTTTGTCTGCAGAAGAACAGGTATTATAGAATTCAGCTCATATTAATTTGCTGCACAGCCAGATAATTATTGTTCGAAGTTTCATGCAGATAGCATTTTAAAACTTAAATATGTTATAAGAATTAGGCTCAGTGTGAGTGCGGAAAACCACAGAGAGTACACAAACTTCAAAAGGCTCCAGGATAGGGAATCTGTTTTAATCTTTAATCTCAAAGAGATAAATGTTTAAATATTTCAGGGACAAATTTGCATCATAATTTCTTCTGACAACTTTTGGAGTTTAAAGTTGGAAGAAAAGCGGAATGACTGTTACTTACCTTTAAATAGAGACAGGTTTTCAGCACAGTCTAATTAAAGAACAAAAATGCAAACTTTTAAGAACAAAACTTCTAGAAGGACTTTGTTTGATTTGGGTACATTTAACAGACTGGGAAAGTGGATGTGAGAGAAAGAGAAAGACAGAAGGAGTCTGTCTCTTCTTCTGGCCATATCTCAGAAATCAAGTCTTTGGTCTTGACAAGCTTTGAATACAGTGGAAAGTGTGGGAATTTAAAGTTTAGGTCTGACTGAAATTAGAAAGTCTGAAGATGTGCTTAGATGTTATGAGCGTTTATTATTAAACTGTACAGACAAAGGTAAGATACATGAGTCAAAATCAACCTATTAATTATCAACCGAGTACTACTTTGTACCAGATCAGTGTTTTCCAATTTTGTGTGACTTTCAGTCATAAGGTTGGGTTGACCTTTCTTAGTTCTTTTGACCCATGAAGGGAAATTGATTGCAGTGCAGAATTATTTTTGAACCGATATATAGGAAAATGAATCCCTGCTTTGCGGAAAAAAAATGTAATTGAAGCAGAGGAGGGATTTGCTATTCTTCTGACTTTTGCACAAGCTTTAATGTATAAAGGCCTCTGAGTGCAGTCCCTACTTGATGAACAATTCTATTGCCCATGGCTGGAGGAGCTAATTAGAATCTATTTATAATCATAGGGGAATATTATCCAGTGTGCTAAGAAAGTGAGGAGGATAGAGAAAGAGAGAGGGGGCTAAAGGAGTGGGGGGTTGTTATAAAATCAGTTGGCATGCTGTGATATCTGAAACCAAGACGTTCACATCCAAGGAGCCAGACAAAACCAAATTAACAGGTTTGCACAGACAAGACAGAGAAAAGGAGTGGAGCAGCACTTTACGGCACATTCTCGAGTAACACAAGGGCACAAGCGGAGCGATGAAGAGGAATCACTTGATCTTAAAGTTTCAGAAACTCCTTATAACAGCTTTCAGTAGTCAAGTCTTATGTAAAGCTCTCAGGGGCCAGTACAGAGAGACACCTCTCACGAGGACAAGGAGAAGAGAGAGTGAAGAAGCAAAATGTGTTAACCCCATGATCGAACTATCCCACCTCATTTGTCAAAATAATATTAAGATACTTTTGCATATTAAACAGGAAAGATTGTCATTCTGTTCTGATCGTCTCTCTGGCTAACCTTCATTTGCACTCAGGGGTTGCATCATCAAAGACTCCAACCAGAAGCGGGCTGTGCTACGCTACTTTTTGCAAAACACATGGCCGTGCTGTCGGCTCTCTGCAGCCAGCCACTTATATGTATGCAATAATATGACGCAGAGCAGACGCAAAGCAGCTCGTTCAATGTTGCCCACCCATCAACCACTTACATGGAGGCATTTACAACGTGTCTGACTGGACTTGTATGCACCCAGTCACATGCACACAGACAAAGTAGGACACAGCAGGAGCAGACAGGTCAATACACTATGCTTTAGTTGCTATCATCGAAGTTTTTTATGTTTAGCAAAACACATTGGTCCTTTTCTCAGCCAGTGTTTATTTAAAGCCAAGGATACAAAAATAGTACAAACTGAAATAGCTTCTGATCCACTTATAACAACATGATTTGCTCCACATCAAGCAATCGTTGATTGATGTGACAGGCTAAAACATCTGACCAGCATATAAAATGTGACGTTTTTATTTATTACACACGGGCACTTCACTATTCCTCTCTGCCACACCATCTCCATGTTGTCATATTTTTTGTCCTTTACCCGAACTGTCCCCTTCTTCCCTGTCATGTACCACCGAGGCGAGACTTAGCCTCTCTCCACTTTCTCATTTGGAAAAGCAAAGAGCTGCAAGACAGTGGGCTCCCTCACAGGCACACCCAAGAGGCCTTATTAAAGCCAAGGTTAAATCCCACTCTGCTCTGTCTTACACTTCATACTAGTATCCACTCTAAGAGTTCTCTAATATCCTGGATTCTCTGCTGCACTCTAACTCCGCAGAGACACCCAGAGCACTGTACAGGATGGTACAGTAATCCTGGTAGTGTTACAATGTGCCAGGGTGAGAGGCTTCTCTTCTTTGGCTCTGAATACCCAGAGGAAAGGAGAACAATAAGCCATATAAAGCTTCTCTTGGCTTGGGTCAGAGATTATTTCCCCTCATTATATGTTATTAGAAGTTGTTTTTCCATTTTACACAGCTGTTTTTGATAGGAGGCAAACAATGTTCTTGCAATCCCACGTGAGTCTTCCACATTGTCGCCTTTTCCTGCAGTGATTTGCTCGCTCGTGAAAAACTGCGACAGAAAACCTTCCATGTGAAATGCTTTTGCTGTATCCCTGTATCTCAGAAAATTTCATTTGGTCATATGGCACCATACAGCAGCCTCTATGCAGCATAAATCAGTTGTCTGACTCAGATAATGCTGTATGGAATTCCTCAAGCTTGCTGCAGCAATAGAGGAGATGAATTCATAGCTGGCTCAAGTTCGCATATAAACCCGGGAGAAGGGGTAGTGGCCCGTGAGACACCAGAACTGATGCTCTGTCCTCAAGCCATATCGGGGAGTGAAGTGAATGTGACAAAGAAGATTGAGGAGATTCCACGCCTGTTGACATGCAGGGCTCTCAGTCACTCCTCGCAGCGGAGAGTAGAGGGGGAGTGTCACGGTCAAGGGTGGGGGGTTTCTGGCGCACCATATCCTGTTATTCACCAAAAAATTCTCTTTGAAGGCCACTTCATGCTGAGGATTTGTATGCATCAGTATATAATAGCATATAGTCATCAGTTTTTGTGTCACAAAACTATTACAATAAACATTTTTTATCAATTCATTTTCCAGCTACAGTAGAGTGTACACTCCTGCAGCTCAGTTGTCACCTCACTTTGTCTTTATATTACTACTGAAAGTCCAGTGTACAACATTTTGGAGGGTCTATTGGGACAAATGGAATATAATATTTATAGGTGTCTTTTCATTTGTGTATAATCACCTGAAAATAAGAACTGTTACCTTTTGTTACCTGAGAATGAGATGTTTTTATCTACGGAGGCCACCATGTTGAACTGCCACCATAGTTTCTCCTACACACTTGTAAGGTTATGGTGCAAGGGCAAGTGTTTATTCTGAGCCACTGTAGAAACATGGCGGTTCAACATGGTGGCCTCCGTAGATAAAAACGTCTCATTCTCAGGTAACAAAAGGTAACAGTTCTTTATTTTTCTGTCTTCATTGATCATGATCTTTAAAACTGTGTCATATTTTGTCTTTCTTTAACCTTTGAATCATGTTTATTTTGTCACCCACACACTCACACTTCCACGCTTAAAACTACAAGTTTTCTTTATAAACAGTTTATTAAAAGTTAACTAAAAACACCCCTGCTTGTAAGAATTTAAAATAATTGTACTCAATTTAGCATATTACTGTATGACAGCCACCTGACATATTTTGTGGACAGAACTGACAAGGCATCAAAGGTAAATAGGACAAATTTGTGTTTACAGTGTCTGTTTTCCATGACAATAAGAGTCCAAATGCATTGCATATTCACTGCATGATTTCTTGTCAAAGCCATTGGAACAAGGCTATAACATTACAGCACAGATCACACATAGTCCAATATCAGTGTGCCAAGAAATGTCAAATCATCCTTCAATTTACTTACTGTTATATTTTCATTTTTTCTCCCCCCAGAAATATGAATCCTGGTAATAAGCTCGTGCTGAAGGGAGAAATCTATGACAGTTTTTTGCAAGTGTGATACTGAATACTAGACAGGAAATGCAGCTACTCATGCTTTGTGTTATCAAGCTGTCATGTTGTTTGTTTACATAGCGATGAGCTGTGATGAAGTGTGGGTAGTGCTTTGAAAGAGATTTACAGGCAATCATATTTCTCCTCAGTGCTGCTCTACACTGGACACAAAGTCAGAAGTCATAGAGAAGATTAACAACTACTAATTTAATTAGCGGAGGAAAGAGAAAAAACGGAGGTGTTTAATATAGGTGAGCAGACTGTGCTTTGTGCTTATACCTAATTCAACAATCATCAGTATGCATGCTGCTTGGGTAGCTTCACATAACTTTTATCTAATAAATTCCCTTGAGAAGTACGGGACAAAAATGTATGAGTAGAAATGTATAAGACCATCTCTTTCTGTGTTCTGATTTTGTTAATATGTAGAGAATATGGACAAGCTGTTGGTCACTATTTTGTTGGAAGGGCAAGCAGTCAGACAGGAAGCTCTCAGTATCCATCCATCCATCTGCTTATGGAAGCTATCCCGGCACACATTGGGCGGGAGATGGGCTACATCCTGGGCAGGTTGCCAGTCTACCACAGGGCTAACACAGACCGCAGTAGAGCCAATTAAATTCTGTGTGTTTCAGTGGTTCACCAAGCCTCTGCTGACAGCTGTAGCACAGTTTTAAAAATGGCCTTTTACATTTGGATAATTTGCAATTGTCCACTCAGCTTTGGTTTCATTCAAGTGTTTTTTCTTTTGTATCTGTGGAAGAACATTTCGATTTAAGATCGGAAGGCAGTCAGTGAATTTTCCAAGTAATACAATATCAAGACCCCAACTATTGTTACTATTGACATTTTTGGTTTCAAGTGAAATTAACCTTTTGGATAGATTGCTAGGAAATTTAGACATTTATGTCCCTTTCAGGATGAATTGTAATAACTTTGGAGATCCCTAAACCTTTGTTCAATACTTCAGTTTATGACTACTTGCAAAGCTAAACACGTTCCATTCAGCTCAGTTGGACTTTGTGTTTAGTGCTAATTAGCAAGTGTTTGCATTCTCAATGCTAAACTAAAATAGTGAAAACTGAGAATATTACACCTGCTAGAAAATCAGCATGTTAGCATTGTCTTTGTGAGCATGTTAGCATGCTGACGTTAGCATTTAGCTCAAAGCACCACTGTATAGTATAACCTTGCAGAGCCACTAACATGGCTTTTAAACACTACAGCAAGTTCAGTGAATAGTGCCTCTAGTTACTGAAGGTGTGCCAATCAGGGAAAGATTTTGGTTGCATACAGACTCACAGACCCTTAGCAATTCCTGGCATAACTAACTGTCCATTCTGCAGGTAGTTGAAACCAAATGTTTCTGTCTGTGATGCAGGAAATTGAGGTAAGACAGAAATTTAAAGGAAATTTGGTCTGGTTAAAGACGTCACTGATCCTGTACGACTGTTTGTCAGAGCACATTAATCAGCCCAATTCCTTTCACTTAGTGTTGAAAGTTGATCATCATCACGAGTGTTAGATTGTTATCAGTCTACATCTTGTTACCTTTGCCTGCCCTTAGTGGAACAAGGCCACCTTTCAAAATAGGCCAGTTTCTTGAACCAACAGATGCATCTGTCCTAAATCTCAGCTGGGCAGGAGAGTGAGGAGTTCATCTGTCAATAATTAACTGTGAAATCATAGGAAATGAAGTTTGCAGGTAGTATTTAGGTTACTTAGGTGTTGAAAAATCCATTCTACATTACACCCTTCCTGTTGCTGTAATCTAAAATTAAATGCATGCAAAAAATCAATCAAAAATAAATTTAGCAGGTTTAATGAATTCCCAGCCATCTATTCTGCAACATTCCTATCTGCCACTGTTGTTTTTGTGTTTGTTGCTTGTGTTTCCCAAAGCTGCTTTTCAAAGTTGTTCAGGAATAAGGTGCTGAGGTCAGCGGCCAAACTCAGAAATCCTTATGAAAAGGAATAGATGCAGCTTTACTGTTCCTGCCGGCTATACGAAGTATGAATCATAAATCAGTGTCTGTCTATTTGGTTCAAGATTAAAAGCCCTGTGCATCTTTGAAGGTAACCGGAATTATCAAAGAGACTAATTAGGGTAATATACAAGCTGTCCAAATGAGGTCACTTTGGGTATTTGCACAACTTTTCCAAAAACAGCCAGAAGACCACAGAGCAGACCTTCATGTTATCATGTATTTTAGAACAGGGTCTTTGACAGTCCAGGGAAAGATACAGTGAACCAACATGGAATAGGTGAAAACTATCCCAAATTCAGGTGCTGGGCTGAATGTGAGGCTGCTGAATAAGTTATGGTGTCCAAGACCATTAGGGAATTAACAGAATTCTCTTTACTGGCTACCAAGGGATCGCTTCAAAGTTTGATGAGGAAGGCAGTGAGACTTCAGGCACCACAAACAAAATGTTTTTACAGTTGTTGTGAACTAAGTTATCTGAGAGCACAAGTGAAAAAGGTATAATATTGTTTTTTTTTTTGTTCTGTTTTTATCGACATATTTACCTCGTGTGTTGTGTGTTGTTGAAGAACATGGTTAGAGTTATAAATAAAGACAGTTTGGTACCTATGTGGGCAGCTGTAACACGCAGAAAGAAAGAGAGGAAGAGACAGGGCTTCTCAGATTCTCTCACTAAGGTTCTGCATGTTGCCTTGAAGCAGCCAGAAAAAAATACCCTGCAGTTTGGCAGATCATGGGCTCTTTGAAATGCTAAATATAATCTCAGAAATAAAACAATAAAGGTCTTCTCTAATGCTCAGCCAAACAGAGTGGTTATCGGGCCAAAAATGGTGCATGAACAGGGTAGGGAGTAAACAGTCTGTGAGGGGGGATATGCAAAACCTAGTCAATGGACTCAAGTAAAACACCTTTGTTCAGCCACCTGTGAGTTTATGTTGGAACAATACACATTAGAACAATGGTTCCCAAGTTTTTTGGCTCATGACCCCTTAAAATGAAGTACCTTGCAACCCTTGTCACATTCAGTAAGCCTACTAGTTGTGAGTTCAATGAGTGATTATTTTCATTAACAACCTTTAGGGACCCGAGGAAGGTATGTTTGTCAAATGCAGGGAGAGATTTAGAGGAAGGCATTGTGCACCTGGAGAGGTTTAAATGAGAAATTACAGGACTACATATTGGTAGAGACTACTAAAATATATTTGGTCTCAAAAAGCATATATCTTTTAAGAACAATTGTGCACAATTAGTGTCAACTGCAGATTGACTTTGAAATTAGTTAGGATAATCCATAGATATTAAGAGATGAAAGATTTTTTTCATTATTTAATTTTTTACATATTGTTGGGCTAAAATGACAGATTGTATTTGTTAGATTTAGATAATATTCTGAAAATATAGCTCTAATATTACATGTTTTGTAGTTTGTGGTCATTGGTCATTTATATTTGTAAATGTTTGTATCCACTAAGAGTAATGGTGATAACATTTTGTATACTTGTATATCTGTGATTGCAGTATAGGTCAAAGGTCTGATAAATGGACTGTATATAAGGAAAGTGGAAACTGCCTTTGATTACCCCCCTGATGAACACAAGATAGGCAAAAATGTTTGATGAATAAAGCATGGTGTACTAGAGGTGAGTTGTGTTTTAATTTTGACAGATTTGCATTCACACTGCTCACAGTGGTCTGCAGCTCGCTGTATGTGTGTGTGTGTTGTCAAATTTAAACACTGTGGGTTACTAAAGAAGTGAAAATTATCCAATAATCACAGGAGACAAAGCAGAGATTGGAAGAAAGTCTGAGAAAATAAGCACAACTAAAAAATGCCTTTTCTACTTTTCTCTCCTAGTAAACATTTCCAGACCCCTTAAATTTATTTTGCAACCCCTTGTGGGGGTCCCAACCACCAGGTAGGGCGCCACTGCATCAGAATGCACACAAAATGGTTGTGATAGTGATGTAGCTATTCTAACAGTAGTAAAATGTGATGCAGGGCTGCTGACCTTTGTAACTAACTCAGTGGACTGTGTTACAGAGTGCCAACTTTTTTTTCACTGTGAAATATTTACACATGCAGGACTGTTTGTTTTCCAAGCCCAAAAGAATCATAAATCACAAACCACAAATCACCACTGTCTCAAAGATCCAGCAGTGCTGACTGTGGCTGAATATGCTGAAGTACAGTACAGTGAAAATTCACAGCGTCTCCCTCCATTCACTGTGATGAATGGTCCCCCTCTCTCTTTGTCAAAACAACAAAGCATGCAGAGACAAAAGGCTCTGATGATGAGTAATTGTTTTTGAGCTGGAATATGTAGACCTTTGTGTGTGCAGAGTATTCCTGTCAATGTGAGATATTTGCTCACTTTTCCCTTTATAATCCCTCTTCATAAAGCACATAAGGCTTAATGTGCTGCCAAGGTGATGCATGGAGGTGGGTGTCCCCGGGATAATGTGACGGAGCAACAGTATCAGTGTGGTCGTTTCCGCTGTGCTTGGATCTGATTGGATTGTAGAACATCTTGACCTCTTGACGTCTATAATTGAGAGCATTTCAGAGGCAATGTAGCAATGGAAAATTACTAGAAATGCAGCTCAGACTAGAAAATGGAGAGATTTGTCCATGCCGCATGTACCTTATATGACAGCCACTTGCTCAGAGTGCATGCACGTAATGTTGTTTGCTTAGCTCTTTAGTACAAAACACAGTGTTGTGAGCCCACTCAAATTTGTCCAAATCAAATCTCTTGCAGGCTTATTTTGTGTACTATATGTCTCCTCTCATCATTGTGTTGACAAATTCTATAATAAAATGTGACAGTTTGCACATAGACCGTGGAGGTTATTGAATTGTTGGCTCATTTTGAAGATTAATTTGGGCCAACATATTCCTTGTGGCGTTGTGAAAGAGCATAGCCACTAATGGCATGATTTATCCCCCTAATACGGCCACAACACTGACTCTGGGTTGGGAATTTCTCACACCAATGTAAGATTCTCATATTACACACCATGTGATGAATGTTTACCATGCAGGGCGTCCATGAAAGCTCTGACAAAATCACATAAACAAATTTGATTGTGCCTCACAACAAATGGCCATACTGCATGCAATTGAGCATCACTAATATCCCCCTTTGACACAGAATCCACATTACAAAACACATTTGTTTGAGTTTTTTTTTTTTTTACTTTTCTTATTCCAAACTGTTTCTTATAGAGAGTCATTTTAATACAGATTGTCACACTTTTATATCCCAACAGCCCATCGCCATATCTACTCTGCAACAAATAGCTTAGAGAAGAGGAGAAAGGGTTTCACTATCTGCCAGGCACCAGAGAAAGATTAAGAGGCACAATTCAAGTTTAATATACACAGAGTATATGGACTATCTCCTTCACAACTTAGATGCAGCCTATATTCACTATTTCTATGTTAGCTCTGTGAATGTTATCCAGTTGGGGTCAGGTGTAATTACTGTATGGATGTCAGTAGGCTGGTATAGGAGCTGTGTAGAACTGCATGGCTGAAAGGCAATCCGACAGGAAGTCACTCTTGACCACAACCTGAGATAAAGAGGCTGCAGTCTGAGACCTGCCCCTGAAAGCTGATGCTGTGCTATGGGTCTTTGTAAGATTATGTGTGAGTATGTGCATGTGTGTATGTGTTCTTGTATGTCTGTCATTGTGAGGACCAAGTAGAGTTTTAAGCCTTGGGCCTTGGGAGTGAGGAACAAGTGTGTAATGCTTTTTGTAAGTCACACACAAATGGAGAAAATGTTAACCACCCCCTGTTCTGTCACAGCTCTCAGTGATGTGAAATTTAGCTCAACTGCTGATAGCTAGTTAGCTTAAGTTAGCTGTACTGCCCTGGAAGCCTGGGACTGGGTGCTTAGAGCACTGAGGGTGTGTGTGTGTGTGTTAACACTGGCAGCACCAGACTGCCAGGGGGAGAAAGTTTAAAGGTGAGGGGGGTGCTGATGGATATTTTCGCCACCATTGTGCCAGAACCAGAGCTGGGTGAGCGGGCAATATAACCGGACTCAGCAGCATCTATGGACATAGGTAAAGGCAGAAGTATAGAGGACGATGGAGGAAGCTAAGAAGAGTAAAGGAGAGAAAAGCTGCTGAGTAAATCTGGGACTGGCTTTAAGCCGTTGGCGAGAGCTTTGTGAAATAAAAGGCTGCAGACAGACGGCGAGCCGGCCTTCTTACTGTTGGACTAGTAAGTAATATTTGCTGGCTTGATATATCTTATGTTGTTGCACATGCTTAATGTTTGTCTGTGTAGTGAGACAGAGACAAATCTCTGATGTTGGTTCTCACATGTCATACAGCTGTCTTTGTAAACAAATAGATGAAGGTCTGCCAGAAGGTTTTACTGAGTCAGAGGTAATTCACACAGTGATTAAGATAATAAAACCTGGTACATTCCGAGAGATGTTGTGGTAGATGAATGTTTTAGATGGGGTAGTAAATGCATACAGTTTGTTTAGGGGGGTTGTGATGTAATGGTAGGGGGATGACTGATAAGGATCTGGTCACAGTCACAGGGTCAGATCAAAGGATCATTTGTGTTGAAGACCTAAAACTTTCACATGTGATTTACAGCAGTACTGTAAATAGGATACCAGATGTGTTTTTGTTTGGATGTACTGAACGGTACATAAGGGAGAGCATTCTGGAAGTCTAGGGAGAACATCTATGCTGTGGTCTTCTCTCCATGCTGCATGAATAAAGGGACTTGATTCATCACACTGGGTTCATAATTCTTCAGAGAACTAGCAACTCTCAATGTTGTGGAAGAATTTTTCCTACAATGTTAACTAATAAAGGTGACTTAACTGTGGGTGAGCTAAAGCGGTTTCTCCGCGCACACATCAGAGACAAGAACAGTACTGAACTTTTCCAAGAGATAAGTAATGCTAAACAACAAGACAAAGAGAGCCCACAGCAGTTCTTGTACAAAATCATGGGTTTAAAGCAGTGTGTTTTGTTTGAGTTACAACAGCCTGGTGCAGAGTTTAGCTATGACAAAAGTCTGGTGCAAGTACCTTTCTTCACACACTTGCAAGTTTGTGATGACTTTCTGTTAGATCAAATTACCAAGTCTGAAGAAGCAGAAAGACTAAAACGCCTTGGCTCAGTAGCTAGAACTCGACCAGTGACTGTAAGCACAGCTCGGCTTGACAATAGTGACTCAGCTAACCAAGCCAAAGTTGACACCGAGTTACAGGCTAACTGTGCTGCTATTAGAGAACTGACTGCACAAGTCTACTCACTGACCAAACATCTGGCCCAGGCGGTGAAACCTACTAACAGTTTGCAACCAGGGGACCCCTGCTCACCAACAGCCACCACTATCTTAGACCAGGGGCAGATACAGTGACTGTGTACAACAGAGCAAAGTGACCTGCCCTCACTGCTTTGTTTGTGCCCAAGCTGGGCATCGTGCCATCGGCTGTCTGAAAAGGAGTATGGCGGGAAATGGGATGAGGTCAATGGAGAGGGGCAGCCAGTGATCGTGACAGCCACAGAGCCCCCAGCGCAAGCCAACCACTCTAACACAGCCAGCCCGGTAAAAGAAAAAAATCCAATATCAACCACCGCCAAAAAAACGGCTCGCACAACTCATAGGAAAGCGATGTATGGTTATATTTGCAATCAGCAGAGTCCCTCTCCAAATGTTGCTCGACTCAGGGGCTCAAGTTACCATGGTGGGGAGAGCATGTATAGAGACAGCACTCCCCAACATCCAAATCCAGCCACTGCAATCCCGCCTTACCGAGTAATGAGAATCACGGACATGTAACCATACAAGTGCCACTACTATTCAGTCAGAACTGTCTTTCTCCTTTACTTAAAGAAGCTTTAAGTGTCACTGACAGTACTGTGGAAGCCCTCGTCTCTACCTTTCAGATTTCAACCTCAGACGAGAACACCCCTGAGTGTAATGTGAGAACAGGGAAGGGAGGTGTAATTATTTCTGCAGAGCAGATTTGTGAAGTGTAGAGTTAGTGAATGGCCAAGGGGAGGGACAATGCTCTTTCATCCCAACGTAGTCAGTAACTGTCCTGAGGGGTTAGAGCTGTTTCCAGCTTTAGTAGACGTTCCAAGTGGGTCCACAAAGATTAAAATGCCTATTCAGGACCCCACTAAACATGATATCTACCACACCACAACAGGGCTAGGCACATTAAAGGAAATTATCGATGTGATCCCACTGCAAATGCACACTCAGTTCAGCTAAGTACAGACAAGCAGAGGGAAACAAGTGATAAACAGAAGACACCGGACATGACAAAACAGAGATGGCACCCACCTAAGGACGTGTTATCTCTGGAAGAAGATGAACAGAAAACAGTCAGAGATATGTTGTATGAAGAGTCGGATGTGTTTGCTATGCTATTCTGACATTGGTTGCATTCCCAACTTACAGCTGAAAATCCACCTAAAGGATGAAACACCAGTCCAAAGGTCCTACAATTCAGTTCCTAAGCCTTTGTACAAAGAGGTAAAGGACTATGTCTAAAACCTGCTCGACCACGGGTGGATCAGGAAGTCACCTTACCCTACTCGTCTCCTGTGGTCTGCGCCAGAAAAAAAGACAAAAGTTTACGTCTGTGTGTTGACTTTCGTGGCTTAAACAACAAAACCGTCCCTGACTGCCACCCTCTCTTTCACACATACAAGATCTGCTGAATAATCTAGGAGGTTACTCGTGGTTCTCAATACTCGACCAAGGCAGTGCTTACCACCAGGGTTTTGTTGATGGGAGTTCCAGACACCTGACCGCCTTTAGCACGCCTTGGGGAAGTGGATCCGCCTCCCATTTGGCCTTACCAACGCCCCAGCAGCATTCCAATGGTGCATGGAGGTACTTGATTAGTACTTGATGGTCTCAGGGATGAGTGCTGCTCTCCATACTTGGATGACGTGCTTTGCTTTTTCAAGACCTTCCATGACCATGTTGACTACCTGAGGTGGGTACTCCGTCGCCTTCGAGAACATGGTGTAAAGCTACGCCAAAAATGTGAGCTGTTTAAAAGTCAGATCAGGTATTTAGGGTGCCTGGTGACTAATGAAGGTGTCCAAATAGACCATAAAGATCTTGAGGCAGTTCATCATTTGAAGGATAGAGAGCTAAAGAATGTGGCGACGCATCAAATGAAGGGCTGGGGGCAGTACTTTATCAACAACAGTCAATAACAACCAGTGCCCCTTTTGAACTCATCTCTGTTGACTATATCCATCTTGAACAGAGTAACGGTGGCTATGAGTACATTTTAGTCCTGGTAGATCAGCCTATCCGACCAAGAACAAGTCAGGCAGAACAGCAGCTGAAAAGATCTTCTATGACTTCATTCCACGCTTCAAGTACCCTCAAAAGCTCATGATCATGGCCCGGGAGTTCGAGAACAGCCTTTTCCAGAGACCCCAGCAGCTAGCAGGGAACACCCTATCCCAAACTACCCCCTATCACCCTTAGGGGAATGCCGTTGAGCGCCTGAACAGGACTGTTCTACAGATGCTCCGTACTCTGCAAGAGGAAAAAAAGGCTGAATGGAAGGATCACCTATCCCACATAGTCCACACGTACAACTGTACGAGACATGATAGTACAGGCTATTCACCGTTCTTTCTCCTGTATGGAAGAACCCCATGCTTGCCTGTTGATTTGCTCTCTGTCTTGAAACCTGACCAAGAGCCACAGTCCAGACAAGAGTATGCTCATAAATGGGCTTCTCGCATGCAGGAGGCATACAAAATCACTTTAGAGAACAGTGGAAAGAGCTCCGCTAAGGGGAAGAAATATTATGAGTAGTTTGTTTTTAGATTTTCAGAGACATCTCTTGAAGCAGGGTAGAGCGTAGTGGGTTGGAAAATTGCATATGTTAAAGTTTTTGTTTAAACAGACACCCCTTCTATTTTTTGCAATAATTCACACTCATAATAAACACTTCAGTCTTTACATCAAGTTAGTGAACACTATCACGCTAGTTGGTGGTGCTCTAGTGCTGCTGTGGATCCTTTCGGCAGACCGTAGCTACAAGCTCTGCTCATGCGCAGCTCAGAAATATAGCTGTGGCACGAGTAAGACGCTAAATTTCATCATCTCTCTATCAACCCACAGGTATTGCAAAACTCTTTTTCTATCTTAAGCTTAAATCGTATATAATGTGAATGCATCATAAATTGTTTGTAACGTTGTAACATGATTTGAGACGTGGGTCAAGTGTAGTTAGTTTTGTTTTGTAACTAATTGTTCAGACGAGACTGTAAAACTGGAGTTCATAACTACAAAGAACTAACTTTCGTGATCTCTCTATCAACCCTCAGTTTATATATTGGCTACACAGTGCTCCCTAGCTTGCGTAACCTTTGCTGCTGGTCCAGATTTCCTCTAGGTCTGGTGCTGGTAACATCTGTGTTAGCAAAGTTGTCGACTCTCTGTTATCATAACAAATGCTATACAGCTGTCCATCTGTGCGACAGTGGTTTTGGAAATGAGTGTACCAAATTGCAACAAATGCCAAATCTTACATAATGTTGCTTTAAGTAGGTTTGAGGCATGGGTTGGGAAAAGGGTTAGGCTCAATAAATGCATTGTGTCTATGACTAATAATAATAATAGACATTGGGGAAATATGCATATATGCTTTCTTTTTCTTTTTTGATTTATCCTATCTAGGGAGTTCAATGACTAGGACTATATAGTGAGCACTTTTGGTACTCGAGTCATTTTCTTTGCGCCATTAATTGCATCATTGCTGTCGTTATTCTTTCAGCACAATGCACATTCGGTCAGCACCATAAAATGAACTCACTGTATGGTGAGTGACTTCTGACATAGCCCAGGACTCCAATTAGTCGCTGCTCCTTCCCAAGAAATAACCCCCTGTAAAACTGCAATTTGTTAAGACAGTTCTGTGTACTGATTAAACAAATGAGATGTGTAATGTTTTAATTAGTGAGCTTTAGAGGGACTGGTAGGTGGATATTTTTAGACTTTTAGAGAGGGTCAGGCTACCTGATCCCTTCTCCAGTTATTTTTGTAAAAAAGAAATATATCCGTAACCCATTTTTATTCAATTATATATGTCCTTGTATCTAAAATCTGTGGTGGCTGGGGATCAGGAGCGGGTTGTCCAATGATCACAAGGTTTGGCGGTTTCATCCCCGCCTCCTCCTGTCCCAACCTGACTATGTGCTGAGGTGTCCTTGGGCAAGACACTGAACCCCAAATTGCTCCTGATAGCCAAGCCAGCACCCTGCATGGTAGCTCGTGCAGGGTGTGTGAGTGAAGGCGTGAATAAGCAGCAAAAACCTTGTATGGTGGATAAAACACTATAGACATGTATTAGATTTGGTTGACAATAATAAAAATAAAGAAAATTGTCAGTCTTATCCTTTAATGTACATTATGTATGTTATTGTGTCTTATTGTTGTGCTTTTTGCAAATAAAGCATATTTTGAGCTAGAACATATTTTTTAAAACAGTTTTTTAAACAGTTTTTATTGCAAAACAGCTCTTTTGGCTTTGTGGCTGTTCCTCCTCTTTGTTACAAATAGGTTTTTGAAAAGTGGCTTACCCTCTAAAGTGCTCCTTACCAATTCAGACACTACAAATGTATTTCAGAGGCGTCATATGACCCATGTTCCTGCAGGCAACTGTGTTAAGTAATTCCAGGCAAAGTGGAGGAGTGAAAATGAATGTCAGGGGCTGGGGTATTGCTGCTTCTGTCTGTATTCAGTCTTATGTCACTCCAACCTCATGTCAGCCCTTCAGCAACCCACACATCATTAAGTGGAGGAGGTTTTTAAGCTGATAGTGCTGCTTCCCCTGGTCATTCAGGTCATTATCACTACAGGGCTTGGCTGTCCACATGCCACTAGAGTTCCCCAAAATGTACACTACCGAACCCTGACATCGTCCGATCCATTAAATCAGTGGCACTCAGAACAGAGATTTATTTAACGCTTCACAGCTCATGTGGTCAACTCTGTGATATTCTAATGTGGAAAGGGAAAGGCCAACTGGGAGAAAAATTGGATTTCCAGCAAGAAGTCTATGATTTATTCTGCGTCTAGATTGCTGTTTCAGAGGTGGTGATGGAATAAATAAGTAATATACAAATCTTTGAAGCCCATTTTAAAATAAACTTGCTTTAGCAGACATTTTGGGTTCTTGCCTTATCAGTATTAAAACTGTAGGAACTTTGGATGTTTTCTCCAAAGGGCAAAATATCAAAATCTTGTGAAATCAAGTTTCTTGAGCAAATATAAAAAAAAGCAATTGTGCTGCAGATTACAAGAAACAACTTAGCTGATCTTTATATCCTCCATGCTATATGTCTTTTTTTTTGTCCCAAGCGTATTTAGCTTCATATAAACAAAGTGCTTATAGACGACAGGGACTCACACAAGAGCTGAAAATGCAGTGCAAGATTCACTGCACTCACATACCATCTTACAGGAAATGCTTTATTGATAACAGGATCTTGGGAACATTGATACTTTGTAATGCTCAGCTGATTTCTTACAATAAAGATGTAATTCAGTACAGATAATCATTCAGCTGACATGATGGCAGAGGGAACAAAGGGCACAGTAATTATTAATAAGCCTTCAACATTATCATCACCACAGTTCTGTATACTTTTTGCCCCCTTTTCCAAAGCAAGTACAGAAATAACTATTTTACCACAACTATGGATTACTAAAGTGATACCAGACTTTGGTGAAGGTCCACTGAAAGCTGTCTTCTATGCTTCATTCACACTGTAGGATGTCTGTCTGTTGTGATGAAGCTGGGTCATAAACACAGAAAGAGAAAGACAAAAAAGAGAAGCATCATAAAACATATTTGTTATGCAGATATCCTTCATTCATCTACCCCCACTCTATTTCATTTGGCCAAATTCCAATTTATTTGGGTTCAGTGTAACTCAGTTCCTGGTCTAAAACCTCTACTCCACTTGAGCATTCCCACAACAGTATAACAACTGTAATTGGCCTCCTGTGGCTTTAGAGCCCCTTGCCTGTTCTTCCATTAACACCACCACAGAGCTGCCTGGCTGCTGTCCATGGTGCTGATCTGTAAATGATGGCTTTGTGATGGAGGATGCCTCCGTGCTGCTCAACCCTCTGTCACTACTACTCTATACTTTCTTCTGTCTCATGCATAATTACTGGAATAAACAAACGCATGTTACAAAATCATCATGAAATGTCCTTTAGGAAGTTACAGGGTAAAGGTGGAGAATTTGTCTGTATTTGTCTGAAGGTGATTTACCAACAAATGCACCAACAACAAGGATGACTAGTATAGTTTTCACATTGGAACAAAACATTTATATTAATTTTGAATTATTTTCAAATAAAATAAAGAATTTAAATGAATTTGCAATCAGGGCTTGGATGCTACTACCGTCTCTGCACTATAATATATGTCCAAGAAAGAGCACAAACTTTGTCTGGCTTTGTTGTTTCCTCTTTATTATCTGCCTTAAAGGGGGGGAATCTGAGATCTTTGTGTTGCCTTGTTACTATTTCGCCAACGCAGCCCAATGGGGAATTGTCATACCTAAACTGCGTGTCTTTGGGTATTATATACTACATTTCTACTGTTCAATTATTTATGCTCCCACACCAGTGCAATGCGGCAAAACTTAACAGCAAGAAAGAAAGTTTGGGGTTACAACACACGCTTCCTCAAGGTTGTCTGTACTGGCTACCGGCTGGCATCAGTCATGTACCTCGGTGTTACGTCTGATTAGAAGTAGAAATGGGAAAGACAGAAGTAGAGAAAAAAACAGCCTTTCCCCTTATAGGATTAACACAAGTATCCCTAACTAAACATCAATCATATTTTTCTTGTTAACAAAAGGTAACGTCTGTCCTTTGTTACCTCTAATTAGCTTCAGATGAAGTTAGAGAAAACTCCCCAGCCCCGGATCATTAGTATTTGCAGAGTGCTCCGCCACTTTGCTCCCTGTGGTTTCACTAAATTCACACTTTACTCTCTGTAATGAACTCTTTTGCATCTCTACCTCATTAGGCCTGTGGAGAAAAAAAAATGTAACTGCTGAGGGGCCAGAGGGTGACATAGTTTCGCCTTTGATCACCTCCTACCGCTAAAAGCGTCTAATTGCTTCCTCGATGCGGAAACTTCTGCCCTTTAACAGCGGCAGAGGGCAAAAGACACACAGGGTTTACTTTTGTTGTCCATCTCATAACGGGATCAAAGACACAAACTGTCCATAAACGAGTTTTGAAAGCAGGGTCGGATATCCTCTCCAGATAAGCGGCTACAGAGGGGTCTGATTCTGTTTGGCCCTGCGCCCCACAAAAGCGCTCTTAACTTGTCACAATCCATCCTCAATATGTCCTGACACACTAGATGGGGCGTGAACGTTTCACAAAGGTGCAGATGAGGCGGCCAATACAGACTCATATTCAACTAAGTGGATTCAAACTTCACAGATAAACCTGGATACTTTGAGGATTGCAGTGGCTCTTCACTCTGGGAACAGAGACACATTATGCAGTGTGCTGATAAAGCGACAGTTTCCTCTTTCACTTGCTTTCTTTGTAAATGCATATCAGATCAGCTCACTTCGAGCCCAACACATCTGCACTAAAGTGTAAAAGAAACTTCACTGGCTGACTGGAAATCGTATTGACTGGAAACTTTCTCACTGGCTGTCGGCGCGCAGGCACAAAGAGCACACAGCCCGTATACAGCGAGGCTATGCCTATAGCGCTTTGATTTGCCATTGGACAACACTTTGAAACAGCATTACTACAGGTGGGTGGCGTTTCAGCTCGCTCGTTGCTGGAATAGCTTGAGCCCAGCCGCATGCAATTATCGGTGCACGAATGTCACCCTGCGAGGCTTTTAAGCTTGCAGTTTTCAAGCGCGGATATTCTCGTGGTTGTTGACTGTGTGAGTGCGTGCGTACGTGCACGTTTGTGTCTGTGTGTTTGAGAGAGAGAGAGAGAGAGAGAGAGAGAGAGAGAGAGAGAGAAGAGAGAGAGAGAGAGAGAGAGAGAGAGATCAAAGTTGATTGTTCAGTCGGCTTCAGGTGAATATTTTTGCATTGCAGACTATTGCTATATGGGACCATGAACTCATCAGCAGGTGCAGGAAACTACCGCAGGGGATCCGTCAAGGGAGAGAAGGTAATTTATATTTTAAGTCTCCCTCTTTCCACATCTTGCTCACATTCAGTCGGGTTTTCCCCCCAAACCATTAGGCTTAAAAATCCACCTTCCCCGACTGGCACAGCGTTGTTGGAGTACTTATGAAGGTGCGCGGAGACGGTTTTATTTCATTTGCTGTGGAACAAGAAGGCGATCAGAGTCGAGTTTCGTGTTGTTAAGATGTTGAGATGTTGCTGTCTTCTGGGTAATTTATCTTGATTTTAAACTTTGGGGTACTTTTGAGTGTACTTCCTGTGACTCACATGCAGAAATGTTAGTCAGTACTAATACTGAATATTTTAGTGCAGGATCACTTATATCAGGAACTTACCACTATTTCTTAATACCTCTGCTGGTACAAAGCAACGACTCCATAAAATGTCTCCTCACTGGTATTTTCCATTTGCTTTTAGAAGTTGAGCCTCAGTAGACCAAATCATTTGATACTTTATGTAAAGTTCATGGCCTGAATGGAGTGTCTGACTACAGCTTCTGCAGTCGAGCCAATAAGGCTGTCCTGATAAGAGTCTGGTTATCATCGTCTATTCCCTTACAGCTTGATGTTTTCCCCACTTTTTACTTTGTACATCTGCCAGATTATGTGTTACCTACTTGAATGAATCTCTCGTTTTCTATGTTTTCTCAAGGAAAACATCACAAATCAAACCATGGGGGGGAAAAAATGTCTTTTTTAATCAAGTAATACCCCCGCAATAGCACTCCCATAATGCCATTTCCGAGCAACACTCGCATAAAAGATCCAAAGTTAACTTGAATTACACAGGCAGACCCATCGATTGCGATTTCAATAAGGGACAAAAATATGTTGAATCAGTTTCCCTGCGTGTGTTATTCTGAGGAGCTGTGAAATATTTAAATTGTGACAAATCGGTCTGCCTGTAGGTGGCACATCATCCCAAACAATGTTTTCAGATCATGGACTGTATGAAGTGGGCTATTTATAAGTGTTTCTGTAAGCTGAATGAGACCTATAAGTGCCACATGTGGAGTTCACTTTTTAAAAGATATATTCTTTTTTGTTTTAGATTTAAGATTTCCCCCGCTTGTCACTAATGTACAATTTATTCCACATCCCCGAAAAGCCCTGAGAATAAACAGGATGTGGAAAGCTCAGTGTTCTGCTCCATCAATTCATCTTTTCACTTTTAGATCTCTGCTTGTTTTGTTTGATATTATAGTATATTATCTAGTTTTGTCAGATGTTGACGTGTGGCTGTTTTCTGTGGAGATTCACTTATTTGTCAGTACTACTGGATTGTAATAGGTTAGCCTTTGACTGGCTCTTGATATCATCCCATGCTGGAGTTAGTTTGCCCTCTGCTGGAGGCACAAAGTCAAGCTTCCTTGCCAAGCTTTTCCAATTTGTCGGCATCTTGACAGATTTTTCTCTTATTACTTAGGCTTTACAAGTCTCCAGTCAGTTTCTTTCAAACAAATTTCACCACTGTGTTGAGAAGCTGTACCTCTGTACATTCCACATTTCTGCTGACGCCACTAACAGCTTGATGCTATGAAAGCCCAAAAATCCTGAAGACTAAAGTTTCTGTGACCAAAGTTTGACTCTTTAAGGGCTCACGGGCACAGCCTATTAAATTCTACCATAATCTGTGGTCAATTTGCATAGAAAAGAAATCATTAAGTCTGGCTGTGGATATCCGAGCTGCCCTCCCTTTTCAGAGGATAGAGCGAATTTGGAGAAAATGCAGACATGTCTTCACTAAAACTCATTACGCCTGATTTGGTTATGATCCTGCCCTGAGAATGAGACAGCTCCGTCTTACTGAGACTTACCAGCTGAATCTACGTGGATACATTCATAATCACCATTTTATTTTTGTTCTTTTCTTCTGGCCCCTTTTCTCCTCTTGTCTTTTCTTTGACGAGTCTATTTAGTAATTGCAGCAATCATTGCCATTACACTTTGTTAGTAGTGTGTGACAGCTTGGAATAAAAGACTTTTAACAAGTCAATTTTATTTGTATAACCTAATCTTACAAATCATGACTTTGCCTCAAGGGTCTTTACAGTATATATAGCGTACAACACCCTCTATCCTTAGACCCTTAATTCAGATAAAAAAAAACCCCAAAAGACAAAAACCCTTTAATGGGACCCTTAAATGGAAGAGACCTCAGGAAGAGCAGCAGAGGAAGAATCCCTCTCCCCACATAGACCAACATAGTAAAATTACACTACTGACAATCAAAATTACAGTACTGACAATCAGGATGACAAAATTATAGACATATTGTAAACATATATGAAGAATATAGAACTGAGAGGACACTGAGCAACTTCAAGTGTTGCCAAACAGACCCCAGCCACACAACCTCCTCTCCACTACGGCGATCTGGAAGAGGACAGACTAACAAAAACACAAGAGCAAAACTCAAGCACTCCACTCACACAGGTAGGTGAAAAAGAAGCAGACACACACTGAGAGAGAGAGAGGGACAAAGGCAGCATGAACAGAAAAAGAGAGAAAAAAGGAGAGACTGAATCTCCTGGAGGACAAACATCCAGACACAAAACATCTGGACTGCAGCACTGACAGCCAGGGGAGAGAGAGAGGTCCCAGGACAGCCGATGGTCCAGCTCAGAGATGCCTGAGTGAAAAGAGAGTAGAAAGAGAAACTAGAGAGAGCAAGAGAGAGATAGAGAGAAACTTGCTGCTTTTCACAAACAAATGTTAAAACCACAGGCTATCAGTCAGTGCAGTTATGGTGTTTCAAGCTTTTCTTATTAGTTTTAATTAGTTTTTGTAAGTTATAATAAGAAAGCAGATGTACCTTTTGTTGGGAGATGGACTATGCTTAAATGTAATTATTCTAGGTTAGTGGCTGTTACCAGAACTTAATATACTTTGCACTAAAATGTTCAAAGTATATTAATGTTCTAATATGTTCAACATGCAAAACATTACTACAATTTAATGTTGAAGGCCCATTACAGTGTTGCTGACTGTGACCACAATTATACTGCATTAAGCTTTTTTTTTAAAAAGCTGCTGCTGCTGCTGTGTAGTGTTTTTGATGTTTTCTGTGAACGATTATGTTCATCATGACTGCTTTCATAATAAAATATCAACCAAAAGGATACACAAATCCCAGCATCCAAAAGTGCTCTGTAGAAACTAGGTTGTTACATGGACCTTTATGTTAGCTGTCTTTAGTATCTTGTAGTGTTTTAGGGCACTGCACATATTGTTGCAGCATCAGCAATCCCCCATTCATCATTTCTTCTTTCAGAATTCAAAGTGCATCTTGGATCCACAAGTTTAAATGCAATTAAATGAGATGGAAAGGTTACACGGTATCATTTAATCATATTTAGTCATGGCCCAGATTGAATCAGTGGCATCCATTTGTACTTCCTACACCACAGAGCAGAAAATACACTTCATATTCTGCCTTATGGTGACTCGTCTCATCTGTTCTGCTGGCTGGCTCTGGTGTTGCCCGCTGACGTTTTCGAGGCCAGTACCTTTTTCCTGAGTCAAGACGTCCATCATTTGCATTTACTAAGAGAATGAGAGCAGCTGACAGCACTCTCTCTTTACGAAGGTACGGACGCTATTCTTTCCCTCTCTGCAGAAATGTCCACCTTGCAGTGGCTGTCTCAACCGTTCAGGCACACAGTTGTTGAAATGTTTTTATAAAATGTGTCTGTGGGGTCATGTTGCGTGTTATTATACAGGTATATTTTGTGTGTTGTCAGGGTACACAATCATGGCTTTAATCTGTTTGATCAGGTTATTTTGAGTGAAGCTGTATCAGAGCTATTTGAAAGTAGGTGTCATAGATTTACTGGCACCCTGAGCTGAATTTTAAGGTTCCCTGGAGTAGAATTGTACAGACAAACTTTCACTGAAACAATTTGTATGCAGCAGGAATATGTATAGATGAAATGCTTTTCAAAAGCATTCTGTATTCCTCTAGTGAGCCTCTGTGTTTCTGCATTGAACCATTGCACTTTGAATCGCCTGTTTAAAATGTTTGTATTGTTACCCAGAGTCACTATTAGCCGCTACAAAATGACTTTCATGTGCACTTACACACACATACTATAGGCACATCTTGATACCATCTGTTTATTTTATCCAATGACCGCATTGAGAGTGATAATGCAGCGGCGAACAATAGCACTTTGTTCAATGAAATGAAATTTGGAGACAGAGAAACAAGCAGGAACGCACAGCAGCAAGGGACAACACCATTCAACAGCAGCCATTTGTCACCACTAACTGCTGTGCCGAGGGTTTGGCTCTCCAGGGAAGGCTCGCTGTAGATGAGAACCATGTTTATGAAAGCTGTCCAGGTTTTGCGACTCCTGGCCACCCTCAAGCACCTGAAGTTCTTCATCCTGGACACAATCATGCTCTTGCATTGCTCCCTGGGGTGCAGGGTTCATCTGTAGCCGTCACCTGTAACAGATGACCTGATAGAGTTCTGTCTGTAGTGAAGCCACTCGCATCTTGCTGATAAAGACACATCATAGCCCGATATGCACATATTCCTGGACTCTTTCCCATTCCGACAAACAGCGTTGTGTTCCCTGTTCATATCTTCCCCGAGCTCAAAGAAGAGCTGTTCTGAGGAGCATACCAAGTACAGCGCTGTGAATCTTTGGGATCCACGGGGAGGAGCGCTGGTGGAGGATGCTTGGGGCCTTTGAGTCGATTAGCCGGAGATAGGTACTGTGGTCTAGCTGAAGGTCAAGATCAGAGCTGGGCTAAGGACATAAAGGTTTGACGGTGTGGTGGGACAGTTGTGAATTGAGTTTAGGTTATACTTTCATGCTGCACAGTAGCACACAAAGAAACACTTATTCACACGTCTACATATGTATGCACACAGTAACATAAATTGTTTGAACGTCCATTTGAGTTTGGATCTTAGTCTTTTAAGTTTGCCAAACCTAATCTTTGTAGCAGTGTCGAAAACATTGCTGCTTACAGAAACAAAGCAATAGGAACCCACCATTAGGGATGATTTGCTCCTTTTAATCCACGTAGAGCTGTTTGGTATTTACCAGCCTTATTTATTGATCAGTTTATGATTTATCAATTTAATTCAGCAGCTGTAGACACCAGTTAGGCAGACACTCTTAGATAAGCCAAAACCTAAACTGATGATTTCATTATCCTTGTGGTATCTGGTAATAAATTCAGCTTTCTCTCTGGATGTCGAGAGCCATATGGGCTTTAGGCGTTCCCCTTGAACATGCTGATATGTGTGATTTAAAAAGACTAAAATGCATGCTGTCATTGGGATATAACTAATATGTCTCTTTCAGTTTGTCCGTATCATCGATCATAGACTTTATTAATGACTTTGTTTTGACATCAGCTCTTAAAATGCTTTAATGGCAGCTCACGTTCTGCAAAATCAGCAGGAGGTGACAGATGGAAGGAATTAGTAAATGAGTGTAAGCAGTGCTGTGTAGTAAAAGTAAATAAGTAAAGAAATTCAGGCCATGCATTGTTACTCTTCTGTCAGCATGATAAAATACCACATCACCTCCGTGCTTTACAGCAATAACGCCACTGACCTTTTGCACTAATTGCAATTACAGTGACTTACTGAGAGCCAGCAATGTTCATAGTCTTAGGAGTGTATGTCATGGCTGTAAATGTGACAAAAATGAATGTGGAAGTTGACCAATCAGGGGCTTGTTTAAAGGGCCCTGGGAAAATGTCATGGCACAAAATCAGCTTGTTAACAGCAGTGGCTTTAACTACAACCACCATGTCTTGTATTAGCTCGAAGGACTTTATTGTTCCTCAGTGCAGTCACCAGAGAAATTATTCTCTCAGACGAAACCTTGTCTCCTGTGGTGTGCATGCACATATGAACTTTATCTATGTCCTTGGTGTAGAGTATGGCTTTACATGTTGGCCTGGTTAACTCTAAATGTGCAGCTGTTCTCTTTTGTTCTCGTGTTTGTAATTTGAACTTGTATTGTCTCGTGTCATGTGATAATACTGCCTACCTTTAAGTAACTGCAGCTCTTTATCAACTGCTGCTGTCCTCTTTGGTTTGCTGTTAGTGTGCAAATCAAACATGTAAAATATGAGCTGAAGCCCAGCGGTCATTAGTGATTAGTGATTAGTGCAGCTGCAGGGGGAAGACTCTTGCTTTAAACGGGTCCATGAGTCACGGTCAAAAAGAAATTCAGCCGATTTTAAATATAGGCATTTATGAAGCGCCGTGAAACCTCAAACCAGTTCCTGCCACAGGGTATAGAACATACTGTGGTCCGTGAAATAAGAACATAGGCATTTCAACTTTATTTTATTCACATTTCCAATGAATAATTGGCAAGGTCATATTAAGATAGTGCACATTTTTCTCATGAATGTTAAATTAGATACCAGCTTCCATAGCTGTGTAGTGTAAAACTTGAGGCACTGTTCTGCACTGTGATGGTGCTGTAATGACCTTGCACCAGATACATCTTCACAGTTCACACCACCTCAGCATCTTGATTTCACACAGAAGCAAAATACTGGACAGCAGCATCAATACGAGCCATGATTCAGCCCGAGTCCATATCTGACCGGGGATTGAATGTAGGTAGCCTTGAGATTCACTGCTCTTGGAGCCCTCTGTGCACCATTTTGGTGAATGAGTTATGAATGGTTTACTATATGAGCTGTCTGTGCTCATCTTCTCAAGGGTTAGTGCTTCTTTTGTCAGACAAAGAAAGAAAGGAGAGGATGGTTTGGATTTTCATTGAGAAATGTCTACTTGTAGTTTTATAAAAGCCATTTCATTCCCTTTTTCCCATAGCTCCCATGCTGTGGATTGGTTGTATAAACTGGTTGTTCAGTCTCAGCCCTGGGACTCAATACACAAGGCACAAACACTACATAAATAAAGCAGCAGTGTGGCTCGTGCCAGGCTTCTGTCCTGTTAGCATGGCTTGATGGGTCTGTGTGTGTGTGTGTGTGTGTGTGTGGTTGGGTGGGTGTTGGGGTTATATTTTATGATGTGGAAGACAGGCAGCATAAATATTACTGTGTGCTTAATCACAACCCAGCTGCAAAGACGACTGAATTGATCCATTTCTTGGTAATATGTGCTCACACTCAAATTGGACAAACACGCACACACAAAAGGGGAAAAATGCCTAGCGGGCAGTATTGGTCCTGATGGTGTTGAGAAACAATTTGTGTGTATTGTTTATATATACAGAATGTGTGTGTGTGTGTGTGTGTGTGTGTGTGTGTGTGTGTGTGTGTGTGTGTGTGTGTGTGTCTAATTTACTTACACAATTGAACTCTCCACTTTTGCTGAGAAAACTCCTGTTGAGGGAGTTCAAGTGTGTGTGAGAGAAGGAGTGAGCGAGCGGGGGAGTAAGGACGGGAGAGATAAGTAGTGTTTGGAGCAGCCTGAGTGGAAGAGATGCACCCCCCCTCCCCTCCTACCCCTTGCCTGCCCTGTGGAGGCGATGCCAGTGTTTGTGTGATTGATTCACCCTGCAAGGAGAGAGGGAGGCGTTCTCTGGTCGGGCTCCTGGATCCCCGGGTCATCCTCTCCCTTAGCTGTAGGGGAGGGAGGGAAAGGAGGAGGAGGCCGGTGGGGGGGGGGTTGGGACTTCTCAGAAACCTCCAGCAAATCCAACTTCACTGCACAGAGGTGTGAGCACAGCGAGGGGGGAAAGGCAAGTGGCACTTTTCACCATGTCTGTCCTCATAGCCACCCAGCTGAAGATAGACACCAGCACTGCTTCCAGAAGGGTAAGGGGCCCTTTTAGCATGCATGGCACGCTGTGGGGGAATGTCTGTGTTTATGGGTGAGTCTCCTGCTGCTGACAGAAAAGGCTGCTGGCTGTTTTTGATAGCAAGTGGACAGGCGGGAAGGGAGCGGTGGGTCTCGACGTCCCTTCTGAGGACCTTGATGGACAAACGCTTCCTGTTTCTAATTTCAAGTGCTGACTTCTAATGAATGGTTGGTTACATATGCTGCAGAGGACGCTTAGTGCTTCATTGTTATTCTTTATGATGTGTTGCCAGCTAATGACTTCAGTGGGAACTGGCCACTGTGGGAGGAAAAGTTGGATAGAAGTACGTATGTATTGTTGTGTGAGATATTTAGATTTTTAAATGATTGGTTTGCACTCCTTGTTGGCACGTTCTGAATATAAACATTGTATTTACTCTTTATTTGTGTGAAAGATGGCTTTGAGGTCAGCTAATTGCTCAGCTTTGACTCAATGCTGACTTAAGGCTGCTCTCATACTCGCATGCAAATGGGCTGCAAGGGAGATTGATGAGGTTGAGGAAGTTTAGGATAACTTTTGTTGTTCTCAAGCAATTAAAGCCATTTAGCATGTAAGGACAGACACTATCTGAAGGTAATTATTAGAGGTTTCCTGTTGTTATTAGATAAATGAATGGCTTGTATCTATGGTTCCAAATCAATCTCCTCCAGACAAATACAAATTCAAACAAATACATGGTCTAAGAATGCATAGATGTATGTAGAACTGTGTGGAATATTAATGACCAAAGGGGTGTTACAGTATATATACAGAAAAATCAGAGCTTATGTCTCACACTTCTCATGCGATAAGCTTCTTCATTTCATTCATAGCGACTCCTCTTCAGCATTTGTTTTCCACACATAAACACACATGGCAATAAATTCTTAGTGACACACTCTCTTGTTCAGTTTCTCGGCTCTCTATCATCCTCTTCTTTCTCCTCCTCATCATCTGCCGCTGCCACAATCCCCAACTCCCCTCTAACGTAGCCACAGTCTATTCTACCACAGCAGCCGGCATTAAACTCCATTTCCTCTGTGACTTATCTGCTACCATTTCAGTTTGGGCTAAGTACATAGGTTCCCTTCATCCGTAATGTACTGAAAGATTCAGAACTTATTATCTGTAGAGGATAATGACGTGCCAGTTCCAACAGGCAACATGCTCAGCTGGTTTCAGTTCTGCAAAGCAGTTAACATTGAATTTTAAACATGGCTCAGTGGAAAATGAGTTCAGAGCAAGTTAGAAATGCGCTTATGAGAATATTTACCATAATGTGAATTTATAGTGGCATTTTCATAAATATGATGCATGAAATGTGCAATCTACATGGGAATCAGTATCAATTTGTGATGGTTGCTTTAGCATATCAGGTAAATATGAACTGAACTGAAATCAACGACTGCCTCAATGATTTGTGGAGGGTTTCTGCTTTTGTGCAATGGAGCCACAGTTGTAATAAAGTGCCATGACTTGCAGCACACAGTAATTGAATTTGCCATCGTTACATGGGCCACAATGAGCCAAGTGCTGTAATGTAGTGTAAGGGTGTAGTACAGTGATAAGGAATGTATTCCTCTGCACAGTCCTATTGACATTGGCCGTCACTGAGGCATAATTAAATTTTGATAAACACTGACAGTGGAAGATGGTTCTACTGTGTGAGCAGCAGGTGCTATATCTAGACATGTTTAATATAACGTTGTAATCCTGATGGCAAAGGGATCCTGATGACTTTAACGCTTCTTGAGTTTTGTTTGGCTCAGTTTTCATTCATTCACCTCTAATTAAAGGTCCAGTGTGTAACATTTAGGAGGATCTATTGGCAGAAATGGAATACAATATTCATAGGTATGTTTTCATTAGCATATAATCACTTGAATAGAGGAATCGTTTTTTATTGTTTTTATTACCTTAGAATGAGCCGTTTTTATCTACAGACGCTGCGAGTCGCTTTCAGCGGCGTCTGACATGTTGAACCATCATGTTTCATTGTTATTTCTTTTTTATTACTGTTTCTTTTAAATTGGTTCAAAAACAAAACAATAGTGATTTACAGATACAACAATGATAAACAGGAATAGAATACACCACAATGATATAAACAAGAATAAAATACATAAAGACAAACAAACACAGTGAAGCGCTGGGCTTGCAGGTACGTATATGAAAAACACAAAAAGACCAGGACAGTCATAATAAATGCAACAACATTGAACTGACATATTTCTACAATAGCCCAGAAGGGACAAACACTGGCTATAGATAGGGGTATTTGTGTTTTTCGCACATTACGTAGCCACCGTAGTTTCTCCTTTGTGCTTGGAAGTGACAGAGTTGCGATCTACAACCCTCATTAAATCCTACACACTGGTCCTTTAAATGATGAAAATATGGACATCTATCTAGAGCAGGGCTTTCCAAGGGTCACTCCTATTTTTTTTTTTAAATAATTACAAATTTACAATTCCCATAATTTGGGGTCTCAGGGGGATCTAAAGAGGAATGTATAATGTTTCCATTGAGTCAGGAGGTTAGCTGGGGGCTACAGTTTCAACCCTGTTTCTTTAGCCCTGTTTTTTATTTGGGCAAATTGCCACCAATCAAAGTATGCCAAATTAGCTGTTAGCAGTTCCTGTTTGCAATGAACCAATGAGTCTACAGACAAGTCTCACTGGATTGCACTGATATTCAAGAAAACTTAAAAATACAGTGATTCGATACATATCGAATCAGCACCCAAATTATTGTGATTGTATGGCATCGGGAATTAGGCATATTGTCCCAGCTCTAACAACCTAACAACTAACTTCCAGTTGTTTTTAGAACACCAGCATACACCTGCTCCTGTCACCTCATGCAGTATCTTTGCCTCACATATTTTCCCTCTCCCTTCACAGTTTGAAAACCTCAGATCTGGAGGGATTGTAATGATTTATAATGTGTGTTTCCTGCTTGAAGTCTGGTTCTGATAATTGGACAAATTTGACATTGCAACTCAATTGAAGTAAATTTATGATGAGTTTTAATCAGTGTGAGAGTAAACTATTTACGACCCAGTAATGGACTGTCTTGAGGACAGCTTTAAGATAAATTATATGTGTCCAGTCCACAGCAAAGCAGGGGCATGTAATCCGACACAGGCAGCAAGACGATGAAAAAAACTTGTTGCCTCCGCTGGCTCAGCTCAGCATCAAGGGAAATCATTAGTGTCCAGCTAATGCCAAATGGAAAATGGTGGAAAATTATGTGATTATGGTGGGCTGTAACTAAATCCATTCTGCTACATGCATGTAGAGAGGCGCAGTCATTTCCTTTTCCAGCTGAGTGATGTTCAGAGGAAATTAGATATTACTGCACTCCCACCATACATTGATTGATTGATCTGTTTGCTCTTCCATCCAATTAATTTGTGTGTCATTTTGTTGTGGTGTGCCCCATGCTGATGGAAACAAGTTAGTCTGTGGTGGCATTTCAGTTAATGCAGTAATGTGTGCATCAAACGTGCATTGCATTATATATAACATTATTTAGTCATGACAAGTATGATTGTATTGTGACACTATTTACTATTTTACTATTTTTTCTCCATGCTAGACAACAGTTTGCTCACCATTTTACTATTTACTATTTATTATATAATATTATTTAGTTATGACAAGTATGATTGTATTGTGACACTATTAACTATTTTACTATTCATTCTCCATGCTAGACAACAGTTTGCTCACCATTTTCTTCCTCAGACTTCATGGTTCCAGTTCAGTCTGCCCTGCTAACAAAACTCAAGTGACTATATCTTTTACACAGTGGTGGGATTTGACCTACAGGCTGCCTCAGAGTATTCCTGCACTCTGTGGAGCATGTGAGAACTAGTATTTTGGCATCATTGCATTTCAGCAATGAAGGGAAAACAAATGACTTCCTTCTGGCCATCATATAATAAGAGGAAATCTGTGCCTTTCCAGTTAAATTCTTTGATAACGTTTGTGTATACATCTCTTAATGGAATCAAAAGTTAAACTCACCTCACAGCATCATAAAGTGCACAGAAGTGCATTATGTCATTCAGATTAAAATGCATCTAAGCTTGAAATATAATTACAATGTCCCATATCACCCCTCAAGTACATTTTTACTTGTACTGGCTCCAACAGCACCATTAGCTACCCGCAGAGGTATTCGGTATACTGCAGCTATCATCATCATTATAGCTGTTATTACATGCCTCTCCAATTTTTTGCCTCTTATAACGCAAAGCTTGACTGCAGTGATGTTTGTGAGAGTGGGGGAAGGCGTAGCTCCAGTCAGCTGCTGTATCTGCGAGGAGGCGATAGGGGAGTCAAGCTGAGCCCAGACTCCCCGGCACGGTCCTGAGGGGAGCGTTAAAGCAGCCAGGCGGTCCACAATAGCTCCCCAACAAGGTGAGGGAGATTGGAAGACATCTATCAGAGAGGCTGGGATGGATGTCAAGTGACTCGGACCTATTTCCCCCGGGGGGTGCGCAGACCCAGGAAAGGCATTTATGAACTAGAGAAACAAATGATGACAGGGACCAAGGCGAACCACTGTGTAAGAGGAGGCTGCTGGAAGATGCAATTAAAAAGCATGCAAAAGCACCAAGCAAAGTTGTAGTTCAATTAATTTATAAATCCTACTCAAAGTCAAAGGAAAATTGATTCAAACCGAAGAGAAAGGGAGGGATGGGGACTAACTTTAATTAGGCAAAGGCAGTAATGTCCTATGTCCTTGTTTTTGAATGAATGTCCAAACCTTTCAAATCAATATTCTGTATTCCAGATACATATCCTATTATAGAGGTTACATTCATAATTCAAGCCATGAATCAATGAGCCTCCAGCAGTTCTTTCAGAGCTAGAGATGACTCACCATTTGTAAAAAAAAAAAAAAAAAAAAAAGAAAAAAAAAAAAGAAAATTAATTGAAACTCGCTCTTTGTTCAAAGTCGAATATAGAATATTTTTATTTCTGCTGTTGTGGTCAGGCTGCCTCGAGAACTCTTTGCAAACATTTACAAAATAAACTTGATTTGACATAATGGGAGATGCAAAACAGTGGTATTCATCAGAATGTGCGCGGAGCTGTTTGGAGCAATGCTTTGGTGCCGCTTTTGAAGTTGTACCCCTGTGAAGATGACCTATTTCCCAGAAATACAGCTCGGCCCCGGCGGAGTGATGGTTTGAGCTGTCACAGCGAGAGGCTGAGGGGTGTTCGCCTGTGGCATTCATGACAGGGATGGCAGAGATTTTAACACTTTAACTCAAGAGCCTTTCTCCTCCCCTCCACCACATAAGCCAATATTCTGCATTTACGAGAGCTGCATTGCTTTGGCCTCTGTGAGCATTTCAAGCATGAAATCACTTGCAATGTAGTGTATGAGCTGAATAACACTTGTGGATGTGGACTGACTGAAAATGTATGATAGAAGGAGGGAAACTGCATAAATTAAGGGAAGGAAGAGACACTTTCATGGTTGTGAGATAGGATATTAGAGAAAGTATTTGTGAGACTCGAAGATGCGGCAGGAGAGAGGTTTATGTGAGTTAGTTTGTATAAACACCAAAAATAAATTCCTTGGATTTTATTCTGTTGTAGGAATACATTTTCTGCTGCATGTGACTGTATTTTTTGGGGTTATTTTAAGAATATGGAAATAATCTATAGGTTTATTGATATCAGCTTTAGCTTTACAAGATCAAGTCAGTTTGTAAGTGCCGGATTTTGTCAGCAAACATGAGCAAAAAGCTAGAATATTTGTCGTTTTACACCTGAACTAGGTTTCTTTAGAGGTGTATGGCCAGCCTGCCCTAATGCAGCCCTCCACAGAGAGGCACTCGAGCTCCGTCCTGGGACCATATGCAATCATCTGGGGGGAGAAATTGTATGACCCCCGTTCATGAAATCATAAATACTCATCAAATGTTTTAAATTAAGGTAAATAGAGGTGAAACTTGTGCAATGCCGGCGCATGTTTGTGCGTAAAAACAGCTCATCTAGAGTGTACTGACAGTAGCGCTACAGTAAAGCTGCTCTCTCAGTGCTGCTGGTCACTTCTCATGCAGAGCGCGTCTGCGGAGAGTACCGCCGGGCTCTCTGCGTCCTTCATACTCTTCATACGTGAGGACAGTCCACCCAAAAACAGAGCCGAAAGTGTCGAAACATTATCTTTTGCTCTTTTATTTTGCGGACAATCGGCGCGGAGTCTGGCGGGGATCGAGTATCTGATCGGAAACTCAGCGCATCCGCCTGCTATCTCGCTGTAAGGAGGCATCAGGAAACTGAAGAGGGACAACGTGTTGTGAATACAGATGAGAGCAACTATTGACACCTTCAGCCCACCAGTCTGCTGCGCGCCTGGACAAAGCTAAAAAGGACATCGCTGCGAAGGATCCAGCTTTATATCGGTCTATCAATTCAGGCTGTGAGTCATCCACTATCCATACATCCTTATTTACTAACCCAGTATCTTCACCTTATCTTTATTTATTTATTTTACTCCATCCCGGAGGTGAAAACTGGCTGCCTGCCATCGGTTCTCCTCGAGGCGCGCAGAAACCCAATAGATCTACCCCACCAAAAAATCAGACGAGACCCGTTTGTGGCTCTGACATGCTGTAAGTTGTTCTCATCTGGATTGGACCTATATTATGGCTTCGCTGTATCAGAGATTCACCGGGAAGATCAATACGACCAATTCCTTCCCGCACCCACCTGAGGCCAGTCACCTTCTCGGTGGACAGGTTGCAGACGAGGAAAACGCAGCGAAGACCCCCCAGCAACTCGTCGATGGCAGACCTCACGTCCAGTACCGCAAGAAATGCTTGAAGGAGGATGAGGATGTAAGACACTTACTTTATTTGCCAACATATTCCTCCCTTATTAGAAATCTCCACATTTATAGTTTAGATCATTCACACACACACACACACACACACACACACACACACACACACACACACACACAGACAGACAGACAGACTGCATATACACACAGGCAAAGCCATAGGCCTCTACAGTATATATGCTGGGGATATAGAAGCTTTCTTTATTGGTTTCACTTTTACAAGGTGGTCAAGAAAGTTTTAAAAGGTTGCTTTTTATTCTGTGGCAGTTGCTTTTGTGTTTTGATGCATTGTAATGTTTTTTATTGTCACAAAGTCTTGAGATTCAGTTCGATAAACACCTAAGAAGGCATCCACATCATTGGCAGGTGTCTAACAGATGAATATGAATTATCACTGTCTGGTGTGATTCTGTGTGATTTCCTCTGCTGCTGTCTGTGGTGCTGAAATAGCAAAGATCATCACTATTTTAATGATAATTTTAAAAAGCTCTGATTTTTGGTTTTTGTATGTTGGTCACCATCTTGAAAGTATAAATTCAGCCAAAGGGGAAGACGTCTACATGATTTTTAGGCCTCTTGGATAAGTGGCAAAATTGTCTTCCAGACCAAACAGCAACTCCAGTAGCCTTTGACCTATACTTCTTGTTACTCAGTTTTTATTTTGAGAGGGACAGATTAGATCTGCAGCTAGGACACTTACACTTGGCTTCACTTCTCAGTGATGGTGGCTTTCGCTCGGTTTGCTCCATGATTGTTTGTTCATGTTGTTGTAGGTACATCATTGCCATTATAACTGTTCGAACATTTCTCTTCATTTGTGACACAAAATCAAATCATGTTCCCTCAGAATATTATAATTTACAAATGTAGCCTCATAACTATTAGATGTGCTTTGCAGATTGTGAAAGTAAGGCTTTGCTTTTGTCCATGATGGACATGACGTATTTGTAGCTCTTTGTACCACTTTGCCAATGTCTGTCTTTCCAACTGTGTCTTTCTTTGAGAATGCACACACAGCAAAATGCAGAACAGGAAATTCAAGTTAAATAGTGAAAAGGGCATACAAATGTATCACTCTGCTCTCTCCAACTTTCAAGGCTTTATTTTACCAAACGTTTTTTGCCTTTATCATTGAGGTATCTGAGGTAATTTATAGTTTCTTTATATAGCCTTTTTCCCCAGCTGAAGATCTCAGAAGCAGATATTCACTGAATATCTGCTTCCTTTAGCCAAACAAACAAAACCGACAAGGAAACACAACTGCTTTAGTCTTTGGTTTGCCTGAAAACTTGTAAACTATCTGCCTCCATGAAGTGCCCAATGAAGGGACTTGTTAATACGTGTGTTGCTTGTTTGCAGATGACACCACTTCAGACCTAGAGCAAACACAAATATACTTGACTGGCCTTTTATCTTTGAAAAGCTGCCAACACAACTCCTGAATTATTGATGTCAGTCACATTGAGAATCAAGTGATAAGGTTGGCAACAGGCTGAATGCTGACACTTCTCGGGCTGTCAACAATAGCACATAGGCTGGACTCGCCATAATTTCTTAATTTCCTTTAAGAGCTTTTGTGTTCATTTTGTGAGGCAATGGAAAATTCAAAATCGTGATTTTCTCTTGCAATTAAAACTTTAGGGTTGCGTTTTAGGAGTGTGATCAGGAGCTGTTATTGTACTACTGGGTTTCCAACATATTTATTGGGTTTGCACTGTTAACCTTGAGGTCACCTTTAGTCCCGATGTCCCCCTGAGTCGTGCTGGAGCATGAAATTGCCTTTAGCCTCGGGAGATGGGTAGACCATTTCAAGGAGTGCTATTTCCAACCCCTTCCACCCTCAGTAAAAGTTTGAACGTGCTATTGTTGCTTCCATTTATTTTGCACAGGGCAAAAATTTATTTGGAAATGTCATTTCATTAAATCATCCAGATATTTACCTGCATGGTTGTTCAGCCTGTTTCTAATATCCCTCAGTTACAGACGCAGGTTTTTTTTTCACAGAAGCTGGTAAAAAATTAAAATGATTAGATTTTTTGTAAACAACTGTTTAATTTGTTTACTGCAGCGTTCTTCCGAGCTCTTGAGCTCACAAAATGCAGCCACTGCATCTTTGTTTGTGGGAGAGGTGTGTGTGTGTGTTGTGGGATTGATTAAATGTTGCTGTGCTCTGTGTGTAAGCTTCAGTATTTTGTGGTAGAGTTTGAGTCACCTAGGGAGACATCAGCAGTAGTTCTTTCTCCTCCTCACTACCCTTTACTGCAAATAGAAACCCATGAGTGTCCTTAATTGATTGTTGTTGCATGTAAAGGTGAAATATGCTGGCATTTCACCTTCACATTAGAGCCCCAGGGACACTTTCATGACCTGGCACGTATTGACTTTTCCTTTATGCACAGCAGAGAAAATGTAAACATTTCTCTCTGTTTGTGTTGTGATGATGAAAGATTGCATGTGACTCCACATCGGTCACAGTCTGCAAATGTATATTGAGTGATAAAGTGCAGTAATTATTCATGCATTACCCAACACACGAAGACTATAATGCAACACAAGACAACAACTTACAGGAAACTGTTGAGGAACAGATAAAAGAACAAATCTGTGTACATAATAGTCGCTAATACCAACAAAATAAAACAAACCAGTAAGCATAAAAAAATATATGAAATGCAATATATATAAGAATGTGGCAGCACATTTTCACAAATAGTAGGGATGTTCATTTTTACAATTTGTATTGTGTTTCTTTATTGATATAAAATAAAAAGAGGTATTAGAGAGATTTAAAAGAGGTAATTAAAATAATCAGTGTCCATCTGACTCTTCCAACAGCTGAGAACAATCCTTACAAATACTGTACTTTAATCACTGATTTCAGATACTGTTTTGTGTTATGATTGCATTGTATTGTTTTACATAATCATATGTCATATTGATTACTACTGTGAATAATCACAGAAATGCAGATTTTAACATTTTTACTCAAAATACATAGACCTTGCTGTTTTGTTTTTGTGGCAACTGTAAATGCACGTTTAACCATAAGTACTAGTCATTAGTGAAAAGCTCATTTCCCACAGGGCTACCTTAATCTGAGACTGGCATGTTGCTCGATAAGTGCATTAGTAATTTTTTCCTGCTCCTAGGCTACATATTTTTGATTACAAGTACACTGAAAATGTGTTTTAATCTTACTTTTAATGGGCTGCTTCTGCTTGATATTTACTTAGCCTGGAACAATGCCCTCATGACAGAGAGAAAGTACAATATTCTCCCAGAGGAGGTTGGTGGCAAAAATGTGGTTTTACACATCAAGGTTACGCTGGCTACACCTCTGGGGATGTAGCCTCACAAAGAGCTATGAGTGCTCTCATATTTCTTTAGAGATTACTTTAGTGTTTTATTATAGTGTAACTATTGTATTTGAGGGTGTAGTCTTAGCTGGATACTGAAGGCCTTCATCTTGTAAGTCGTCATGACACTTGTATGACAGTCATCTTTAAATTAAAGTTTGACTTTGGTAAAATTGTACTTGATCAAACATAAATTCCCTGTCCGCATAATAATGTTATACTGTTTTGGATCACAGAAATTGGAGTTCAAAAAGGAGTGAATCATAAATCACAGACTGTGTGACTTAATTTACTTAGGATACTGCTGCCCAGGGCTGACACACACACACACACACACACACACACACACACACACACACACACACACACACACACATACACACGTCCTGGCTGTACTCATATGCACTTAACTGTGCCTTGTACTTAGAGATACTCCAGATCTGAGTAAGACAGTTTGGCCCAGTTCCCAAGTGTTAGTTTAGCTCTGTGCTTCCTTTGAGGTCCGACGCTCAGATAAATCAGCCAGACGGCGCTCAACAAGAGCAGCCAGATAAAAGAAAGAGAGCAGCGAGATGTGATTGGCTGTCCTCATTAGTTCTGTGGATGGACTGTCTGTATGCCTCATGTGATGACTGCTTACTGAAGGCTGCCACTGGCATTGTCACCTGCTGCACTCATTCAAAATGATGCTGTGTCCTGAAATGTCCCCCTTCTTCCAAAAAGCCAGATGTGCTGTCAAACCACATGATTGGGGACAATTTTATGCCTTTATTCACAGCTGGGGGACAACAGGAGATGAGGAGAGAGAGATGCAACAAAGGTCCCTGGCTGGAGTCAAATCAGGGACTTTGAACACGTAGGCCACCAGGGAACCAGTTTGCATTGTATTTTGGAGTCACAACTGGGAGTCAGTTTTAAGTAAAGTGTATTTTTTTTCACATTTACCCGCTGATTTATCTCACAATTTCACTTGTGGCAATTTACTGTAATTGCACAAGCAAAGATGTAGTACACCGATAAAACTGTAACTTGATCATGGGAGCTGAGACTGTAGCTTAAACTTGCATTAACAGATTTTTGGCAGCAAAAACAAATTGTGAACACTGACATATCATCACCTTTTACAAGATGTAAGCAAACAGTGGCTTACTTACTCATCCAACAGTTACATTAGCATTCATTTGGAGTCGTATTTCAGTCTACCTGACAAAATAAATATTAACACTCTTTGCCCTATTTTTCTCTCCAGACAGTTCTTAGGGAAAATAACTGGTTCTTTAGCTGCCAAATGTTCCACTGTGTTCACCAACTAGTTGCTTTTTACTGTCTGCTATTTGGTGATGAACAGGTAGAACACAGTGGTTTAGGCTTATTTTCAGCTAAAAACAACACTATGAAAGTGGTGAGAGTGAACTGTAATAGTAAAGTTGTAAAGTGAACTGAGGGACGATCACTACGACCCTTTTAACATAACATTTTGTAATTTTGTCCTTTGTCAATATAAAAATATTTATTATAGTAGCTATAGAAGCTAATCTCTTAATTGCAAGATGCAATGGTCTTTATTTTTAAAGCACTTAAAAAAATAAATAATTATAAAGCCAAATATAAAATGCTATTTACAGGTAAGTAAACTAAATAAGATTAATCATAAAATAAGGTGAAACAAAATTTAATTAAAGGAAAAAATTCAATGCAATGCACTACCCCTATGATGAAGGAAACGGCACACAATGCAAACATGCTGTCACCCAGTGCAGCTCCTCCCCTCAGGACAGCACAGCATCCTCAGCAGGACCTCTTGCTCGGCGTTGCCATGGTTGCAAAGGTGGAGAGGGTGAGGCTGTAAGCTCTGGGAACACACACATGCCCGCTGCTGCTCACTGGTGGCTCTGACTGCCATCTGGAGATGACGCAGCTCTCACATTGCACACTGAGCGTCCTGTGCTCCTGTCATGCAACATGTTACGTCCACCGTAACGAGCATGACGTGTTTTTTTCTCTCCCCCCCCCTTCATTCTAAAAACAGTTCCCCTTTGGCTCCTAATGAATATCAGCCTATACTCATGCTGACAGACTTACTATCGACCTGTGTTTTTTTTTTTTTTTTGCTCCTCTGCTCCCAGAGGGCGTCTCAACAGGTCATCCATCCCCCACCTAGCGTCTCAACGCTCTGTTGACACACCATCAATCATCCCCCGCCACAATCCCCTCACCCACACCACCTCTACGGACCTGTCAACAGTGCGTCAGCACGCCTTTCTGGGAGACTGTCCCTCTTCCTCTTGATGATTTACTGTATTATTACACAAGCTGACAGTAGGTATTAGTCAGTGTTTAAATACAGAGAAGCCTTATTACTCCCTGATGAGAATGGTTGATGCTGAGCTTCAGTCTCTTGTGGTAGATTTTCTGCTCTGAAGATCATATGAAGGAAGAAACACATCATCGTCTGTCAGACATTTTGATTTAAGTTTGATTCACATCACATTTTAAATCCCCTTCACTTTTCACAGATATTTTCATTTTAACGGTAGCTGTGTGGTTGAAATTTAACCGATTAAATATTCATGCGTTTAAAAAAAAAAAATCATTCCTTTGTCAGCCTTCGTTTTGATCTTCTGCTTCATGATGACAGTCACATTCCCTTTCTGCTTTTCACAGGAGATTAGCTCACTCCTTAGATGTAACTTCAACTGTGGATCTTAAAGATTTCTGCAGTTTTCTTTTTACTTTATGTGAGTGAGTAGCTAAATATAACTGTCTTTTAACCCAGCTCGTTCCCATTTCCTCTCCTCCCTGTGTTCATGTCTCTGTTTTTTATTCATAAGTTGAGGCTTTTCGAGGCATCTTTTCAATGTTTTACTTTTGAGGCTTAGTTTTATTAGTTGCATGGCTGATAATCAGCAGTGAAGCTCTTTTAGAGGGAGGAAAGATCAAGTATTCTGGATCAAGCTTTAGTTTACTGCTTTGTCTTCCATTTGTTAAAGTTATAGAATTTCTATCGAATGGACTGTGTCATTTCATTGATGTTTCAAATGCCAGCCACATGCAGGAAAACCATTTTTATAGCTTTTCTGTGCACTGTGTCTGTTTTGCCACTAGAGACTGTTGTGTTCCAATCAATGCTCCATCTCTACCCTGTACTGTACACATACAGTGCCGTAGGTGAGCTCAGGCTTTGTTTCTGGTGAACACAGACTCAGACAGGATATTTGCCCCTGCTGTACTGTCAGCCCCAGTAAAGCTGAAAATCCTAAACAAACAAACAAAAACCCAAGTTGCTAGGGTTTCCTACACAGCTTCTGTAACTAAAACCAACCATCTGCCACATATAAAAGTGTCTCATCCAGATCCAAGAAGAGCAACATAATGTCACCTCTCATTAGGATTGGAAAGGTTATACAGTCACCTTGCAAAATCAGCCACACTGAGGGATTTCTGACCTGCAGACAGTGGCATCATCAGTGGCACCGCTTAATTGCAACATTTAATTCAAGAGAGGGAAAAGATCAAATTATCATATCGGTGCAAAGGGTGTCTAGTGAAACCAGAGGGTGCATTTCAGCTGCCAGCAGCAGCAGAAATGTGCTCTGTTAAAGTGTATTTGAGCAAGGCACTGGATCCTCCCCTTTTTCTCTTCTCTTCGACACTTTCACCTCCTCTTAGTGCGCAGCAATGCTTCATGTTTGCAAATGTTCCTTATTCTAATCAAAAAAGAAATACATCCATAGTAGATCATTAATAATGAAGACAGAACTTTAAAGCAAGTGAAGGAAATTTCTGCTATAACGTTTCTGTCAGCTAGAATTAGAGCAGCGGAGCGGAGCTGCCATTTCTCCCGAGTCCTCTCACAGTCTTATTCTGGGCTGAGACCAGGCAGCAGTAATCTGTTGTGTCACACGGGCAGATTCCCTTATCGACCACGGCATGATACAGCAGCGACACACCCCTGGGAAATGCACGCACGCAGACACGCGCATACACATCATTTAACTGGTACATAAACACACGGAATGGCAAAAGAAAGGCAGCGCTGCAAAGTCAACAGGGTCATGTTACAGTGTAGTCAATTCTGGAAGGAAACAACAACAGAAGCAACAAGTCAACATTTGTTGCTACAGAGGAAAAACACACTCAAATGGCTTGTGTTCGTGTTTAGATCTCTGTCCTGATGTCCTGGCAATTCTTAAATATCAAATCAGCCCACAAAACTAAGATGATAAAGGTCCAGTCTGTAACATTTAGGAGGATCTATTAGCAGAAATGGAATATAATATTCATAGATATGTTTTCATTAGTGAATATGAATATAACCTGAATATAGGAATCATTGTGTTTTTGTTACCTTAGAATGAGCTGTTTTTATCTACAAAGGCCCTTCTGTGGATTGAAGGAAGTTTCCTGACTGAACCTTTGACATTTTTCACAGTTCACGTTTTGCAGCCACCGTAGATTCTTCTATATGCTCGTGTACTGGTGCTTGGAGAAGTGGGTATACTCTTAATTTATGCCCCCATTTTTTTTTTAAAAGCAGCCCGTCCAGCGAAGGACAAATTCCCTGTGTTATAAACAGTGTAATTGAAAACTACTCTTGAATATTGAGCTCACTCAAAAATGGGCCAGTAGTATTTGCACGTTGTACGTTAACATCTTATGTAGGTCATGTAGAGGCATCAGTAATAAATTGAGACTGTTTCATAAGCAGCAAAATAAATAAAAAAATAAAATAAAATAAACTCCTTGTTGTATATTTAAGTAGACTGAGTAAACGTACTCAGTGTATGCCGATATATTGAGTGGAAGACGTAGAAGTTTTTCACATCAGACACTGCAGAAGAAGCACAGGTGTATCTAATAGCATAATGATGGCTGGGTCCATTTAGGTGTGTCAGTAATCCATGTCATTAAATTAATATGTACCACACCAGGGCCTCAGAGCCAGAACATCTAAAAGAAAAGCAGCCATTATGGATGTAATTGTCTACGCCTGTGTTTGGCAAGTCAAAATGTCTGCTGTGACACAAGTCTGTTGGTATTGGTTCACCCCTGCCTCCAGGCTCTGGTTTAGTCTTCTGATGAATAACACATGAGATAGGTTTTCATGTTGAATCCTTGCCGGACCTTTCTGTGCATTCTAGTCTTGCGAGGAGCGACAGGAGAGTAAAAATTCCCTGGAGCCATGAAGGTGGGTTTGTAGCTCGTTCCTTCTGTTAGAAAGCTCAGCATGAAGGTGGCGGGTCAGACTCAGCATGGAGTATTTGTTTGGTAGTGTGTTGTGTGTTGTCCGTGTATATCTGCTAACTTACCTCTTGTGTACAGGCACATGTAGGTCATTGTTATTGTGGAGAGCGTTTTTTTTTTTTTTGTGGAGCTTTTTCTTGCATGTATATCGTCATCACCAGTCAATATTTCTCTCCCGTTCCTCTAAGCCAGGAGTCAGGAGTCTGAATGAGACCCAGAGCTCCAGGGACGAGGGAAGAAGATTGCCTTTCCCTGAGCTGGGAGTTGAGCGCTGACTTCTGTGATGATGTTCAGTGTGGTGCTCACATGGAGCAGAACAGAGATGGGGGAGATAATGATTGTTTGGTGTAGCGGAGGTGGAGAGAACGGGGAGCGCTATTGAGTGATTCACTATTCTGGAGCAGGCAGCCTGTCAAATTGTACCCCACCAAAGACAGAAAAGCTGAACCGTGATGATTGATGTTCCTCCCCTCACCAGATTGGCTGTTGCATCATGGGAATACAGAGACGTTATTGTTGAATGTGTTTAGGAAGATTCCTTACTGTGCGGAAATTATGGTTTATGTGTTGAGACAAACATACATACCTTATCACCTTCAGTAAGAATGTCTATCTGTCTTTCTTTCTCTCTCTTTTTAATCCATGATATCATTTTACATTGGATAGACCTCGACCTGAACAAAAGTTAATTCAATTTTGGCATAATCTTCATCCCATTTGTTTTACTGTAGAATATTTGTTTTACACATATATTTTAGGGGTAAAGAAATTGTTGTTTAAATTTGCATTAATTTATTTTTTGGCCACCTGGGGACCACAAAATAATCAGTAAACACAACAGTGAGACATTATCACCTCATAAAGCATAATGTGGTGAATGTGCTCGCAAACAGTGGCCTATTTACTCATCACGGAGACATGGAACAACGTAGCGTTCATTTGGAGTCATGTTTCTGGCCACCTGATTAATGTAAGTCCAATATTCACTCTCTTTTTAGCTCTGTTTCTGGTCTCTACCACCTCCTCTGATTCCTTTGTGGCTTAACACTAGAACTATTCAACCTTGTCTTGCACTTTTTTGCTGTGGCTATAAACAGTTCTGATTCTGAGTGGAGACACTGAACCAAATTAGTAAAGTTGTGTGCTGTAAAACCAAAACAGTGAGTTGAAAGGTATAAAAATGCCTCATAGAGCATTGGGTGACCATTATCTTTGGGCTCAGCTTCACACGGGACATCTTCCACTTTATGCATGGTCTTTTTTTTTTTGCATGTTAACATAAATATATTTAAAATTAGCGCTGCTTTAAGTTATAGGAATGATTTCTGTGTATAATGTCAGAAGTTTGTGGTTCCAGAGTATTTTTTAATACTAGCACAAGAAGTTATATAGGAAGAGAATCCAACAGCTGTCACGTTCAACACTGCATTTGGCATTCCTGCAAAGCCTTGAGGGCTCATATAGTATATAGTGCACATAGTGAAGCCTTACAGGTATTAGCTTCGCAGGGTCACAGTTCTCATCTCTATGACCTCTCAAGACTTCATAAAATTCAAGCCTGTATCAGCCTGTAGCTGTATAGGCAGCACTTTTATCAATCCAGAAAGGTGGTATTATGGGTAAATTGCTCCTGGGAGAAAAGTACAGGGGAGACAGGATAAACAGCCCTGGGTAAAAAGCGCCATAAAGTGGCCCAGCTCTGTATGTGGTGTGTAATGCTGATCTGTGCTGAACGGCAAGCTGCAGCTAATGGCCCAGGTAAGTGGTTCAGTGCTGATTGTTGTGAGGGGGCCGAGCGCTTTGGCTTCATCCCTCCTCGCTCTCTTTCTGGGGTTACGTTTCAGAAATTAGTGCGGACGTCAACAGCTGTCGGACACCCTGTTCTGTCTGATTTCTCCCTCAGGGCTCTGACATCACCTTCTGTGGTGTAATGGCTACGGTGTCAGGTTCTTGATGGCATTCTGGGGTCCCCTTGATGACGTCGTCTGTACTTGAGAGAGCAGGGCAGTGTTTCAGTTACATTCCATGCCAACATCCACAGCCACACACACACACACACACACACACACACACACCCACGTGGGTATTCACTTCAACCTAATGTGTGGAACTTAGTGCTGAGATGCTGACTATGGGATTATTCTCATTGAGCGCTGAGGTGTGTCTCGTTTATGACCAGGTCATTATTCATCGACTCTTCCTGCATCTACATCACTCCTCGCTCACCCCTTTCTAACGCTGACACTCCATATGCAGCCAGTCCGTCACAATGCAAACGCGTAAGTTGTCCCGGGTGGAGAGATTGTGGAAGGTGAGTGTGTTAAAATCTTTTCGGGGACACATGTAACGCATGTTTGCATTTGTTTAAATGTTTGCCATGTGATGTGTTTTAGCGTCTTTCTTCTTTCTAATTATGCTTTTTATCAATCTGTTATTGAGCACTTGAAGGACATTTTCAAAAGAAATTACAAGCTGTTTCTATGCTTGAGGAAGTGTCAGAGCCATTTATTTATTTATTAAGCTTTCAAACTGTCTGATGATATAATGAGCACTTCAGATGACAGCCCGTGTTGTAAGTTGTTGTTGTTAGAATTTGCTGCAAAATCATAGTCATTATATCTAAAAACTGTCAGCTGATAAATTTAAACACCAGGCTGTCTGGGTACATGCTGAAGGGCATCTTGGTGTTATAAACACATATTAAATGGTACCACAAAGCAGTTTATAGAAAGTATTACAGAATGAAATTGATTTTTGGTTGATTCAGAATCACTGTTACTTTTTTTTTACTGCATCTGTATCTGTATGTATAAATGTAATTTAAAATGTTTTTCACGAAAGAACTAACTTGACTGCTGCAGTGAGATGTAAAGACAAAAGCCAGACACACAGGATCCAGGATAGAAATACCTTAATGCACTTTCCTTACAGGCATTAATTGTGGTTAAGCAAAGGCTGCACTGTAATGCACAAAGTGCTTCCCCAGTCCCATCATGCATTATCAGCTTTTTTACTATGATACATATTTAATATAACGTAGACAAAGTTGAACCTCAACGGCACAGACGTTTATCGCAGATCAACTGTCGATGGCGTGAGGTAATTCGATATTGTAATTGATATTTCTGATGAAAATAAACTTTTCTTAATTCCACAGTTCAAGACATACAAAAAAAAATTTGTGAATACACGTAAGTGGAAAAAAGATGCCATATTTTACCCAAATGGCAAAACATTTCTTCTCGATTGAGTAGATTTGGGGCGTCCTGGTTGTTTAAGAAACTGACAATTAGATCAGAACATTCCCGATTTGAGTCCAGCCATGGACCTTTGTAGCAACTCCCACCTCTACATGTCTTCTGCCTAATTCATATATCTCTTCTTAAATGCTTAATGTGTGTTCAAAAGAAAATTGTTCTTTTATTTCCATATCAAAATCCCTCGCTCTTCTCTCTCCCTGTAAAACTCAAAAATATTTTTGATGACTCATCTTAAACTCGGGGCAGTTACAACCAAATGTGATTTAGAGTGTCTTATTAACCTCGCCCATCACATCAAAACCACACTTGTCTAATTTATTGATATTAATCCTTATCCCTCCTTCACCTGAACTAACAGTGGGTGTGGAAGTGAATGATCATCTCTCCACAGCTCTGTATCATGCGGCACGCTATTTTTGCTAAGCCAGGCCAGCTCTTTTCGTTTAACAGGGAAATCCGTCACATTACAGACGCTAAAGACGTTTCACTGCGACGTTAATCTAAATCAAATTTAAAACAAATGTCAACTTGTTTACAGATGAAAGGTTTTGGTAGTGCAGGTGTGCATTTTTTGTGCATTAATATCTCGTTAGGGACATAGCAATGCATACATCTTGGTTTTGGTAGACACTTTGGAGCTCAGCAGGGCAAAATGTTCCTCTTGATGCTATCAGCATCACACAGGGAACAACAGGCAACAGTTAGACACTGTCTGGCTTTGATAGACGCAGGCTACAGCTTAGCAGCTGATACTGATCTAGCTGTGCATCCTGGGGTTTTGTCCTTGTGGCTGCCTTGATGCCTGAAATATGCATACGTTTTGACACGATAGGAGTTTGACACGAGTGTTTCAAAACTGCGTCCAAATCCCCTGAGAGGCTGAGCTCTGGCAGAGAGTGTACAAGCTGTCACAATATTTTTATATTTTCTGGGTTTAAAGGATGCTGCTGCTATCACTCTTACTGCTAGGCCTACTACTACTACTACTACTACTATTACAACTACTACTGCTAATAATTATATAAGATGTATATTTTCAGTTTTTAGCCACATTAGAGGTGTTGCTTGGATGGCAATGTCGGTCGGCCTGCCACTTTGGTCCAGACTGAAATATCTCAGCAGTTTGTTCCCAGATGATGGATCCTATCACTTTGGGAATCCTTTGACTTTTCCTTTAGTGCTACTGTGACTTTTACATTGGTGGTTTTGAGTGAAAAATGGGAAGGATTATCATAAAATTCTGTACACACTTTCGTGTCCCCCTCAGCATGAATAATAATAACTTTGGTGGTCCTGTATTTTTCATCTAGCACCATCATCAGGTCAAAATTTAACTTGTTTTACGACCAAATACTTGAATGACACTCCCATCAGCCCCTGGTGTACTTTGTGTTTGGTACTAATTATCAATTTATATCCTACTAACATGCTAAACTAAGAGGGTGAACATGGTAAACATTACACCTGCTAAACACCAGCTTATTAGCTTGGCTTTTATCTAAAAGCACCTACATATAGCCTCAGCCTCCGCTATGGCTGTAGACTATTATTCTGGATAAAACATTTTAAAGAATTTTTTTCTCTTAAATTACAGAGATTGCTCACCTACCGCTAGTGCTATCTAAGATAGTTTTGGTTTTATTTGTCCAGGTTTCGAGGTGAAAGTAATTTTGTTTTTTTTATCTATATTGAAAGATATATTTTTTTTAAATCAACAGCATGTTGTGTTTTTCAAAGCTGTAATCACCACAAACAAAATTGCTTTCACCTCCGTGGCACTGGGGTGGAGGCAGAAATCTTAGCGACAGATATGGGAAAATAAGACCACAACTGTCTGTGTGGCTAGATACTGGACCTTTAGAGGTAAGTGAGAAAAATAATGCCATTTGGGTGATCGGTCTGGTTGATGATGGTTTAAATTATAATAATAACACTAGGGTAGCTTTGTGCTGTGTGTGTGTGTGTGGGGGGGGGTGCGTGTGTGTGTGTGTGTGTGTGTGTGTGTAAAATGCCTCATTTGGGACGGAAGTAATACTAAAGAAAGATAGAGAGAATAATTGAACATAAACTAGATTGGAAATTTTTTGTTAGTGGGGGGTGGGGGTCCTTTGAGACGTGGATGATGAAAACCTTCTCCAACCCGCAGTGAATGGCGAACGATGAAGCACTATTCATTCAGATGCTGCTAATTTGCTTTTAATCACTCCCCTCGGTATCTCTACTACTCCATTCTTAAGAAGAATAGTACAGGATTGATATATTAATTATCCCATCCTACTATGTGATTCATTATTATTTCCTTTTGGCCCACTGAATCACAGTTTTAACACCTGAGACTTTTGTTTATTTGATGATTTGCAACTCCCTGATCTAAATACGTAGCCCACGTTGCTGCTAATTCCTTATTTATTGCCCGTGTGGCAGTGCTTTATCTCTAACTAATTTCCATAACAACTTGCCAAAATGCAGTGTTATCTTTAAACTTTGTTCTTCTTTTCATTTTATGACCCTCTTGTAAGCCATTGATGAGCACACATAAAGTTCATGAGGCTCGTAAGTCTGTTTTATGAGAACTAGATCAGCAGATGGGTTAATGCTCTATAAATGCACACTGACTCACCCTGCTCGTCTCTTTTTCGTGTACGTATATGCCAGCTGCCCATGTGCTATACTTAATGGGCATTTTTACTGTTTCCTTGTTGACATAATTTTTCTCTCTGTTGTGCTTTATTAGTCATTTCCACTCAGTATAGCGCTGCACTCAACTTCTGTTTGCCTAATTTCTTTTTGAACAGTTGCATAAAGTTGTCTTTGGGTGTTTTTGTAAATAACTGCAATCTTCAAAAGACACTTTGATGGTATGAGCTCATGAGAGACACTGGCATGTTGTTCCAGCATTGCTGTAATGTTCATAGAATTACTTAATAATCATTAATAATAATTATTTATATTTATTACTTGTGTTATGACTAGCTCACTCACAGTAACAATTAGGTGAGTCCCCCACTACTCCCCTGTGACCCAGTCATCTAGTCATCACAATCTGGCCCTTGTCAAAGTCACTCAAATACTCACTCTGCCCATTTTTACTGCTTCTAACACATCAACTTTGAGGACAAAGTGTTAACTTGCTGCCTAATATATCCCACTCACTGACAGGTGCCATGTTAACCAGATAATCAGTGTTATTCACTTCGCCTGTCAGTGCTCATAATGTTATGGCTGAATGGTGTACTCTGAGAATCATCCAGTTACACATAAGAAATTAAAATATTTGTGTAATTTTAATAATATGCAACAATATAATTAAACTTTTGTGGAAAAAAACTACATCAGACTAATGGTCAACCAACATGGGTTTTTCAGTGGCAAGTGCCAATATACTTAGAGAGCAGGGCTGCCAATGGCCGATATATAATACCGATATCAAAACAAAGAAAAGTCACGTTTAATTCTATTGTATTCTATTCTATTCTACAGGAAATCCAGGCACATGTTTACAGCAGGGTGCATGAGACTAGTACAGGGCTCAAATACAACTTTTTCACCACCTTCCCAAACCCACAAGGAAGAGTGCTAACATTGTTGCACAGCAGCCACACTGACAAGGCTGCCTGCAGATGTGTCTGTAGACATTTTCTGTTTTTGTTCGGCACGATTATCTCAAAAAATGCCAGATAAGCTGGTGTTAAAAATTTTATGTGCAAACCTGTTGTTGCATGTAGCCTGAACAAAGAATAAACCAAATATAGCCAAATCCAATAGAACCAGGCTGGTTTCAGAAAACAATCAAGTATTGTTGTAGTGTTGATTTAAATGAACTGTTGTGGGGAGGAAACCTCTCTGTCTTCTGAGCACTTGCACAAATAAATGATTTCTCTATATTGCCCCGTGAAGCTCTTGTCCTGTAAACACTGAGACTCTTTCAGATGTTGTCGGTCTTCTATGATGTCTCTGAGCAGACCACATTACCCTGGAAATATTGTGGTCTGCTATGTGTCTGTGTTCGGTTTTGTTCTAAATTTAAGGAACAGCCTCACGGTGAGGTTGTATTGCATGTTCACGGGAACCTATGTAGCACTAGCAATAAATGAAGGGCTGGGGCTTTGGACGTCCTGCAAATGGAGTACGGAAATCTACTGTTGCGGCCAAACTCGGACCACATTGTGAGTCTCTATTATTGGCAGTCTGTAATACTCTTTCCCTCACAGTTATTTTCTCCACTGGTGCAGTTTTCCCTTGGAAGAGTCCCATTTTGGTCCCAGAGGCTATCATTTCTGTAAGACAATAATCTGTATGGATCTTTTATTACAGTTTGAGTTTGGAGGCATTCAATGAAAGCCTGTTCCACGCTGCTCTGTGGGGTGTTGTGCAGTTGAGATAATCTTTTTCCTCAGGAGAGAGTCTCGGGTTGAAAGTTGTGTGTGCAGATAGTGCAGAGCTAGTGGGGTGTTCACTGGAGTATTTTTTTTGGTTACCACATACAAAATAATTTGAATGGGGCACACAGCAACGCAATAGATTTAAAAAAACTAACATCATGAGCCTGAGTCACTCAGACGAGGGGATTTAAAACTGCTATAATGTAAACTGAATAATAAAATAAAAAACTAGCTTCTGTGTTCTTATTTCTCATTACACAATGCCTTTTAAGGCAGCAACTAGGAACTTTCATTTTTTGTATGTTTCAAATGTCTTTTCAAGGGAAGTCCGACCAAATCCATCCCAGTTGCAGGCATTAAAAATAACTGCATAGAAATAATCAGTCTTCACACCGATGGTCTTATGTTTATGTCAGTCATATTGAAACATAAGTATTAAATTCATAACCAGTTAAAAACTCCTTGTTGTAGGTTTGAATTAAAAAATATTCTGTGCAAAGGGTCCTTTAAAACATAATGAAACTGAATGCATTTAATTTATCAGTCACAACAGCAAAAGTGCAAAGTGCAAACTGACTGAGAAATTATACTTAAACTGGAAAAAAAAAATCAGGAAGATTTCCTTAAACAGGACTCCCTCTTTCTAAGACTGCTCATATTGCGTCATATTGGATTTAGTGTGTCAGCGACCAATTTGAGAAAAAGAACATGTTAGTATTTAGAGATATTGCTGCATAAGTTGTTGGCAATAAATAAATAAATAAAATCTGTTGTCAGGAATATGGCATGCTCACCTTCAAACACTATGCAGCAACTGAAAAAAACTGTAAAATGCTATTGATTTGATGCTTATGAACTTAAAAATTAAATGAATGTATGTTATACAAAAAAAAACACACAGGTGTAGTGTCACTGAATTATGTGAACCAACTGGATTTATTGTTATAAGTTGACCAGTGTGGCAGCCTTCCCAGAAAAACAGTTAAATATTGATGAGGGTCAAGAAGTGAGGTTCAAAGGCTAGGGAATGATACAAAGTTATTGTAATTCTTTATAACGTGTGTGTGAGTTTGTGCGTGTGTGTGTGTGTGTGTGTGTGTGTGTGTGTGTGTGTGTGTGTGTGTGTGTGTGTGTGTGTGTCTAGACAATTCCATACAAGACAATGGGAGATTAATTGTTTCCCCCTGAAAGTCCTCTCTTGGTAGAGGACCAATAATGAGTCTGATTAAAGACTTGTGGACTTGTTGATTACCCCTCTGTATGTCCAGACAGTGAAAAACTGCCTCTGACTGCAGTCTGAAAACTTCTCTGCACTTCCATCACTCCACAACATACGTAGGCGAGTTTTCTCAGCGCTGAATTTATGACCTTTAAGTACAGTGATGATCTCTGATGAACTATGAAGCACTGCCCACATGCCGGGTTTATCTTTAACCAGTGATTTACAGCTGCAGCACAGCCGAGGTGGAGATGCAAACAGCAGTATTTACACCCAGAGAGGCAGGTGTGCTGATAGTTGGACAGCTAAAGGAGTCGCGGCGGGCCAGAGGGTGAAGGGGACGTGACTGATGATTGAGTTGGCCGGGCTGACAGCTGGTAGCACGGCTGAATGGAAACAGCTTGTTCCTAAATCAGCAGCCGTTGTTGATTGATAGGATTTTATTGGCATTGTGCAAGAGGATTACAGTTTATTTCCTTTTATTAATTCATTTCAACTTTCAAAAAGGACTGTAGCCAGGATATTTCAAATGCTGCAGGTCTAAGTCCCCCCAACACACCTCTCAGAGGACTTTGACCAGACACTAGGAATAAAGTCTGTATAGTGTTTTAATTATTTGTATTTGTCAGTCTTAGATGATTTGGCCACACCCATAGTTAACATGGTAAATAAAACGCAGTTTAATGCTACAGCAAACACTTACTGAGCAGTTACTTTGTAAGAAAAACAGCAAAAGAGCATCTGGTGTATTTGTTTAGTGTCAACAAACAAACTCACATTGTTTTAATAACAAAGTCAGTCAATAATAATGGCATCCGTGATCTAATCTCATGCTGCAAGTAGTTTTCCACACAACAGCAGGGCACTGTAAAGTTGATTACCTTGCTGAGGAGTTGGAGTTGCGCAGCCTGTTTTCTGCAGATCTTCATCCAACAGCTTCTTGTTCCATCACTCAAACATTAAAAGTGATCATGTATTGTTATGTAGATGTGTTTTTGATTAATGTTCATCACAGTTACACATACATTACGTTTCCTGTGGCTACTTCACAATAAGATGTATACAGCTGTGACGAGAGTGAACAAAAAACACTGAGGCTGTTATCAACGAGACAAATAATGCTGGATTATATGCAGTACATGCATTATCTTATTAATCACTTGTGTTTAGGTAGGTAATCTGAACCCAATGCGTTAGTGGCGGACTCCGTCACTACCAACGAAAACTACTATATAGAGAGATGATTAGCCTACTGAATGTAAATACATTGAATGACTAATGCAGAAAAAATCCATCCAAAACAGGGCTTAATTTCACTAAAATCTGTAGAACTGAACGTCTTGATTACATTTTCAATACCTTTAGACTCAACGTGGTTTAATGATGGTTCAGAGCCTTCTCCACACTGCCCTAAAATTCTGGTGGGGAAATGCTGAACCCTTTATTTATTTATTGGTTGGACTAAAAATAGTTGAGGGTTGAAAACACTATCAGCCTATAATATACTGTGCCCATCATGTTGGGGTTTTTAATTGCAGTGTGTAATTTTCCTAGGCTGCTTAAATCCCCAAATTCCCAGAAGAAATACTGAGAAAATGACCTCAGTGTACTCAGTGGTAGCTAACGCTCTGCTGAGAGGTCTTGCCTGCCAAGTATAAAATACACTAAATTCCGTATGTGAAAAGGTCAAATTTTAACTGCCTGTCAGTACACAATATTGATTTGATTAGAAGTAAATCCAAAAATGTGGGTTGCTGATTAATAATGTATGATACAACACCACTACAAAAATAAAAAGTACCACACAGTTGACTTAGCACCTCTCTGACACAGTTTAGACTAAATGTGAAAATTATAAGCTTTGCAAAGCTGTTGTATTGTATTGCATTGCATTAAATTGCTCAGGTCTCATATATTATGTGCTCATCAGCGTAGCGATATTGTGCTGTCTGTAGACTGGAAAAAACCCTCAGGGATGCATTTATACAAAAACATGGTAGATAATGGTGTGCTGCCTGGCATTGTTGGTTTAAGTGGCGGTGGCTGTGTGAGGCTTTCTGCTCTGCGGTTTGGGCTGTGGAGAGAGAGCAGCTGATAATGATCGGTTATCAAAAAAAACTGTCCCGGCCTTTGTTAGCTGTCCTCGTCTCTCTCTCTTTTTCTCTTTCGCTTTAGTCTTAACTGACAGGACTGAAGGCTGTGACTGTAGGCGGAGTTAGTTGGGGATTCAGGCTTTTATATTATTTATCCACAATCTCCTTTATAAGAAAACATTATTTAAGGTAAATTATGTGCTTTTTAACAACTGCATGGCTGCACCAACCTTATTAATGTATTCATAATGAACCTTTATTTGTGTCTGTGTTTTTTGTAATAAAATAAACACAAGCCCTGGAGTGAAAACAATTAAAAGAGAAATTTCCCTGTGAGACATTTGCTGAATATTTATTTATTTATGACCAGCATTAAGATGTCAGACAACCAGTGATCACTGGGGGGAGCTAGCATGCAGTTGAAGACATTCATACTGTTTATTGGCATTTAAATGAATGACTGTTTGGTCCCCTAAAAATAAAGAAAAAGGAAACAACGTCACAACAAATACTTGTTTAAGGGTCTTGGAAGGGCCAGGATTTATTTGACAGGTGGTGCCTCGAGACGCTGTCTCAGGCAGCACATAAACTGCTAAATGATAAAACAGAATATGAATAAAAATGATGCCAATTAGCTGATAAAAATCAGGTTTAAAGGAGAGCATGTGTTGTAAAATCAAAGGCTTTGCTGGCACGATCTGACCCCACATGACTGCATTTTCTTTTGCTTCTCCAATTAAGCCTGATTGTCTGCTGTTTCTTTGGAAGGTAATTGTTGCGAGGAACCTACGTGCATCGTGTTGTGATGATCAATCTTTGTACCCCTCGCTGTGTTTTGGTTCGTTCTCTTGTTTATTAGGGTTTGGCTGGTCTCTTAAGCGCTTCCCGTGTTTGCTTTTTGTTTAATGCTGTGTTTATCTTGTAAATGCTGTCCTGTTGCCTTTCACCTCTTTTAAAACTTTGTTCCGGCTTATTGGCGGGAGCGAAGGAAGTTTAATCTGCCACTGAGGGACTGTGGAAAGCACATTAGTATGAGGGAAAACGGATAATGGGGAAAGGAGAGAGACGGTCACACATTTGTGGATTAAACTGTAATTTTAAATTGTAAAATTAATTTAATTTGATGCTTATTAATTTGCTGCATGTCTGCATTATATTATTTGGATATTTCTATTACTTTTTAACCTATGTGTAATTATTATTTTGTTTTCTAGTGAAAGGTAAACAGTCTCTCATGTGTCAGTGGAGCTGTCCACAGCGTTGGTGCTGAAATGAGTCTTGGCATTGAGCTGGTCATGCAGCTCCCTCAGGCCAAGTGTGGAGCTGCACAGTGACAGCAGTGCCAAATGTTGTGTTTGGTACGCTGTATAGCCTTTTAAAGTTGACTCATCCTTCCGCAGAAGAGTGTGTTTTTCATCTGCAACTCTAGGAAATGTTTGCATCCAACTTCTTCTTAATACTTTCTTTCTATTATCTGTTTGTATGCTTCATTTCTAGTCCATAAATTCTTCTTTTCTTTTCCATTTTATCATGACTATGTAATGCTCAGAGGAAACAATTTCTGGTCAACTCAGGATATCCAAGTAACGTTGGAAGTTAACGTCAGGACAAGAATTGTTGTGATGGTAAAAACCTAGTCAGTGTCAATGACTGAATGGATGTAAAAACTTTGAATGAAAACAAGGAAGAAATTGTATGTAATGTAAATCAATCGTGTTATGGTCAATACCAGGTTTAGTTAATAAGATCTGGTATTGGTGGAGATACCGCCCTGGCAGATACTTAAATGGGCTTCTGTAGTTAAGGAATCTCTGTGTCACTACTTTTAAATGTAATTAAAAAATTGATGAGAGACATTATGTATTTTTTAGCATCCACAAATCAGAAATTTCTGGCCTGCACAAAGACTGAAGAGAACCGGTAAGACTTTATTCATGGAGGATGATTAAACTTTGACTTCACTTTGTTATGTACACTCGATGAACCTAACAGTACTGATGATGTTCAGAACATGAGAGCACAGAACTTTTGAACAAGTATGCTTAAAGATTAAATAAATCTTCCAAAAACAGAGGAACAAAATACCCCAAAATGTAATTATAATCAAATTAGCTGTAATCTGGTCTGATAGCAGTTACTTTTTTCCTAATCTAACTTTATGATCTGGCATCATTTCATGTCTTCCGGTGCATAATTCTCAACTAAGTAATGGACAAAGTTGTAAAGAACAAGATAGACTGCTCAGTTTAATTTCCTGGAGCAATCAAAACATTTCATGATTTACTGCATAATACATAATCAGCATGCACTCTTACAATTTTAAGATGAATGGCCAATTTTACTCCAGAGTTTAGAGTTTGCTCTTTTTGTCTTCTGTTAATTTATAGATCCACAAATCTGAGAGAGAATGCGCCAGCACCTTAACAATAACTACCCCTTAAGTTGATAATAAAGGTACTGCTATGCATTACACTGAAGACATTAACGTAAGAAGGGAATCTTTCTTTCTTTCCCTTTCATCCTCCTCTCTGCCAGTGACTCACTTTCTTTCTTTCTTATCTGAGATTGTTCAGTTCCTTTCCCTCCAACAGATGACTGGTTCAAAAGGCCAGGAGCTCTGCAGAGAATGTGCATGACTTCTGAAGAAATGCTCTCACCAGAACCACAGCACTGTGTGTGTGTGTGTGTGTGTGTGTGTGTGTGTGTGTGTGTGTGTGTGTGTGTGTGTGTGTGTGTGTGTGTGTGTGCAGCACAAATAGGCAGACAAGCTGTGCTAACAAGAGTGTGGATTGTGTGTGCACAGAGATGTGACACACGGTGAGAGAGATACAGCACAAACAGTGTTTTGTTAGGAACTGGAACTATTTCTGCTCTATGTGGGAGGACGGTAGCACTGCTTCTCAAGAGCCAGGCCAGCAGCAACCCTTTGTTTTATTGGCAATACAGCAGCACTGGCATACAATATAGTGGAGGGAATATGATTGTTATGAGTATAGACACACTATGTAAATCTTTTTCTCTCCAACTCCCCAAAGTGCAATGCAAAGAACATTGTTAGTCATGAATGTTCTCTAACTTGAACAAGATATGACTAAAAATCCACCCTGAACTGCACTGATACCTGAAAGTAGTTTGTTCTACTTGCATTGATTCCTGTTTCCATTTCCTGTGTAATGGACTTCCCAGTAATGAGTGCCTACAGTGATCTGATCCAAACTGACAGGTCTCCATATTATGACTTGCTGTGAGCTCAGAGCTGAGCAGTGGGAAGTGGCGCCTGGTATGACTATATATAGGTCCAGGTGGAAGGAAAAAACCTTGAGCTCTCCTTTATATTGTGGTGGAGGGAAAGTAACAAAGAAATGGAAATGGTAAAGCTTTGCAGTTTCAGGAAAGGGTGCGGATACTTTTGCACCACCTGGAGCTGCTATGTTTAGTCAATGAAGTCATTTTTACTTCAGTTTTTGCTTATTCGTGGCTTCACTCTCCCATTTAGGTCTGATTTTTGTAGCTTCACGTTGCTGTATAAAATTATTTTTTGAAGATAATGATGGAAAAAAAATAACTCGATAGCAGTCTGACATGCAGTTGCCTCTGACATTTGTTGTTTTTTTCTGCTGAAAGGATGTCTGATAATCCTCCAGGTTTTCTCCATCTCTCCAAATAAGTGCGCCTCGGTCGTAAAAATAGCGACCAAACATCAGGTATGGGTTTGACTTTTAGGAAGCCCACCATCGAGCTGTGGGGGGATGATGCCGCTTGCCACTCTCAAAGACAAACTAAAACCTCCCACATCGCAGCGGTCCACAGTTTCCCCTGCACATCAGCTGAACCCTTCGCTGTCTCTGCACCCACGGTCTCTTCATTGTTCCAGCAAATCACTGGATATCCTTGAACACTTTGTACGCCTCCCTCTCTCTCTCTCTCTCTCTCTCTCTCTCTCTCTCTCTCTCTCTCGCGGTCTGCGTCTCCTCCGCTTCATTATTCTGCACCTGTCAGCAGCGGACATAGTGCGCGCTCCTCTTCCCTCTCCTTCCTCTCCTTCCTCTCCTTCCTCTCCTCTTTTAATTCACCGTCATGACTTCTGCAAAAGACGAGAACGGGCCGTTGAAGGCGGCTCAGCAGCAGGATCAGGTAGGACTTCAGACAGAGCTGTTCCCTTTCTATCCTCACATCATTGTGTTTGCGTGGTATCGCTCACAAAACAAGCCCATGTAGGAGTATCGGGGAATATAGTTTTTGATGATGTTCAGCACAGCTTGATTTCTAATTGAACATTTTTTTTTAAATCTCTTTTTCTGTACGACTTTTAAAAAAAAATGCAAGCAAGAAAAGGTTGAGTGCGTCAGTTTGAATGTATGCAACAACAACTACTAACAACAAACTTCTGACTAAATATTTAATGAACTCCTATTGTAACCTCAGCCCACAGGTGGAGCATCTATATGGTAACAAGCCCGTGTGGTGTCCTGTTTTAATGAGCAATTTGACTTTGTGAAAACAGCTTCTGGACTCCTGATACACAATTGTGTTTGCTTAGAGACAGAACCTCCTGTTTTGGGTTCAGAACCAAATATAAAAGTTTGCACAGCCAACAGAAAGAAAGAGAGAAAGGAGAGTGGGTGTTAATTGCTTCTGTATTGTTCTGACAACTCATTGAGTTTAAATTATGCTCTGTATGAGGCCACAGGGAACACTGTGAAGAGATGTAATGGCGTGTAGACACAAGATCCACTCCTGGATTTACATAACTGAGCTCCTGGCAGTGATATCATAATTTAGGATGAAAGGTGCTTCACAGAAATAAACTCATGTTTGCTCATATGAAGTGAGAACATCTTTACAATAAACCTAGTTGCATAACAGTTGTTAATTGTTGAGTATTTGGCTCTTACGGTGCATTTTTCAAAGGATATGCCCTGAATATGTGAGAATATAAAAAAGAAAGGTCTGTTTCATTAGTGGAGGTGAAGGCTCTTCACTGTTCACAATTGTTGCATGGGAAGGATATAATTAAGTTTGATATTTGTCCAAGTGGGAAAGGTTTTGTCGCTTTAAGTTCACCTGGGTTTTGCTCTTGTTTCCTTGTGCACTTTCTCAGTAAAGCTATCTCTCTTGCGTCTCTTGAATATTTCAAGTGTAAAGTGTTTATGTTTTGCGTCCTATTCATACATTTATGAAAGTGGGAGTGCAGAGTCGACAGAAGTACAGCAGATCTTTAACAATGTTGAGATCAGACAAAAAAAAGGAGGGAGAAGGAGCTCTTTTGAAAGTCGAGAGAAAATCAGATGTTAGAATTAAAAAAGGAAGCTCACAGAGAGTGAAATGCACATATGCTCATCTGTACATAGAGCAACACATCATAACACACCGTTATCAGTATGCACATGCAGCAATTATTTCACCTTTGTCAGTCAAAGGAAGAACGCATTTGTATTCGCTAGTGATTTTCATACGGCCTCGACATCTTTTTCCTATGCACGCTTGAAACAAACAAAACCATTTCCTGTTGGATGGGGAGCTTGGAAAATATACCCCCCCCCATCATAGCTTCAGCAATGACCTTGGTCGTTGGTTATATCAGTTTCAAATGTGAATGCCAGCCTGTGCATCTACTCCTTAATGAGACAGAGGCAGAGAGACGAAGATATCATAGCACAGGAAGCACCACACAGCTAAAGAAGCACCTCTGCGATTTGAACTCCAGCCCTCCGGACTGCAATATCACTGCTGCTGACAGTGGAGCTTTTAATGCAGTTGGGCAATGTGTTGCACTCAGCTCTTTATCCAGCTTGAATCTGAAGATATAAGTGAATAAATTCAAGCTATCTCTTCTTCTTCTCCATTAAGAAAAGCTCCTGTTTTCATTAGGGCAGTCATTACAGGAAATGCACCGTATTTTTTTATCTGATACACCATCATTGTCAGTGTTTTTTGTTGAGCTACCGCTGCAAACAGCCCTCACACTTTTGCAGATTGTGACAGAAATTGCCACCACACAATGTTTTGTTACTGTTATTCTCACCTACCCTCCATGAACTTCATGTCATTGTCTCGTTCAAGGTAGTACCCACTTTTACTGAATGCCATTTCCAACAGCAGGTTAGTCAGCCTGTCATTTAAAACACGAGCACCCATCTAGACTGAGGGGCTCAAAGGTGACTCATGCAGCAAAAAAACCTGTTAAATAAAATGGATGAGACGGATAAGACCTAAAGCACATACAGCTTTGAAAAAACATTCGGCTGTGATTAAATTCAATCTGAGCGTTTTTGTGATTTTTCTCCCCCCACCTAAAACCTTCATCATGGTACATCCATTTGCACATAATTATTGTGAAAGGATAATAGTTCCCTTATCTTTCTTTTAACTCAAAATGGATTTGATATTTAGGGACATTTTGAGGGAAACATTTAAGTTTAAAAAAGAAAGGGAAAAAAAGCAAGAGTTACGTCCAACTGATCCATTCTTGAATGATTCAACTTCAGTCATGTTGTTGTGTGCTAGTTCCTCTGATAATTAAAAGATACTGTGCCAGTTTTGTAATTCATATTCTCTTTTTTTTGCTCAGTCTTGCCATTTTCCTGTTAATAGAGTCGGCAGGAGTTAACACTGCCTCATTTTTACCTTTCTCATCTCTCTCCCAGTTCCACATACTCAGTACAGCATGTTATTAATTCATACAAAGACCAATAAGCACAAAGCCCAGAAAATATCTAGTTATAACTCCATGTGTCTTTTTTTGTCAACTCACATTTCCCACTTTTATGGATCTCTTCCCGCAGATTCTCACTCCTGATCTGTGAAGCATACGCTCAAAAATGTAGTTATTCTACATCTGTTTGTGGATTATTCAAATAATTAACTTCATATAGGGTCACCCAGGAAAATCAACACACTTTCATGTATGGCAACACACTGTAACAAACACACTAAGCCACTTTGGGATAACATTACAGATGGAGTTGCCAAATCACAGGCTCATGAATGTTTGTGTGTGTGAATGTGTGTGTTTGATTCTTTTACTATATTCATGGGATCCAATTCAGGGATCCCACTATACTTGTGAGGTCTTAAAGCTTTGCTGTACCACACATGAGGGTTAAGACTTGGTTTTCACTAGGAGGCAAGATTTCAAACTTCTAAAACCTGCTTCTGTATAGGAAGAAAAGCCTTTTACTCCCACCTGCTGCTAAACGTTGGAGGACAGTGCTGCTGCACAAATGAGCAACTGGCCTTGGAAAACATTTTGTTCTCATGCCAAAGTTGAAATTACGGAGCAGTGTTGTTATTAAATGATTTTGCATAGTGCTTTGTGATGTGGGTTTTGTTGTCTCTCTGCTGTAATTGCTGAATTATTCCTATCAATTCTAAAAATGTGGATATTATTAATGTCAAGCAGATTATCTGTTTAGCAGCCTTTACTACTAGCTTTCATTCTAGTTGGTATGTTTGCCTTTTTATGTATGTTTTATTTTAAGTTCTTATGTATGTGTGTGTTTCTGTATGTTTTAGCCACTGACGTTTGCATTTAGCTCAGTACAGCCTCACATAAGTGCTAGTGTGGCAGTAGACTCTCAGTCTTCTTGCATTACATTAGAGCCTGGCCAATATATCAGTTGGACGGTATTATTGTCCGATATTGGCTTATTGCAGACATATTGATTTCGTTATACATGTTATCCGATATGCGCCGTTACGAAAACTTTTTTTCCTGGTATATAACCCAGAAGAAAATACTTGTGGTAATATATTGGTGTCACTTAATCCAGCAGAGTGTGCTGTGATTTGTAATACTGTGTCAAGCAACACAGGGTAAGAGAGAAGAGGCAGCTCAGCAGTCATCTAGAATTGGTTGACAATTTATATATTAAATTATTAAAAAAGTTATTTGTTTAAGAAAGCAGCCTTCTGACTACCTTTGCATAGTCATATTGGTGCAGTTTCATGGCCCCCGTAGTTTCTCCTACACACTCCACAGCCTGTTCTCATTCCCAGGTCATCAAATACAGACGCCAGTGATGTTCAGTTAGTTGCAATCTGTAACGTCACTGCTAAATCCTACACACTGGTCCTTTTAAGTTATACTAAAAGTCATCCAGGTACATGTGAGAAATTTCAAGTAGATTACACACACACAATGAACACACACACACACACACACACACACACACACACACACACACACACACACACACACACACACTCTTAGAGGATAAAGAATAGATCCCTTGGGGTGCCTCTCACTCCAGTCTTGTGATGTATCTGGTCCGACAATAAGATGAGTCTGGCACTATTGGTATTTTTGAATGAGACACACTGACCCGGTTATTGATATTGAATAATTTATACCCAGGTGCAATCAGATAATGGTATAAAAGGCAGCACTCTAAATCATTTAATATTATTTTGACTTGTTGTGAAAGAACAACACAATGCACTTCTTCCTCTCACTTGCCTTACTAATACATCAATGGTGCCACTAGTAATAATTCTGCAACCACTACTGCTACTACTACCACTAAAATACAAGAGTTTTATATTAAAGCTGCCCTAATCCATATTTTTATATTACTGTAATAATAAGTCAAATGTTGCTTCTAGTGACAAATTCACAAAGAATTATTATCCGACTTTCCAGATCCCCTTTGCTCTAGGGAGAGTTTTATCATCTTTCAGCTCATTGTTTTGGTTCTATGGCCTATACTGTTTTAATTCTCTCTCATTGATCTCATTTACCTATTTTCCAGCAGCTGCAGGCAGCTTTGTTTAGCAAAGAAATGTCTGATAAACCCACTGTACAGTACCTGCTCTGCCCAGAATCAAAAAGAGGACACAAAAAGTAAGCGACTTTCTGGAAATCATAATGGAGCATTTAGCAGCTTAAGGACAGATACTTTCCTGAGGAGTTGGTGGAAACTAAAACCGAACCATTAGGAGAGATAACTTTTGACTTAAATTTACAAATATGACTCCAAATGAATCCTATGGTTGTTTTGTGTCAGCTGGATGTGTAATTAAGCAACTGTTTGCTAACACATTCATCATAAAGTTTAAAGTTTACGCTTTATAAAGTCATAATATGTCAGTGTTTGTTCTGTCAAATTTTTTAATTGTAGCCCATAATTATAATGTGGCTAGAGCTGGAGTTCATCTGTAAACACCAATAACCTGCTAAATTTGGATTAGGAGTGATTGTTGTATGATTGTCACAATCAGATGGAGCTCTGCAGTAGGATTTTATTAGCTATAATCACCTGAAAATAAGAATTGTAGTGTAGTTTTTTTTATTAGAGTGGGCTGTTTTTATCTACAGAGGGAGCAGGTCCTCTTCCACGGAAGCTGCATGTTTCTACAGTAGCCCAGAACGGACAAACTAGCTGTAGAGAGGGCCTTTTGCTTTTTTTTTTTTTTTTTTTTTTTTTTTTTTTTTTTTACATGTTTGGAAGGCTGAGCTGTATTCAGATGGTTGCAATCTGCTAGGTTCCACTGAATCCTACATAATTTACTTCTCAACTTATACTTTACGAGAGCAACAGCAACTAACCTCTTTGTCTCCTGTCTCTTCTTCTCTGCCTTTTCCTCTTTCTTCAATTCCTCCACCATGGTGAATTACTAATGCAGAGAATACATCTCACAATATTCTGTGCCATTTACCATCTTACAGTGCTTTTCCTGTGTTTTTAGTAAGATGTGTTGATCTATGATTTGGTTCATAGTACACTCAACAGACTCTGTAGAGTTCTGTTATCAACAAATATGTCCACAGGTTATATCTCATCTAAACAACATTTAGTTTTCTTTGTCTCACCTCTGTTGATTGTAACCCTCATACTTCTCGTTATCCAAAGTGGACAAAGACAGGCTGGACAGACAGGCTGATGCCCTACTATCCATGCACCAAAAGCCAGCTGGCATGAATTCTTAATCTCACTCATGAATGCCCATGATTTATTGATGCTGTTCCAGAGGAAAAGTTTACCCCCATGTCCAAAGGCTACTGCTTCACTCTCAGGTTTGACTGTTGTCAGACAGCGACTACATTACAGAGGAGCGATGTATCTTGTGTCAAGTGTCCAATGTCTTTGGACAGCTGAAGTTTGCTTTCGTTTCAGATGTCTATATTCCTCGTGTTAGATTTGAGTGTCTTGTTTTCTGAGTCCTGAGTTAATTTTGTGAGCCCGCGGGCACATTTCCCACGTGACACTCAGCTGTAATATTAGTCCCCACTGTACTGTACAGCAGCCAGCACCATCTTCACTGCAAATCTGACTCAAATGACTCTCTTGGTTCCCTTGGAAACCAGGTGCTCAGAGATCAGGAAAGATCCATTTCACACTTCAGCAGCGAGACAAAGAGATGGTTAGACAAAGGGAAAGTGGGAGGGAGTGAGGATTAAAGAGAGGGAGTGGGGGAATAAAGGAAGCTTGACCTTAAAAGATGCCTCATTCGTATAGCTCCTTTATCTCGAAATAGAATGAAAATAGAAACAAATGGATTGAAAAAAATGTGTTGCTTCCCCTCATGGGATTTTCTACCCTTTAGATTCGTCAGCACCGAAATGCACCGGGTTTGTTTAGATGTGTCTATAGAGAAGAGGGTGAAAATGGCTCCTGTTCTCATTTATTGATGCAGCTTTTATTGTTATCATCTGTAAGGCATGCATGCCTGCTCTTCACACAGACTAACAGAAGGAGATGGCTTAATGCAGACAGCCAGCACCATTTCACCATGTCTGAAAACGCTGCCAAAGGTTAAGATTTCCTTTGCAGATGCACTTTCGCCTCGTTAAGAGCTCTTTGGAAAAGTCAGCGTCCAGGGAATACTAAAGTTTACAGCTGCAGAGTTTGTTATATACCTAAACAATCTGAACATCAGGGAAATCAAATGATGCACCTGAAGTTAGATTTTGTATGTCTCTTTAGGTTTTTAATCTACAGGAAAAAATGGAGGCGTTGATGATTTTCACATATTTTATCTGAGTGAATTGAGTCTGAGTTTGGAGCTCCCTGTTCTTCTGTGGTTGAGTAGGTGGGTGAAATGTTCCACATTTCACAGAGGGATAAAGCAGTCTGCAGGGATAAAGCAATCAGAGCTAAGACACTTTAATAACAGTGGATTGTCAGCGCTATTTGAAAACATATGGTGCTACTTCTGAGTCTAAGTTTTAAATACATGCATTCAGCGTGGGAGCAGATGGGAGCAATCATTTGATTCATTGATAAAAAAGAAACAAGCATCTATCTAAATATATAGGTACTGGGTACCTATAAATCTATAGGTACTGGGTACCTATAGATGGAAAGTAATTTGAGTGTAAGAGTTTAGTGTAAGAGAAAGTTTTGCTTCCTAAAGAATGTACTGATATTCATACGGTGTTATACAATATTTTTCCATCATAAAAACCTTCCAGAGTGTGTTGACATACCAGCTTCATGTTCAAACTCAGTACTTAATGCTTTAACAGACAATTAAGCATGATAGTTGCTCCACATAACTGTCATTATTTGAAAACTAGATCTTCACCACTTCTACTTTATGAACCTGGTCTTTGACCAATTGATCTTTTTTTTTTATTACTGCAGAAGAAGCCGATTGGCTACATGAAAATGGTCTTATAAGATTTAAGTCAATAAAATACATATACACACAGAGAAATGGATTGTAACTAAGTACATTAACTCAAGTACTGTATGTGAGTACAATTTAAATGCACACTTCTAGTTAACCACATTTCAGAGGGAAATGCTGTACCCACACTCCACTATGTTTATTTGACAGCTTTAGTAACTAGTAACGTTACAGATTCAGATTAATAATACAAAATGTATCAACAAATGAATGCTGATGTATTGTTATTAATTAAGCTGCAGTGTATTTACATTTACACAGACATTAAAGTGATGCTTAAAAATGAATGCATCAATAATTCCTTCCTGCCAGTATACTTCATCGGTTCAGTGTGACCATAAACTGACCCTGAGACGGTCTGACCATCTCAGCCACTAATGGTTCTCAAATAGTCTGATTCAGCAGTGAAAGGGTCAGAGCATAATCTGCTGCCTTTTTGGCTGAAAACTAGTCTCAAAAGTCTCTTAGAGATCAAGCACTGTTACATAGAAGACATTTTTCTTTCAACATTTTGAATTATTTTGGGTGGAAATGTGTGCATTTAACACTAGAAATGAATGTAGGCAAATATGGATCTGAATGTCAGTGTGTCATCTTTTTGTGAAAACAATCCTGCCTAGCATAGCTTCAAGGCCCAACACTCAAACTCCTGATGCATGGATTTTAATGTTGTGCTCTTCATTAGCTTTTGTTAATTGAGTGGGTGGTTTAAATAGCTGCGACAGTTGGCCTTCAAGGCTGTTGACCACTGCTTAGCTTGTCACATTCACAGGAAGTACGATAAACATCGATCACATCTTTCTCAAGTCGGCGTCATGTATCCGGCAAATATTGACAGTGAAGGTTAATGGTCGTATCTATTTCAACTGAATGCTGTTTTATTGAAGATTTCACAGTGAAAAAGGCAAATGTCCAACAGTATTTGATTGTCTACTATTGATTTGAATTGTGGAAAAGCTCCCTGACCTCCGATTGAGTAATTGGGTGTCTGTTTACAGAAATGCCAAGCACCGAAGGGAAGCTACTCCTGCTCGTCAAGTCGTCTGCATCCAACATTTCCACAGTCTGAATTTGCCTACAGGGCCTGTGGGAGATGTATTTAAGATTCGAAAAGTAGGCTGTCTGAAATCATTTTACCGTGTGCCTCTTCTGCTGCAGAACAATAAGCCTGTTGAATTTGTCATGGTTGGAAAAAATGACTGGAACTAAATATTTTCTCACATGCCTCCCAGACTGGCTTCAAATTGTGAAATATTCTGCTGAGATTGTTGTAGATCCAGCTGTCACACTTATAGATCTGTGGCTTTCCATCAAGTACACACTGTGATGTACTGGATAGTGGACTGTGCTGCGTTGAAATCACCTGCCCACACTAAATGTTTTGCCTTTTTCACTGCAGATATATGGAAAAACAAGCAAACAGATTCAGATACAATGCCGTTTATCTGCATGCCTGTCAAAGCATCTCATTGTTTTATCTCCCGCTTGGTCAGAGGTCTGAAGTGATTGTTGATATCAAAGGCAGCTGCAACAGCATGTCCTTCCTATTAGAGGATGATAACACAGGGACATTAATATCGTATGAATCAAATATACAAGTCCATACACCTTATCGCGAAAATCCTTACCTCTGCAGCAATAAATCAGCTTATTGATGTGCCTGCTGTTTCTCCATGTGTACTCACTGCCTTCAGTATTGATTCACTCCGCTGTGAGACAAACTGTGCAGAGACAGTAGGTTCCACAGGCAGTGGAAATACACACACACACACACACACACACACACACACACACACACACACACAGACAGACAGGTATACCATAAACATTTAAATAGAAAGTAACTTGCAAAGCAAAGCAATTTAAAAGTCTTCAAAGATATAAAAAGCATCATCTCTGCCTCAGAGTTGAGCCATCTATTTGAATCTCACATGCACATCCACACCCCTCATTAACTTGTGGATGGTTCACTGAGCTGCTGCATACTGTATAACCACTCACTGTAGGCACACAGAGACCAGGTCTAATTGGTAACAAGGATATCAACAGCTGGACTGATGTGGGTGGCTGGAGCTGTGACCAGAGAGATTTATGTGCCTGTGTGTGTGTCTGTGTCTGTAATTAGGAATTATACCTGACAGAAACCCTGATTGAAATGTGACCTTAACCCTTCGAGCCTCTGAATGGAGATTTCACTCATTCATACAATGTATCCTCAAACATGTATAGTGCTACTCATATGGTGGAATATCATAATAGCATCCTGAAAGTGTTTATGAGATGTCTGGCTGAGACCTAAAGTGCCACAGGCCCAGAAATAAAGGGAGTGAGAGACAGCCTGGAGTTCATAAGGTTTACCTACATCTTCAGTTATTCTGGAAAATTGTCTATTCCTGTTGCTTTTGTAATGGACACAGTATGTTCAGGACTGGCTAATGGTGTGTGTTTGTACAAGGCGCAACAGTTAGTAAAATGCCCCAAAAAAAGGGTTGTGAGTATCGGCCAGTTGTCAGAGGCCACCTGAATGCTGCCTCCCGCACTTCTGCAGTTGAAATGTTTTGTATGTCCTGTGGATTTTTGCAGTATGTGTGTTTCGAATAGCGCTGATTAGCCATCTACCATCTGCTGGGCCGTGTGAGGAGAGCAGCTCATTATTCTGCCCGTGGTGTCTGCGTTGAAGCCGTAGCTCCACTTCAGCTCTTAGGCAAAGCTGCAGGGACTCTTCGTATGCAAGCAGTGGGGAGCAGCTGGAGAATGCAGCTTTATCGCACACAAGTGGCTGAGTTGTCGGCATCTGTCTGACAGAGAATGAGCTGTCCTCTGGCCAATCTCTGGCTCCAACTGTGTCAGTACAAAATACATGTTTTATATGTGAAAGCTAAAATGCCATACATCCATTTTAAAATAAAACTCCACACTTGAAGGTCATCTTTCTTCAACAATACAGTGGAGTGGATCCAGCCTGTGGAGACAAATCATTTTATCTGTTACCTAAATGCTTGGAATGTGATATTTTTGCCAGTGTGTCTGTGCGTCAATGTAATTTAATGTGTGATATTGTTTTTCAGGACCTGGTGGGTAGTGCTCCGCCGCAGAGAAACTGGAAAGGAATAGCCATCGCCCTGCTGGTCATCCTCTTCATTTGTTCCCTGATTGTCACCTCTGTCATCCTGCTGACCCCTAGTATGTACAGTACTCAGTCTCACAAACACACATACTGTCATTCAAAGAGTGCATTTTGTTAGTAGTAAATGCTTTAAAAAAATTGCAATCTGCATCTGGATACTGGACCATTTTGCATCTCAGATGTGCACAGTCAGTGTCAGTGCAAGTTTTATGCCCTTTATATAGGACAACAAAAATCAGGTCTGGGTGATGCATGGACAAGGAGTGTGTAAAAGTACAATTACTCACATGAACAATGTTCTTTTCAGATTTTTGGTATAAAAAGTGGCCAGATGTGGCCAGGGATTGTTGTTGGAAGCTGGCTTTTGTTCTGGATTTTGCTCGGTCATTATCGTATCGTGGCCAAAAGACAGTTGGTGCAAATATTCTTCCAGGCTGGAAACTTGGCGCCTGTAGTATAGATGCTGCTTGCACACTCTTCTCCCCTATACTCAATCCCCACATTTAGAGCAGACTAATTGTAACAAAGGTATAAATGGCAAATGTAACAAAAAGTAAGGGTGTGGAGACCTCCAGCTGTGATTTACTTAGAGTAAAGAGTAAAGTACAATTTAATAAAAGGACCATTACTCGTTGTATATTTACCACAACTACAAGCTTCCCTTAATCTTAGCCATACTGTAGTTGGCATATGAAGATAAGATAAAAATGTTGTCATTGAACATAAACTAGGGTTTTAAAAAATAATCCAAAATCCTTAAAGGCCTTGTCTGACAATAAGGTTGCAGAATACACATAGTTATGGATGAACAGAGGACACAGTGTGTCAAAGTCTCCGTTGTAGATACTTGGGGAAAAAGCTGAAATACTTGAAAATGCTCTACTTTGCAATCTCAAACAAATTCTGGGATCCTCACCAAATACTAATCATTTTTTTCTTGGGACATGGCCTAATGTTCTCCTAAACTTCATTGAAATCTGTTAAGCATCTGAGACACTGTGATAACAAACAGGCAAACAAACAAGATTAAAATCATGATTTTCCTGGCAAAGGTAAAGGCGCTCAATATTCACTCACTCACACTCGCACTGTTTATCTGTTTTCTGTATCAATATACATGCATTCTACACATAACTTTGACTTTAAATTGTAAACAGCAAAACAGAGAAACTGGAAAGGAATAGCCATCGCCCTGCTGGTCATCCTCATCATCTGTTCCCTGATTGTCACCTCCGTCATCTTTTTGACCCCTAGTATATACAGTACTCAGACTCAAAAACACATATACTATCATTCAAAGAGGACATTCCTCCATGGATGCACAATCCTCTTAACTGATGCTTCGAAAATTGCAGTCTGCATCTGGATACTGGACCATTTTACCTCTCAAATGTGCACAGACAGTGTCTGTGCAAGACGTTGTATGCCCTTTATGTAGCACAACAAAAAGTAAGTGTGTGGAGACCTCCAGCTGTGACAAAAAACAGTAAATGCGCAATCATCTCCAATTGATTATTTCAAGATTTTAAGATTATTTTAAAATTTCACGTCTAGATCTGAAGCTGCAAACAAATAAATATAGTGCTAGGCAATCATGATATGACAAATGTTACATATTATAAAATAGTTACTTAAAATAAAGTACTAGAATACTATTTTGTGATGATAAGAAATCATAAAAAAAAAACTCCTGATCCTCACCAAAATGAATCACTGTTTCGTGAACCACGGCCTAATGTTTGTAATGTGGAAAATATGTTGAAATGTTTGTCTGGATAGTGCTAGAAAATCATTGGATACAATGTGCCAGATTTTGCAGATGTTGCATATTGGATTCATGTGAAAATGTCTGAAATGTTTAAATATTCCCTATTTCACAACCCTGCTAAGAAACATGGAACTCTTAAGCTACTCTTTATTGTCTGTGGGTTGTGGCCCTGTGGGTTGAGATTTCCTGCTAATAGACTTTCAAAGGCAAACAACTTACACAAGGTATTCACATACACACAGACACCTGCACATCTGCATCAGTCTAAGCATGATGGGCTTTAAATTCACCCACAACTCAGATAAAATCTTTTACCATTTAATGCTTTTTCTCGTCAAACAAGCTGCTATTTTAATTTGATAACCTTGTTTCAGGGGTCACAGTTTTCCAAATGATATAGTTTCTCTGGTTGGTGATTGTGTACAGGTTTTACACAGAGGTGGGGTCATCGTCTCACTAGGTAATGGACCTTTTTATGTCTAATGCCATTTAGGCCTGTTGAATGGAGATTATTATGCAGTAATAGCTCCAGCCATTTGTCAGATTGGCACAGCATCACAGATACCATTTACCTCGTGTTGGAAAATAGTTTTCTCCTCTCACTCTGCAGCGTCTTGCCAGACAAGAGAATTTTCACGACTTTTCAAGTCGATAAACACTTTAAGATGTCTGACATTGTATTTACACACTCAGATCTCTCCGCTCAGTCACAACGTGAAGCCTGCTGAAGAATCTGTCAGCACATTGTTTTGTACAGTTACACTGGGCTGTCAACCATCTTGACATCTCGTGTCTAACGGTTGTTTCCTGAGTAAATGTGTGCTAGAAGACAGTTAAAATGCATTTCTTTTCTCACATCCACACTAACTCACTTGTGTTTTCCCTGTTGTCTGCTCGACCTGCAGTTCACCTGTCAGCTTCAGATCTCATTTTGAGTTTTTGGGATGGAAGGAGTCGTCCCCCTGCTGCTGAAAACTAGGCAGGCAGATGTGAACTGATGCTCTCAGATCAATAGTGCAATACCAGGGGTCTCTTTCTTGTTTGTACCTTGTTCTAAATTGCTCTACCTACAGTAGTGAATAGTGGTTGGAGGTGCTTTCTCCAGAGATAGAAAAGGAGCATAATATAGTGAGTTGGTGACAGTCTCTGGTAGGAGGCTGCAGCCCCCTGAGCTAAGCAACATGCTTATGTAAAAAGTCAAAAGATTTTCAGTTTTTCTGAAACTAGTAAACTTGAAGTGCTACTAAATCTCACAAGACTGAAGAACAACTTCTTAAGGTTTTCTTAAAGAATCACTTGTAGCTATACGTGTGAGCTGCTACTTCATATTTATTGTGTGCATGTTTATTTATCCTCTGGTGATGTACTTGATAGGTGAAGATGACAACGGCAATAAGACGAAAGTGACTCTAAAGGATGTTTTTGGTTCTGACCTTCACATCCATGACCCAGATGCCAAATGGCTTAACGGTGAGTGAACTGTTTGGTATTTAGCATCTGCCTCTCATGTCAAAACACAGAACATATCCAGACACATTATGACAGGCATCATTCATGACTTAGAAGATACCATCAGTATTAAGATCTGATCCACTGTCTTGAATTGTCCATATAGTTAAAGTAGTTGTTGTTTATTGTGTCATGCACATACAAGTGCATATAGCCCACATGGATTACAGTGGTGAAACAACATAAGTCATTACAGTCCATATAATGTTACATTGCAAACGAAGAACTTTATCTCATTTATGAGGCTCGGAAAAAAATGATTCCCTTATAAAACACAACTAGTTGAATAAGTTACTTCTATCTGACAAGCAAATGTTATCAGAGATGGACAAAAGTATAACCCTTGGTCCAGTGTGTAACATTTAGGAGGCATGTTTACATTTATACATAAAATAACACTAAGTTTAAAAAAAAAAAAAAATAGCAGCTCTTATTTTTACTATAACTGTAATGATCCTCTTTAAACAATTAAACAGATGTTATGAAATATCATGTAAATGCACCTAAACTCAGTCTAGCTGGGATTTTTTTCTGCACTGATTTTTAAGCTCATCTTGTATGCACTACAAATACAGCATACTGTGTACTAGGTGTTCAGTAAGATGGTCTAAATTGAACACATGTAAAATAGAACGGGTTTGCTGTGGCCTCTGTAACCTTGACAAAGTAGGGAGTAGGAAGCTGCCACCTGAGCTCATAAATGTTGGATCAGCTGACTCAGTGCCCCCTGGTGTTCAACAGGAAAAGTACTTGAAATATTTCTCAGCTTCTGCATGATGAACTGAATCAGTGATACTTTATTTTCTATGAGTAATTGGATTTTATTTTACACTGGGCAACGGTCTGAATCAGCGATATTCTATGTTAGTACTACTACCAAAAAATAATTACACTTTTTGTTAAGTTATTTGTTCTTGAATCCTTTCCCCCTGTCCCTGTTCTGGGTTTTTTTTTTCCTCCAAGTACATACGTAATTGTAAATTAATGGACAAAATACACAGCTGCTCGTCAATAGAAAAGTTATGATATTAAAGACTAGTGTATGTGCCAAACATATATACAGGATGTGTCAAATTTAGCTAAATAGTGATTTTATTGATTTTTTTATTGTCCCTGTCAATTTCCCTTGAAGCACTAAACATTATAGTCCCTGTTCATGCTGTATAAAATATATTTTAGATATGTGTTGTAAAATTGTCATGTTGTACCTCTTTGTAGCTTTGTGAAGAAAAGTGACAGACGTATAGTTATTATGATCATCAATATTAGTTGCCATTCTAAAAAAGTTTTTGTTGTCTTTGAACACTAGAAAATAAACACAAATCTCTCGTTACAACCACATGGACACATTCACGTACAGACAGCTTATGCATGAACACTCCTGCTGACTGGCATGTATTCATTTGAATGCGGCTGTATCTATAAATAAATTCACATTATCACCTGCATGCATACTTACGTCTCTGACTTGTGTGACAGACACGTTACGACCTTACATCTGTCCTTTTGTTCTACTGTGCAGACTGTTCCCCTGATTACTTACATTACTGGCTAATTAACATATAATTAGTTAAGTTCCTGTGTTTCTGTGCCCGTCATTCACAACCATGATGAAAATGTCCTCAGCGCCTGACGAAACCCCAGCAATCAATTGTGTGACATTGCATCTTGTCTGTTAAGTTAATGCAATCAACTCCCATTTGGTGCTAATGACCTTCTGATAAGAAACCCAATGGGACAACCTCACACTTCAGTAGTCCTCATCAATATTTTGTGGGCTTCATTCACAGCAGTGCGTAATTGATCCCCGTTGCTCTTTGATCACCGCTTGCCTCAGTAGTCTTTGGACTCACCTCTGAGTTTCTCACACAGTCTCGGATCCAAAGACAAAGGATTCAACCTTCAGACTGAGCTCTAAAACAAAGAACTGCTGCTGTCTGATGCATTCATATTTTTGAGATATAATAGAATATAATATTGTCAAACAATGAAAGCAGCTCAATAAGAAACATCTGTGGCTACATCTACTTGCGAAAATCTACTTTGACTAGAGAGGAAATAAAGGAACCATATTTGGTAACTGAGTCACCGTCACCTCTCTTTATGATTTGACATTTTCAAATCCAGCTTGTGTCCGTCATCACTAAAAAAAACAGGCAATAAAGTGGAACAGAACAAATTGTGCAGCTCCAAAGATTTTCACTGTGGCTAACAGCCGTTACCAAATTTATTTGGCTAGCGTGCCTGAGCCAGGCAATGTAATGATCGTATTCATTAAGCATTTCTTTTGCCATTTTTTAAAGAAAATCTTTATGTTTTAACACAAGAGAACAGATTTGAGATATTTCTGAGGAAAGCCTTGAGTTTTAAAATCCAATCTGATTTCTAAAAAGAGAGTGTTTGTGTTCCAGAGAGTTTAAAACCACCTAAGGACAAGGTCCAAATGATAACAAATCATGCACAACAGTGTTAAATCCTATACCTCGGCTTTCAAAACACTGGCTCTTTTATTGCTAAGGTAACCAGAGAAAGCAGTTCTGGCATTTGATGGGATCTTCTCATAAACGATGACAAGGACAACAGCAGTCCATTGGTAGACACACTATATTTAGTGCTAGCCTGAAGATTTGGGAAGATGTTTTGATTATGAAAGTTGGGCCTTTAGATGGATGTAGCAGTTCGCAAATTATCCAGCGTTAAACAGAACAGCAAGAAGAACAACTGCATGATTTCAGCAGCAATGTTTGCGAGTTAACTAGCAATTTAAATTATAACAGTTTTCAGCAAAAATGCTCTGAAAGCAACTGTACACTAGAGTACCTGTTCAGCACTAAACAGCACACAGACACAGTTAGAAACCAGGCAGTGAAAAGAGCCAAATATTTCCCTCAGGAGTTGACCAAATAGAGCTAAAATTGAGTGAATATTGGACAGAAACCAACTCAAAATGAACATTAATGAATAAATAAAGTGTTTAAATAAGTGACTGTTTGCTAATACGTTAGCCATATCAGCTTAAAAGGTGATAATAAGTCAATACTGTGTTCACAGCAATCCATTGGTGTAGGTTTAGTAGAATTTTGGCATCCTCAAGATAATTAATAAAGATTCAGGAGGAAGACAGGATACTATAAAGACGGTATATAGTAATCTTGGAGTAGAAACTCTGTGCTGGTACAGTTTCCACCATCTCATTCTTTTTCTATTTGTCATTTATAGACTATACGCTGCTGTATCGTACAAGAGATGGAGACGTTGTCAAGGTTGATGTTGAAACAAAGAATATAACTGTTATTGTGCCCAAACAGAAGTTTGTGAGTATCGTCTTATTCCAGCATTGTATTTACTTCAAGAGCAGTACCCTATACTGCTGCTGTACTGGGTGTGTTACGACTGCGAGTTTGTTTTTGCTCCCAACCAGGACAGTTCCAGAGCTGCCAAGTACCAAGTATCTCCAGACATGCAACACGTGTTGTTTGCCTTCGAAGTCAAGCCGGTGAGAAACTCTCTGAGTGCTACCTTGCACTGTATAATTTACAGAAGTTGTCCTTCTTTGACTGTGATGCTGTTTGTTTCCGCAGATCTACCAACACTCCTATTTGGCCAAGTACATTATTTGCAGCCTTGAAACACAGTAAGATCCACTTCTGTCATCTTATTCCTCTCACATTGTGATCTGTGAGTGGACAGTGATATACCCTCGGCTTGACCTCATACAGCCCCATTTACCTGCTTTCGCTGCCACTTTGTGGGAATGCATTTAAGTTCAATTTAGTTTTGTGCGCTGCATTCAGCCTGGCCTGTTTTTAGCCTTTCATCCATCTATGTCTGCTTATTTCCCCACTGTTCTGTATTTGTAGTGAGCCAAGCAAAGTCAGCTTGTGCTAAAAAAAGCACGTGGATGATTGATGAAGCCCACAGTGAGGGAACAAGCCAAAAAACACATGACTACCTTGCACTGACTATGCATTTGTATTCAGATATATGCTGTGCATTGTACATGTTGTGTATGTACAGACAAATACTGCATTGATTCTTTCATGTGTCGTCTCCACAGGCAAACTTGGCCTCTGAATCCCCCTGAAGTGCATGATGCTGTCCTGCAGTTTGCTGGATGGGGACCCCGAGGCCAGCAGCTGGTAAGGAGGCCATACCCTCGAGATTACACTCACTGAGTACTGGCACACTGGTGGAGATCTGTCAGCATCAGCCTAGCATCACAGACGAGGCACAGTAATGATTTATGGTTTGCCACAGTAGAACAGATAAATGTTGTGGCAGTAAGAGGTTTAAGTGAACTGTGATGACCGCTTTAAGGGTTCCAGGGCGAACTCTCCTTGCTTTGACCTCCATCAATGTCGCTGTGAAGCCAAATCATTTTTACTTTCACAACTTCGTGACAATACATGAGCTGGTGAGAGCCACAGTGGCAGATGGTATCTTGGTGACACAACCCGGGCCTTGGGCAGTCTGGGGTTGCTGGGGAGGGAGAAACACATGGCACTGACTAAAGTGTGTGTGTGTGTGTGTGTGTGTGTGTGTGTGTGTGTGTGTGTGTGTGTGTGTGTGTGTGTGTGTGTCTGTGTGTCTGTGTGTGCGTCACTTGCCACATTTGGAGACAGATTTTGTTAAATGCAGCAGTTGATTGGAGACAGTTTGTCCAGTTGGGCAAACAAAACTGTTGCCTTCAATTTGGCTTAATCGCAGGTCAATTTGGCATTTCAGCTCAATCACCATTTCATTGTACAGTGGTATGATGCCTCTATAAGCTGTATTTTTACAAATTGATTGAATTAGCTCAAAAATAAGATAAGAATTCAGAAATTGTTATAGAATAAAGCCTGCTAAACTAGTCCTTGGATTCAGTATAATCCTATCCAAAAAGTGACTTATTTTTGCTTATTTTCAAGCCATTTTCACAGCTGCACTGGACAATTAGTTAGAATAGTTAAAATAAATAAATCAATTTAGCAGTAGAGTAGTGTAGCAGACTGAACTCTTTGATGGATTTAATAAAACATAATTTTCAAGTTTTAAATGAACTTCACTTGAGGTCAGCAACACGTTGTGGCCAATCTGAAATTCTTTTGATCATGGAAAGTACAAGTACTGAACATTCACATGAGCTGCGATTGATGAAAAATATGCAAATGTCCGACTGATTATGAGTGAACATGAAGATATTTCAGTGTGTTTATAACCTTTTTGTTGCAAAACCCAAACTGCATCAAAAAACATGAATACTAAGATTTGTCCAGTGTACGTTCAAGGACCGCTAGTGGCTGGAGGCATTATGACACTCATCCACCAGGTGTTAAGTTGTTCGACAGCCACAATGTCTCCAATGGGAGTAGGTTGGGGAAGATGGAGCGGGGCATTGAAATCTGATGGCAGTTGTGACAATGATGACAAAGGCCCTTAATATAGTGGTGATTTTACCCCAAACAGTGTGGTTTTCCGAAACCTGACCAAATTGTTTTTGTGCACCGGACGACATGTTTCTTTATTACACTGAACATGGGCACTGATGTTTGTTTTGGGTCGATCCGATATACGCTGTCCTGTTGCTGTAAATACTCATTAATACACCAAATATGTATTAATTCGCAGCTGAAATTAGTCTCCAAACAAATGTACTATTTATTCCTATTTGAGTAACATTGGGTAAAAGCAGTGTTTCAGCAAATGATTTAGCCTTTTAACAGTTAATATTTGTGATCTGTGAAGATTTATATCTCCTGTAGAAACCAAGGGGTTTGGAGTTAAGTGCCACAGGTAGGGTAGGGAAGTCAGAGAGAATTAAGAGACAACTAAAACACTGTTAGTTTTGATCTTTTCATGCAATTTGTTGACAATAAAAATAATGGCTGTCTTATCCTTTAACAAGCTTACAAGTGCTATTGACCCAAGTACTGATAATCTTTAGTTTTTCTCTCCACTTTAGTTTTATTTTTTTACCTTGTTGACTTTAAATTAGTTTCTGTTTGGATTGTGGCGCTAAGACAACAGACAGCCCTGTGTTTCATCAGCTATTACTTCAAATCTTTCTCTTCCTCCATAATTGCTCTTATCGTATCATTTGCTTAAATTACAGATAAATTGGTGTGAGAAAATATTAACATTTCAAGTGTGCGATGAGACTTTGCCTGCTGAGGGAAGAAAGCAGATTAATTTGCATATGGTAATAGTGTACCTGATTGTTCCTTCCGCAATGCTGTTACTGTAGCTCTGCGTTTGATTTAATGAACAGCTGAGGTTATGCGAGAAAAATTAGATGAGCTCCCGTCTTTTGTCTCTGTCTGACCTGGCGATGTCGGACTTGTTTTCTTTTTTTTCTCCCTCGTGGTTTCTGAATATAATGATTTTCCACGTTTATCGGAATTGGAGTAATTTATCATCAAGTTCTTCATCAGCACATAAAGATGAGAGGTGTGCGTGAGCGTTTGTGGCGGTGCGGCTGTGTGCAGTGAAGCATCAGACGTACAGTGAGAGGTGAAGGCAGATGAATCCTGAGACGCTCCCCTCATTAAACAGCGAGCAATTACTCTACCGTGACAAAGCAATCAGTGAGGCTGGGTCAAAACACACACACACACACACGCATGCGCGCACACACACACACACACACACACACACACACACACCTTAAAAAAGGGTTATATTGACACAAAAGAGGAGGGGGAAGAAGAAAGGGGAAAAAGTGAAATGAAAATGAAAAGTAAAAGGGTTCTGTGAGAAAATAGCAATATATTTTGCAACTAAAAACACACATGTACACACACTCACACACACAAATAAGAAACCCTGCTGCTCGAGCTTCACATGTACCTTTGATGTTGCCACTTTCATCCGTCCACCATTTTGAAATGACTCTTTCATAACCTTGTGCTTATTCTCTATTTTCTCTCATCTAAATCCCTTGAAGATTGAAAAGTCAGTCAAGTCGAGTGTGAGTGAGCGTAAGTCAAGAGATTGCCCCTGCTTTACAAATCATTCCAGTCTTCAGATGCCATTCAGGATCATTTATGTCTAAATGCTATAATGGGTTCTTTGGTGACAATTAGTCCCTTGAACCTGGAGACTTAATGCATCTCTGGGAATCTTTTCCTTAATATCATGATGTTGAGTCGAGGTTTCGAGGTTGAGTTTTGAAGCAACTTTGGCTAAGGTGTAGTTCATAATAATTGGAATACTGAGAATTCAATTTTTATGTAACTCTTTGAAAGCTGCCTATGATTTTCGTGTCCCGTGGCGGTTTTGCAGCATTCACCAACCACCAGCTTCCTTTGCTTTACACAGCCCTGCATTGATCTGTTTTCCTCAGATGTTGATCCCACAATATAAAACTTAGATTTTCTCAACAGCCGCCATAGATCAGAGAGCAAGGAGATGCGTCTTTCTCCTTTTTGATTCCTGTGCTGGCGATTTGAGGCTTAGATTGAAGTGAAGAGCTTTCAGCTGACAGCCCAGTCACACCAACTCGGCCCGAACGTCAGATACAAATCAGTCCCACATTCATCTCCCTCATACTGGCACCAGGCAGAAGCAGCAAAAGCACTGGAGTGGATTGACAGAGGGTTTTAAGTGTCACACACTCATCTGCCAGCAGTGTGTCTTAATTCCTTCAGGCAATGCCATCGTTGACGCTGAGGGCTTAAATCAGCAGTCTAACCTGCAGTTTAGCTCAGCCGTCGCACACCCCCAGCAGACAACATAATGTCTCAGTAAACACAGGGGGGAAATGGTGTGCTTGTGCATGACTTCAAGGATACGTGTGTGTGTGTGTGTGTGTGTGTGTGTGTGTGTCTGCCTGCGAGGCCTCAGCCAGCTCCAGTGCCTTGATTAGCAATAGAAAGGGTTTCATACTGCTTTGGAGAGGAATTCAGCACGAACTGTAATTAGGCAAATATCCATTAATACAGTGCTTAAGGCAGGTGTTGACTGAGACTGCATTAGCTAAGTGTCATCAAGTGGGAGGCTGTGTTTCTATCTGGATTAAGATGAAGTCATGTTGTGATAAGAAGCCACAGGTGGGTTTGGTATAAAGGCTCATACTGTAGATAGAAAGATGTGAGACAGAGCTTTCCACTGCACTACAGCGGCGATATAACGATTCTAGGCTACAGTAAATATAGAGATACAGAGACTAAAGATGGTTCTCCCCTCTGCATTTCTCTGTCCAGATCTTCATATTTGAAAACAACATCTACTACAGATCGACAGTAGACAGCCGAGCACTCCGCCTGGTATCCACTGGTAAAGAAGGAGTTGTCTTCAACGGCCTTGCTGACTGGTTGTATGAAGGTAAGACGACTACAAACACAGCCCAGGATGATATTGTGTCCATCATTGACCATGCTGCAAATAGTGGACCTTAGACAGAAGTCATTACTTGGTCACCTGAGCAATACATGTGATCACAGAACTTCTCATTTCAAAACCCATGGGCACTTACATGCTATTGTAAAACCCTTTGACTCTTCTTGGTAAGGCTTTGGAGCCTGGCAGGGATCTGCTACCATTCAGCCAGCATTAAGGTTGAGCAGTGATGTTGGGTGATAAGAGCTCAGAGAACCTTTTCTTTTCAGACCTTGCTTAGTGCTCGAGGGGCACTGTCGTGTAAAAACATTAAAAGGCCTTACCCGAACTGTCACAAAGCACACTATTGTCTAAAATATCATTGTAGGATTTCCCTTAAACCTGCATTAACTGATATGTGGTAACCTGAAGGCAGCAGAAACAAAGCTGTAAGCACAACACTGATATATTCGTATCTTTTAAATTGATACAGTGAATGTGTTAGCAAACACAGCAGACTGTTTTGTGCTGAGCAGGTAGTGTACAGTCGGTTTGAGAACAGTGAGACTGAAATGAAAGAGTAAAGCTTAGGGCCTGAAAACCAAAACAATAAGCTGAGAGAAGTTCAGTGCTCTGTAGATCTGACTGGAAATACCAAATATGGCGATAAGTCTCTGCAGGGTTTGTCACTACCACAAAGTAGCCATCTGATCCATTGTTGAAAAAAAATATTGATTCCAGCCTCCTTAATTAAATCTACGTTGCTCAGAGCAAAACCAAGACAAACCTCCCGGTACTCAAACGTATGTGTGTCCTTTTGGGCTAGTTGTCTACAAACCTTAGGACACATAGTGTATTTAAACAACTAAATTTAAAGACCATTTTAAATCCAACCTTGTGACACCACCCCCACCTGGAGGCGTGGTTGGATGTTTGTGAACATGATTCCATTTGAAAGATCACAGCTGGCTACGTTTCAGTGCCCTTCCTTCTCTAGACTTCCCATAGCTTGTCTTTGTGTTCAGGCAATTTTAATTAATTCATGTCTGCAGTGCTGCAGTCTCACTCAGCAGATGTTCAAAAGCCATCATACTTGTAATTAAATATGAGGCATTTTCTGATTACTGCATATGTGAGACAGACATTCCAATTACATACCACTTGGATATGGCTTTTGTTTACAGATGCACTGCCATGTTTGAGACTAGTTTCTCCACTGTGCATTCATTTATAATAAAATGTAGGTTTTTTGTTTAGTGAGTGAAGAATTGCTATAATTATTAATTTGGGATTTATTCTGATGGTGGTTTTGGTTTTGATAATAATTACAGTGTAATTTTATAATGTAATGCAAAATGCCAGTTATTATGAGAGGAATTCTGTTACAGTGCGTGAACTGCTTCAGGGTTGGCTCTAATCAGTTTTTCATTAATAGGATTATTTCTTTGTTGTAGACACAGAACATGACATGAAAGAAGTAATCCATTTTCAATGCCAAAGAAAGATTCTTCTTGCCATGTTTTCCTGCCATGTTTCATGGATTTATCAGTGGATAACAAAAACAGAGAGTATGCAGTTTTTGTCTTGTTCAGGTGAGACAGGTTTAGAAAGAGTAGTTTGAATATAGTTCAAGGTGAGGTTGCCTTGTTTCTCTCAGGCATTTAGTGTTCTGCAGTCAAACATCTTCAGCCTTGAGTGAGAGAATTTAAACTTTATTGTGAGCAGCAAATGTTTTAATCACAGTATTGTTAGTAGTCTGTTTTGAAGGAGTAAAATTGGTGATTTTAGGTGACTTCTAGTATCTGGAGCCACATATTCAATTAAAAAAAAAAAATTCTGCTGCATCTCTAAAACTCAAACATTTCCTTTAAAGTTACACTTACACAGCTTTACATTCTGGGAACCAGAACACGTTTACACATGTATGAAAGTGCCATGCATACATTAGAATTTGTTTTTTGCAAAAGATAAACTATATCATGCAGATATTGTTGAAATATTCAAACAAAAATGCCACATCAGTCAAATATTTTAGATGATGGACTGAAAACTTGTGTATCAGATCATTTTTCTGACATTGAGATCCATTTGACATTTGAAATACAGTCCTGTGGGTTTATTTTGCCCAATGCATGGCCCAAAAACAATAAACAAAACAATAATTATCTATGAAGCTTCGATGTTGGTCAGACCTTATGATTATTCCTCAGTTAGAACACGTCAATATACACGTGAGCTCTAACTTTGATCAAGAGATTAAAGATAGCCATGGGGATGAATGTTTCCTGTAGAGCAGTGCATTTGGAAGGGATGAAAGAAATGTGGGTTTCTGTCCGTGCATGTGCCCATTCCCCAGCTGATGCAGGTTTAGACGTCTGTATGTTCGCCTCATACAGCACTGACTGTCATACAGAGAACCTCACAGACGATCCACCCAAACGCTGACTCGTCAAAGTGGATGTGTGAGGGCAAGAAACACGAAACCATCTTTTTGTAGCATTGTTATTGGAGTTATCTTTTTACCATGTATATATTGCAGATATGCTGTTGATATTGAATGATAACAGAGGAATTGTCTTTAAAGAGCAACAGACCAGGAGTCTATTATTATTCTATAAAGGCTGACCTTTATAGAATAATGGATGAATTCCATGTGTGTTGTGCTTCCTGGGTTATAGAAGAAATTGTGCTGCACTGCAACAAACTAGTTGGCTTTAGAGTTAAAACTCAGTCAAATGTTGAGTATTCAATGCTGAATGGTGCCCTTTACCCTCTGTCACCGTATTCCACCAGGCTTCACCTTGTGCATTCACAGCAAAGTAAAAAAAATAATGATAGCCTGACTACATCAAAGATAACAAAATCACAAAGTACATCAAGGTTGAGCTGATTGATCATTTTTGTCAGGAAGAGGCTGGATCTCCACATGTAGGTACAGTAGAGCATGTACTGTGTGCTTTACATAGAGCTCTTCTGCCCCCTGCTGGACGACAGTCACTGCTGCTCATCGGGAGTGGTGAAGTGTTTATACTCTGAAATTGCAAGTGGAGCAAGTACAAAAGCTTTTCAAAATAATCAAATGTTTCTTGTGAGGAGGTATTTCTGCACTATTTGTGTTGATTTCTTCAAAAATGTCAGCTGCCTCAGTTATTGATCAAAGCCTAGTTTTAACTCGCAGGGAGTAAGGCTGTGTTTTCCACCACTGCCAACAAACCTTAAACAATGGAACCAGGCCTGGCAAAGAAAGCTGTATTTATATTGCGTTTTACAATGGTAGGGGGGATAAAAATCACCTGTACACAAGCAATCCTGGATGAATGAAGATAGCTACATTACTGATAACTACTGTAATAATATATCTATAGTGATTCATATAAATTGCCATTGTGTGATCTGTTTAACGTTTTTGGATTTCCAGCTGTCAAAACTGAATTTGAGTAATTAATTTATTTTTCCTCAGTGATAGTAAAGATAATGGGGACCATAAATCACACATGCTATAAATATTAAACTAGTGTGTCTGTTCAAATGGTGACATATTGGAGACGTCTTTATCAGTGTCAGAATATTAAGTACATATTAAACACCAACTATAATAGAAAAGCTGCAGACAGAGTAACGAAAACCTTTTTATGTGAAGCCTTTTAGGGACTTGATAGTGTCGTAGCTAAACATTTTAGGTGTCAGGAGCCAAACATTACATTTTTAAATGAATTTGACTATTTTTTCCCAGAATAACTTTAGGACGAAGTCAGTCAAAGTCAAGCTAGAATTTATTAATTTATTCTCTCCATAAACAGTATTCATTATACGGTGGGACAAATTGTGTTCCCTCTGTACTTCAGTGTACATATAATAAAAACAAACACAAGCATTCTTCACAGTGCCTGTTTTATCTGTTTTTTCTGTTTTACAGAGGAGATCCTGCAGACCCACATAGCCCACTGGTGGTCTCCAGACGGGCTGCGTCTGGCCTACATGACCATCAATGACACGCTTGTGCCAAAGATGGAAGTTCCCTTTTTTACAGGAACGCCTTACCCCGCCAGTTTGGAGTATCACTATCCAAAGGCAAGTCTCCAGCCACACAGTCTCACAACTATTCTTAAGTGGCTATAAGCGATATTTTTTACAATAATGTATCAACTGACAATGTGAAAGAGGTCATATGTAGTCAGAGGTGGGAAGTAAGTAGTTTTTAGGTATGTGTACATTACTTGACAACGTTGATGTAAGAGACTAAATACACAAAAGAGGGAGACTCAGCCCTAACTAAAGTTTCTTGCACAGACACAGCCGGTAGAAATGTCCTTCAGAGAAACCTGTTTTTCACTTCACTGAGTTCACTGAGTAAAGAATGTGTGTAATTTTGCCACCTCTGCTTTTAGCAATGAAACTACAGACAATTATCACATGAATCGACAGAGAGTTATAGCGAGTTTCATCTTATTATTTAGCGACTATGCTGTTTTGGTTCACTCTCACTGCTCTCTTAGTGTCATTTTTTGCAGGGGCGGATCTAGAGGGGTGGCATGGGGTGGTAGCTGCCACCCCTAACAAATGTCTGGTCACCTCAGCTGCCACCCTAGTTTGGTGTCAAATGCTGTCAAATTTAACACATTAATTTAGAAAACTGTCTTAAAAACAGAAATGAATATAATGATCTGTTTTGGCCATGGTTTAGACTAAGTGATAGGCTTAAGTTCAACAAAAAAAGACATGTATTTGAAAAAATGTCTGACAATTTGTGCCACATTGATGTAATGTGTTTGAGTTGAAATATCTTCATTTGGGGGCTTTTCTAAGCCAATGTTGATATATGTGAATGTTTGCGATTAAACATTCAACATATATCTATATTCTATATTTCTGTCTCCATGCCACCTTTTTGCCACTCACTGAAAATTTCTCTAGATGTGCCCCCACGTAGCTATATTCAGTGAAATACCTCTTAAAACCCCATTGTTCACTACCTGCTCATGACCAGGTTAGCAGCAGACAGACACAGTTAGTGACTAGCTGGTGAACAAAGTGGAGTATTTAACAGCTATAGAGCCGCATATTTCCCTCCGGAGTTGGTAGAGACCAAAAACCACACTAAAAGAGAGTGAATATTGGAGTTGCATTCGCCAGGTGGCCACAAAAAGCTAATAAATTAGAATGTTGCTCTGTAACTGCTGGACCTGTAGTAGTCCCAGTTTGTGCCTCTCATACATTAGTATACAGTCGGACTACAGAGGTAAGCATCTCTTTGTTTAGACTGGTTAGTTATCTTTTAGAGAAACTGATGGTTACCTTCTGCGATCCGAACTTATACTAATAATTACACAAACTGGGTCAACTGAATGTGTAAATAAGCACCCGGACATGTTGATGTTGTGATGCATTTAATTGTCTCTGAAGACAATTAAAAGACAATTCCACACTGTCTTAAACTGAAATCCAGTCTGGCCTATTTAATTTCCTGTTGGCCCTTGCAGGCTGGAGAGGAAAACCCTGTAGTGCACCTGTCAGTGGTGAGCCTCAACGGTCCCCTGCACACCGTGGTGATGAAGAAACCTGATGACCCTCGGATAGGGTGAGTGACAGACCAACGACGCATGTCTTTGTGTACAAAGTATCAGGCAACAAAACTAGCCCTGGAGCATTTTCTTAAGGTAGCTGAGACTGAGATGTCATGTGATGTATTCTCACCCTCTGGTTTTTCAGGAGGGAATATTATATCACCATGGTGAAATGGGCCACAAGCACCAAACTGGCTGTCAACTGGCTGAACAGAGCCCAGAACAACTCTATCCTGACACTGTGTGAAGCTACAACTGGAGTCTGTATTAAGGTGAAATCTGCTGTTACTGTATTTTGTGTTTGTATAAATCTGGTGTTATTCTGTGATTTTCATACTGTCAGCAAATCGCATGAAAAGACCAAACCCTAACAGGTATCACCTGTGTAGCTAAACCTGACATCACTTATTTGACTGTCTTCTTTTTCTATAGATCAAAATCTGTTAAAAACAATGACCCACACTGTTCAATTCTACATACACAGTTCTGCTGCTGCAAACACGCACTAGCTCTCCAAATCCACAGCTAAAAATAGTCCCCAACAAATTCAGTATTTAGTCCTGTTCAGGTAATGTTCGTTAAAAAATTACACACGCGTTGACTGTGACGAGTGAACAATAACTAGCACAGTACGGGCTTTCATCGTTCCATCTCATCCATTCTGCCTTTCACTTCCTGACTCGTTCTGAATGTTGAACGTCATAGACAGACTAAAAATGCCAGGATAAAATAAAAGCACCACATTATGTATAGTTACACTCTAAGAATCCATCTTTAAATAGTAATCTAGTACTCGTTTAATTCACTTCAGTTTTATTTATATAGTGCCAAATCATAAAAGCAGTTTTGTGAAATACTCACTCTCTTACCTTTCCATTTAATAGTCCATCGCATAACTCCAGTAAAAAGGCAAATTGTCATTTTTACACTTTTACACTTTGTTGTAGTAATAGTGTGATTTAGAGGTGCTGGTAGGTGTATTTTGTTACCTTTGGACAGAGCCAGGCTAGCTGTTTCTCCCTATTTCCAGTAATGCCAAGCTATGCTAACCAGTTTCTGGCTTTAGCCTTATATTAAACAGACCAATAAAAAACTGTATTAATCTTCTAACTGTCTGCCAGAAAGCAAATGAGCGTGTTTCCTAAAATGAGATTTCCATCTTTTGTAGGAACGAATGGGCTAAGGGCAGAGTGCCATCAACATTTTATGGAAGTCAGAAAGTATTTAAAGACCGACCAACACACTGTTGTTTTGTGTCTTTTCATATGATGTGTTGACAGAAACGTAAATATAGAATATCTCCGGACTGAACTTTAATTTTCATGTTATTTGTTACATTTTATGTTTGACTTATATTCTCATACTTGTTATTCCCAGAAACATGAGGATGAGAGTGAGAGCTGGCTGCACAGACAGGTACCTGATGAAAACACTGCCTCCCTGTTGTTGTGTAGCCGTTGGTAAAAAAACAGACTGTGTTTGCTTCGTGTGTCTGAGCTTGAACAAGTAAATAACAGGAAATCAAGAAGCCTTGCAGGCTCGTTTCGGGCTGCAAACTTCATTTACACATGCAGGTGTTTTTCTCTCCTCTCTGCAGAATGAAGCGCCGCTGTTTTCCCAAGACGGACACAAGTTCTTCTTCACCAGAGCAATCCCTCAGGGAGGGAGAGGAAAGTTTTTTCACATCTCTATGTCCACCTCTATGGTAAACAATTACATCATTATCCTTATAATATAGAATATTTGTGTTGAAGGATTTTGTCAAATGTGTTTAATGTTTAATTTTCTTCTAGCCTAACACTAGCACAGACATACTTCAGTCCCTGACCTCTGGAGACTGGGATGTCACCAGCATCTTGGCCTACAATCATGAAAGGAACCTCATGTAAGATATCCTGATGCTTTTGCATGCACATTCTTTTTTTAAAGCCAGTGCTACAAAATCCTTACTATGTTATTATTATTTTATATTTTCCAGATACTTTCTAAGCACAGAGGACGACCCCAAACGACGGCACTTGTACAGGTAGGATTTTATTATAGGTTACGAGTACTTCTGTTTTTACTGCAAGTGCTATTTAAGGTATTTAATGATACTTAACTCCCGTCCCACAGTGCTGACACAATCCCCCCATTCAACCGCTGCTGCCTGTCTTGTGAGTTCAACTGTGGATATGTGGACGTTTCATTCAGCCACAACATGCAGTACTTCTTACTATACTGTAAAGGTGAGCGTCCTTGACCTCGAATCCCTCAAGTCAAGGCTCTTTTCTATAACGTCAGACTGAGAGTGTTTTTACATCCCAGCACTCCTGAGAATGAAAGTCTTCTGTTCAGTAGAATGCGAAATTGAATTAGTGCCCCATGTCAGGTTGAGAGCTTATATCGAACTGGACATTAGCAGATAACCTCAAACCACTGCTGGATCCCTCTGATTAGCCACAGAAATGAACTGCATGCCAACAGTCATGCGAGCAATGCTGAGCTGCTGGCAGTGTGTGTGGCTTTCTTCTTTTAGTATTTTTCACATAAAAATGAGACCTAGTGGTTAGCTTTGTGTTGTTGTTGTGTTCCTCAGAGATAGTCTGTCATTGTTTTTTTTTGTTACTTTGCCCTAGTGGCTTCAACACTGGGGCAAAACATTTGCGGTTGCTATGGAGGTTGATTTGTTTAGGGGGCTCACTCCAGAGAGGAAAAGTGCCAGTGGCTTTCTTCATTAATTGGATCTTTGGAGAGTAGCTCCATTGTGAAATAATAAGCTGCTTCCCCATGGGACGGAAGTAGATTATTAACTAGAGCTGGCTGAGAGGGCTGTTTCTGAAGTCTGCTTAAGATGAGACAGGGAGATGCTTCTGGTGCAGAGAAAGATTGGGTTTCATAGGGTTCATTACTGGTATGGTTGAGGTATTTCAGCCTCTCGTCAGTGCCTTGTTACATGAAATTTAAATGATCTTGCTTATCAAATTAACCTCTATTGTATCTCTCCTGCTAACTTTTTTCTTTTCCCTGAATTGTTCTGTGTAGGTCCAAATGTACCAAGTGTGACTATCTATAGCACCGAGGACAAAGAGAGTGAGTGTCCTCCACCTGCTTCACCATGTTCAACAAACTGTGCTGAATTCTCCGCAAATACGTTGTCATTGATAAACAGATTTGTCAGTGAGGAATTGTAACAAACAAAACCTGTTCAATCTGTTTATTTTTAGAGGTGTTTGACGTGGAGTTGAATGAAAAGGTAACAAAAAAGTGCGATGAATTGCAGATGCCCAAAGTGGAGAACAAGACCATCATCATAGACGACTACAGTATGTGCCCATGCTCACGTCAAATGACCAGACACACTATTACCTATGTGTACATCCTAATGGCATCACACATCCCTTTAACCGTGTCCTATCTGTTGTAGCTCTGACAATGCAGATTCTAAAGCCAGCTGGATTCGTAGAGACAGCCCATTACCCCTTACTGCTGCTAGTGTAAGTATGAATACATCTGTTTTTATACCACAAAGCAAAAAATATCATATAATATATAACATTTCCCATAATGCAATTCAAAAGCGTCTTTTGCTGGATCTTGCCTGCCTGGTAAAAGTCTGTCATTAAAACTGCCCACAGTTTGTAATGTAGGCTATCTTTTAAGAAATAATAGTCTCAGAGATAACCCTGATAACAGATATTTTTGTATTTTGTATCGATTTATGTATGAAATCGTTTTCTTCCCCTTTAATATTTTTTTATGAAACCGATTGTTTGTTCTATGTCACAATTACTAAGGGTTCATGATGCAGAAGTTTCTTCTACTGATTTATTTGATAGGTTAGGTCAACTCTATGGTTGTTCTAATTTGTACATTTTTCATTTTCATGTCAAACCCTCTATGTCCACTTATGAAAAAACATCCCCTTAACAATCCCATCAAATATTAATCATCAAATATTAAATGTTTCCATCCTTAAAATGTCCAACATGGATGTGGTTTGTTAATTTGTTTGTCTGTATCCACAGAGACGGTACGCCCGGCGGGCAGATGGTGTCAGAGCAGTTCCGGGTGGACTGGGCCACAGTTCTGGTCAGCAGCTTCAGCACTATCGTCATTCGCTTTGACGGCCACGGCAGTGGCTTCCAGGGCACCAACTTTCTCCACAAAATCAGAAGGAAACTGGGGAAACTAGAGGAGAGGGACCAGCTGGAGGCACTCAGGTAAGACTTCTTCTGTGTGACAGTAGCCAAGGCCCCAAAACACTGGGTTTAATCAGTTTTCTTTCATTTTTAGGTTTATATCCAAAGAGCCTTACATCGACAAGACTCGAATGGGAGTTTATGGAAAGGTAAGGAGAGCACATGCTCAAAGAAGCTCCTGAGATTCATTTTTAATTTGGATTTCAGTTAACTTGCTTGCTTTTAAAGAGACACAGCAACTGCCTCACATGGGGATTATTATCATCAAGTGTAATTAATTAGACTTCTTGATGTTTATCTGTGGTCCCTCTTCCTTTGTTCAGGCTTATGGAGGATATTTAGCCACGATGCTTCTGAGCTCTGAGGAGTTTACCCAACTTAAATGTGGAACAGCAGTCTCCCCCATCACAGATTTCGAGTTATATGGTATACCTTTCCAGATATTTTTTTGTTATCTATGGATGCCTTAAAGATGTCAAGCTCTTGTGTAAAGGCTCCAATTTTTCTAACTCAGTTTTTCCTCTTTTCCAAATCACAGCATCTGCATTTTCAGAGCGATACCTCGGCCCAAAGACAGATTCCCGAGTATATATGGTAAAGTTTGAAAGTTTCAGTCTCTTTATGCTGTTTAACTGAAGTGGGCAGAGTTGTGGATCATCATTAAGAAGATGTTGATGACATAAATGGTTGAATTTCCTCTCTTTCTTTCCCTCAGATGGCAAATTTAGCACACAGAGCGGGTCAGCTTCTGCAGAAGCAGTATTTGATAATTCACCCAACTGCTGACGGTAACAGACTTATGTTTTATATAGTATTTCTCAATACTGCAGTGGGTCAAACGCTAACTACTTAAATGTGATCAGACCATAATGAATCACTTCTTCCTTATCTTCTCCACTGTCTCCACTACTACAGAAAAGGTTCACTTCCAGCACACGGCCAAATTTATCAATCATTTAATCAGCGAGAAGGCCAATTACACTCTACAGGTGAGCTGCAGTCTCTGAAATCACTGCTGCTGCAAATGTCCCTATAACTGTGATAGTCTATTAATATGTTACTGATATTATGGTGAGAGCTCTAATTTCTCAGAAGGAGATTATTCTAGTGCTGAAATGATTGATTTGATTAATCAACTTTTATGTTTTGATATATCATTTTATTTTAAAGGATAGGTTCACATTTCAAGTATTTCTTTAATCAACACTTAAATGCCCATGTGTACATTGAGACAGTTTATTGTTCACTGGCACTGTAATCATTCAGCCTCTCCATATTGGCTGTGAGTCGTGTAAGTAATGGGGGACAAAATCCACAAATTGTCTTTAAAAACATGTAAAATGTCTTTCAGATCAATATTATTGGCAAACCATTTTAATTCCAATAACAATGTTGTCGAAGTCGCTGATTCCAGCTATACAAATTTTGGATTGTTGGTCAGACAAGTAATCACCTTGCTTGGCTCTGGAAAATATGAATGGGCATTTCTCACATTGTATAATGTTATAATGGTTAATCAATTAACAAAAGAATAAAGAAAATGTCTTGATAATTAAAATATTGTTAGGAGCATCTGTATATAAATCCATGTCTGGGTATTTATCAACAGATCTACCCAGATGAGGGACACTTCCTTCACAGCGATGGGACACAGCAGCACCTGAGCCAATCCCTTGTCAACTTCTTTGAGGAGTGTTTCCGGGTGCCGGAGGTACTGACAGAAGACAAGCAGGAGGAGGACGACAGTTAAACCTCAGAGCAGCCCCTGGCCAGCTACTACTACAGCACAATATGCAACAGATCTTTCTAACCCAATCAACCCACACCACCTGCTGACCACTCTGGTTTTAGCTCCACTCCAAGTGCAGAACCTGCATGTGCAACGGGGCCTCAGCCTAAACCCCCTCTCCTGCTGCTGGCAAGGAAACCAGCCAGAAAGATGAAATAATTCTCAGATGTGAAACAGTCATATCTCCCTCTGCTATTGGAATATATGGACTAGCACTCCCTCTGGTGGACAAACAGAGGATAAACATAATGTCCATTGAGCAATGCGCCTCCATTCCAAACCAGGCACATTAATCGAGCGCTTTGCTGCACAAAATATCCCCTGTGAAGATCGTTATGTTGAGATTTCACTTTTGAGAGTTTCTGATTACCTTGCCGACCAACTTACTGATTATTGTGTTCATTAGTATGATTACTGCTACTTGTTTCTCAGATTTTCTCTGTTCAGTGTCGTGTCTATGAGTGGATGTCTGGCTGCATCAGTCTTTAGTTGCTTTACAAAACGAGGGCATAATGTTTAACTTGTGTTGTACTCCAAAAAACAGTGTCTATACAAAAATGGTATGAAATCACATTTTCCCTCCTCATATTTCTGAATTGAACTCTTGTTCTTTTAGTCACTGTGCCTTACTGTGGGTGAAATCTTCATGTTAGGAGCCCACATCACGCTGAAAATCAGTAAATATGGATAGGCCTTGGATGAACTGTGTATTCCATTGATAACTCAAAACCAGATCATGAATTAATTTTGCTGAAACGATAGCCAGTTATTATTGGGGGAAGTTTAAATCACAAGGTATGGCACATTTTATCTCAACTGATAAAATAATTGTATGTCTGCTTGAAAGATGGTATTATACTGACAAAAATGTAGTTTGCAAATACCGTTCTTGATATTTACCTTCCAAACTGGCATACTGGTGAATTAACTATGCTGAACTTTCATTATTTTGTGAATTACTTTGTGTGTTAAATGGCTTGACTCTCTCCCCATGTCACTTCTATCAGTATTGTCAGTGGTTTCTAGTCAGCTGATGTACAAAGTGTATAAATCTTATATTGTTTAGGTCTTTATGTTGTATGTGCAACTTGTATATAAAGCATTTTGAAATGTATCTTATAGTTGGCCTTATTTACTTTACATCACTTTGGTGTGTAACCAACAAAGTATGTGACTGCCCTCTAGTGTACAGCAGAAGTATTGCAGTACCATTGAGGGCCGAGATTTTTGTACTTCAAGGAAGGCTGTGGAAGCAAGTAACTAAATAAGTGATAGGCCTTTTTCACGGCAGGCATTTAAACTTCATCACAGGTGTTACTAATAACATTAACAATGGCTTAGAGTGTCCGAGTATATTGTGACAGTGACCCAGCAGGCACAAAAGCAGGACCCTAAAAACTGAAGCAGCTAAATGGAATTCAGCCATCGTTAACTTTATCAGTTTCACCGGTGCTTTTCCTACTGTGACATCTCAAACTTAAAATGTATTAAATGTCACGACTCAATATTCAAACACCACTAAATGATATATAGCAATAAAATGTTTTACTTTGAAACTCACTCATCTGAATTCCTGCTTCAATTCAAGTTTCTTTTAAGTGGCACAAATAAAAGAAAGTTGAATATTTTTTTCAGGGTCAGAAATTCCCACAATTAAAATGTCCAGTGTTCAAAAACTGTACTTAACAATTAAAAATGCTAATTTTTTTTTTTAAAGATATGTTTTGGGCTTTTAATGTCTTTAAATGATATTCAAAGCAGAAGAGTGACAGGAAAGAGTGAGAAAGAGGATGACACACAGCAAAGAGCTGCAGGTTGGAGTCCAATGCATGGTCTAAAAAGTGTTCAGTATCCAACTAAAGGTTCTAATGTTTAACAACACTGAATTTAATTAGGTTTTTTAAAAACACTAACCAACAGAATAATATTCTTTTGTGAAAACAGATCTGTGACTTAAACAAAAACAGTGTCAAAATAGCCACATTAAATTTAATCTGATTCAATATTGCCAGAAAATAAGTCTTCAAAACTTGTTTCATGTTGTATCACTCTCATGAAGTTGAATTTTCTGACTGAATTTATGAACCAGAAAAAAATCTTAATTCTTAATTAAGTTATTTGATCACATATACTCCTGTGATACTTTTCTGTAAAATGCTGTAAAAAAACAAACAAAAAAACATACATGACCATTTGCCATTGACAAAATTTATTTCCAGTGTTTCAGGAGTCTGTGCACGCCCCTCTAACAATCAGAGGAACACAGCATTGGTACAAACGGTCCAGCTCAATGAAGTGTATCCTCATGCAGAGACCTCTCTCCACAGAGGTACCAACCTGCCCACCCAATCACTGACTATCCACACAGGCCACATGAGCATGAGCATCATCCTCATCATCATCATCATCATCATCATCATCATCATCATCATCTCACAATACTGTACTTAATCCTGCAATCTGATGGAAATGAAAAGTAAAGCAGCTAAAACATGGCATTTATATGTACATTTAAGTTACTTATTTTACAACGAATATTTAAAATTCAAGTTCTGTTAAAATCAAAAATGGAAAAACGAGAAGAAAAAAAAAATGTATAAAACATGTTAAGACCAGAGTGGAATGCCTCAGGAATGGAAGCTCGGCATTTTGTTACATAACCTTGTAGAATGACTGAGAGTCGACAATAAAAATGTCATTCACAGTAACATCTTCGTGTGTCTCAACAAAGACAATATGGCACCCTTAACATTTCATTGTGAGGCACTTCCTATTGTGAAGAAACATGATTTTCTGATTTGATTACCCATTTTCTTTTTCTTATAACTTCCTCTTTGCAATCTACCATCAGTCACTGACAGATGTGTTAACACGAACACTAAAACACAGCATAACATTTTGCATCAGAGGGATGTTGTTCACTGCTCTTTTTAAACCACATAACCGGGATGAATAAGAACTCTATTTCCATTTTGCATAAGTCCAGTGTCTCCTCATCACCTTTGTACCTTTTGGAAAAGGCCCATTTGACAGCAGAGAGCTTGTAGGCAGTCCACACACACAAGCTGTACCAAAACACAATTCAAGTACACAGAAAAATAGGGATATGTACACTTTAGAGTGAAACACAAGCATCTAAAGCTTTTAGTCAGTATTACAGCAAGCACGTCTGTACATTCTTCATTTGGTTACCGAGAGACTCACTGACTTTGAACAGCGTAACTTTCTTTACACAAAAATAGTTCCTCTGCAATACTAAAAACCTGAACTTTTTACTACTTCCTATTCATTCTAAAAGTCAGTTCATCCTTAAAGCCACTTAGCTAAACCTTTAAACTTAACTCGAGTGTCACTGTTCACACTTCCTTGCACAGACTTCACAGGCTCATTGTTTCATGAGCAACAGATCCTCTCAGTCTTCAGCATAACAGGGATTTGTATTAGGCCGGAGGGAATCCTCCTGCTGAGCCATCCCAAAGTCATTTGTCATTTTTTAGAAAAAAAAAAAGAAATTAAAAGATATAAAAACAACATTTTGTTTCATGCCTTCTCCATGAGCAAGATCACTGATCCCTGTGTGCAGTAATTCTCTTTTCACAAGCACACACACCAGTTAGAGACACACACTCCAGACATTTTTTGTACAACATGCTCATTCACTAACATTTGTCACACAACAGACATTATACTGACAGACTCCCAAGTACGTACACATCTCACAGACGGAGAACATACACAGTCACGCACGTCCAACACTTCTCACAGGTACTGATAGAAGCGTGAATGGACCACCTGGGAACTTGTGAGTTTATGTGGGTGAGCGGTGGCCGAAAGGCTCAGATTTTTACTCTGGGGGACGTCCCCATTCAACACCTCAGCTGGACGATGTGGGAGTTCAGAAGAGGACGAGGCTCCAAGGTTCTGTTCAGAGAGGTCCAGGCTGACCTCGGGATTGCTGGTGCGGTGGCGCTCACGGGCAATCCAGTCTCTGATGGAGAAGTCTTGAGAGCTGCACTTTGGCTTCAGCTGGTCCACAGCTGACAGCTCAGACCGAGAGCCTGAACCAATGCCGACCGGCCAGTCTCCCAAAACAGACAGCTCTGCAAAGTCCCTCTGACCGCCCATGGTATGTCTGCGTCTGATGTTCTTCTTCTTGCTGCGGCCCTCCGGGGAACGGCTCCTCTGGCTGCCCACACCAAACATGTCATCCACAGACATTCGCAGACGCACCTTCAGTCTGTCTGTGATCTTCAGCTTCCACGCAGGCTCTGCTTTATCTAATTCGCTACGAGATGAGGAGCTGAGGCTGCCTGTGGAGCGGCCCTTGACTGACCCCAACACACGCGACAGTCTGTTGGAATCTTTATCGCTCCAAGCTCCATCCAGCGAAGACTCGCTGTTGGTTTTCTGTTGAGCAGCTTTCTTTCTGGAGAGCGTATCGCACTCGATGAGTCTGTGGGAGGGGAGGGGTCGAGGAGCTTCCTGCAGTTCTCGCTGATCAGTTTTTCTGACTGTAAACACAGACAGGTCACTCTCACTGTCCGTCTCCATTGGCCTTCCCTCGCTGATGAGCTCACTTCTCTCGTCATCTGCATCATCTCCGCCCCTGCTCTCTGCCACAGACTGCACTTCAGGACTGAGGGTGCTGAGCTCAGCTCCAGTCAGGAACGTCATGGAAGAGGTGGTGGAGTAGTCGGAGGTGATGGAGCAAACCTCTGCTCCCAGCCCGCTGGCGCATGTTTCTGGACTCAGAGCCACTGTCCTGCCTCGCCTTACTCTGGGCACTGACGCCTGAGAGCTGGTGCTGTTCATCGTACCGAGGTCAGACACGGTGTCGTCGTAGTTGGAAGGCGGGTCTGAGAGAGAAGACTGGTGAGCCATTGGCATGCGGTAGCTGAGGTTTGGGGAATGGGAGGGTGAGGCGTAGGGGGAGCCGGTCTGAAGTACGGAAGAAATGTGGTCTGGAGGCAAGGAGGGAGAGGGCTGCGATATCAGGCTGCTACAGAGAGACACTTTCCTGCTGGTATTGTCAAGCTGTTCCTCTGAGCTGTTCCTGTGCTTCTCTTTCTCGCTGATTTCATCCGTCTCCCCCTCCTCCTCGGTCCGGCTGTCTGGGGACCACAGAGTCTGCTGCTGGTTCTCCACTGGGAGCTCCTTCTTGGTGAAAACAGCATCCAGGTCGTCGTCTGAACTACTGGGATGACCTTTGTCCTTGGGCTTTTTGCGCTTACGGCTGGCGAAGAAGGAGGAGCGCAGCATCTCTTTGCTACACTGATCCTTCCCTGACCCCCACAAGCCCTGCTGACAGAACCAAAACAGCATTAAATACTCATCAAGTCAAGACAAGAATATAAAAAAAACAGTAACAACGATTTAAGTGATTTATGTGATACGCAACAAAATAAGAGAACATTACCTTTGATTTGGAGGAGTCACTACATGCTGAATCTGTATTTAAGAGAAGAGAGTCATTAGTAAAAGTCTGCCAACCCTCAACAAACAGTCAACAAGATAAAGAAAGAGAAAAGGCAGATTAAAAGTTTGCTCAGAGTGAAACTGACACGTGATGAGTATAATGAGAGCAGCTGAATGAAAGCAGATGACACACTTTCGGCTCAGAGAGAAGGAGAGACAGCAGGACAAGTAACCACACTAAGCAGTATATGGAAACGTGTAGAAAGCGTCAGACGAGGCCTGAGATGAAGGATGAGAAGAAAGTAAGTGAAAACCCAGCAGTAAACCAAGACACAGAAAGCAGCTCATGCTCATGTATCGATGGATCGACGGCACATCACGGACAAACACATCAGTCACAGAGCATCACATGTAGCCACCAACCAGCTGTGGGCATTCTTTCCCAACTCAAAGACATCACAGAGGAGAGGGAGGGATGAGTTTTGGTCTGACTGAGAGACTTAAGGGGCCTGAGCTGAACAGATCAGTGAGTGTGTGTCGTGGTTGATACAGCTGGCGCAGGCAAGCCTTAGTATAACGGAAGGATTGCTCTTACTATAAAGCTAGATTAACTCCGGTGGAGCCCTTTAACATGAAGCCTGTCATTCTCAACAACATAAAAGGCAAAACAAAGAGTTCACAAAATGTTCTTATCTCACTTTGCAAAAAGAGAAAACACGCAAACTGCAGCTAATAAAAGATAAGCAGACCAATAGCCCATTTCGACCCAATAATTACAGGAACTTCAGAGCCACAAGAACCAAACTAAGCAACACTTTGAAGCATTTCCATCTCTGTATCTGACAAACCCTGGAAAAAACTATGGCGGTGTTTGAGATACAATTCATCATGTAGTTACTCTGCAGGTCTACACATTTATTCATTTGCATACCAGTGCCAGAGGTGAAAAAGAAGAGTACAGAGCACTTTTAGACTCATCTGAAACATCAGACAATAAATGCTTGACCCTAATGTGATCAACTGCTTCCTTATTGTTTGAATAAAGCTGTAGGCAACCCTCTGCACTGCAAACTTGCCCCCGATAGTTCAAGGGCCATCAGACAGTGCTACTCCTGGAGCAGTATTTTACAACAAGAACTATGGTAAAGAAACTAAATTTAGCCATTGGAGTCTCCGATTGAAACATTCTTTAGTTCTCAAAATTGTTCCTGGGCACCTAAGGAGTTCCTGTGGTGGAAATGGGCTATATGATGTAGTCCATGTTCAAAATGTCAGTGTATAGCACAAGGTTGGGTAGGGAGACAGTGTGAGGGAGGGGTTTGTGATTGATGCATGTATTCTATATTATGTAACAGTAGGAGATGTGTGGCAATGTTTGTCTGTAGTTGATAATGTGATGTTTTCAATGTTGAATGAAGACAAAGATTTTGAAATAAGGACATCACAGGCAACAAATCAAACAAAAAGACACAAGAGGAGACACCTTAAACAAAAAAAACTACCTGTCGCGGCAAATACCACTACATCTACATGCTTGGAGTCCCGCCCAGTGCTATTTGTCTGCATGTGTGCCTCTGCATCAACAAGCAACTACATATTTATCGATCTGGCCCGTGGTTGTATGTGTGGGATTGTTTTGAGTGTAAACGCATGTGTGCTGGGGAAACATCCAGCTCAGTCCCATCACTACGACCCCACCCCTCAGACATCATGACAGATTATGCCACATGACCGGGAGAGAACCTGAGGTTGACCGTACCATGCTACTTGTCCTTGCGATCAGCTTTAGAGACAACAAGAGACAGCAGAAGGGCTTTCAGACAAAGTACAGCAGCATCGCTCTGTATGCCCTCAATTTAGGGTATTGGTTTAATTATGAGACGTGCACACCACAGGAAAAATGACAAACATCGACTTCTCTTTCTTTCTTTTTTATCTTTTTTCCTCCTTTCGCCCAAATTTAAAAGAGCTGCGGGTTTCTGCAGACTAGGCAGCTACACTGGGCACAACACTCGTCCTTCTTCCTACAGTCCCAGCTGTCCATCACTGACAAAACAGAGTCCATCAGTGACATCATCGAGTGATAGACGCCGCCCACTTGGCCTGTGTCAAGATTGGGTAATGTGTGAGTGCTGGACAGGGATAAGGGAGAAAAACAACACACTACACACAGAAGGGCAGAGGTCAGAAGGGTTAAAACTTCCATCGTTTCTTTTTGTCTGTTAGGTTTTCTTTGGGAAAGAACATGCCGGGATTGTGTGAGAGACGAGGAGGAGGGGAAGAAAAGAACTGAAAGAAAAGGAGTCGTCGTCTCAACACAGGTAAAGCACAGGGAGAAAAAATGACTTGAGCAAGAGGAAATAAAGAGTAAAGCAAACAAATGAACGAAAATAAAACTTGAGGACAATTTCATCTCTTTGGGCAAAAAAAGGTCAACATTGAAACAAAACAGACTTTTATCCAAAAACAAGTAAATTAATAAAAAAGGCTCAACATAGTGCAATTTATTTTTCAACAATTTTCCAATAGTTTGATCATAAAATATATTAAATTGAAAAATTACTGAAAAAGCTTGCTTTAAAAGAAACAGAAACAAAATTTGGTAGACTGGTTTTTGCTCAAAGCATTTAAAATTATGGAAAAAAAGGCATGATGTTCATTGTCTTAGCCTTAAAAATGTACACAATCTTAATCTTAAAATAAGCCTATAGCACAAATATACACTTTAATCTACTGTAATAATATTAATGAAATACATTATTGCTGCCATGATCATATATTTGCTGTTGTGATGCTGGGGTGCTGCTCCTAAAACAAAACTCTCTCAGATTTACCTGAGACTTCGCCCGGTGAAGCTGCGGTCCGTCCAATGTTGGAGAGCAGGTGGTCGATATTGGGCACAGGCTGAGACTGCACTGTGCTTTCCTGCTCAGCTGTGGTCTGCAGCCACACATGGAGGGAATAACACAGTTTGGACAAGAATAGAAGAGAAAGCAGAGAGAAGATAAGTGATTGAACACAATGCATAAAAAGGGAAAAAAGCTAACCACAGGGTGCATTCATTGATGAACTACAATGATTATAAATTCTTGAGAAAAATATCTGGCTCCTTAGCTGCTAAGTGCTCCATTATATTCACCAGCTACTTGTGCTGAACAGATAGTGTACAGTGAGTTTATCTGATTTTTCACTGAAAACAGATACCCGCTGCTGCTGGCAACAACACTGATGAGAGCAGTGAGACTGAACCATAACAATAAAGTTGTGGGCCTTAAAACCAAAACAATGTGCTGAGAGACGCTAAAAGTCATTTAAGCCATTGCTCATACAGAAATATTGATTAGTGCAGCTTTAAATATAAATATGTTTAAACTAAACAGCATAAAAATAAGATTATCAACAAAGGAGAAAGAGAGAAAAAAAAAGAATTGCCACATACAACTGGGTCCTCATCACAGTCATCAGTGAAGAACCAGTCAAATTGCTGGATAAGGTTCTCAACTATCTTGCACTGGTCCGGCATGTGATTGACCATGTTGGCCATGTTGTCCTCAGAGGTTCTGACCAGCGTTGGACCAAACACAATCGCCAGGTTACGAGGCTCCATCTAAACAGAGGAGGTTAGGACAAATCAGGTTTAATGAAATAATCCTCAAAGGGACGGTGGATTTATGAAGGATTTGAGGGTGTCACCTAATGACATTAACACTGACAGATCCTGTCAACTACTGTACCTTGTTCTTTTCACAGTTTTCAGAAACCTTCTTAAGGTGAGCACAAAGGAATTTCAGAGTTTCAAAGTGATGATCAGGTAATTCCTGGATCTGCAAGAATTGACAAAAAAAAAAAAGGGACAGGATTTCAGAATTAACAGTATGCCTGGATGTAATGTTTTCAATTAAACTCAGATTTTATACTCACCAGCCTCTTAAGCTCCTTTAATCTCTCCACAGAGTGTTCTGTTCTGTTGGCTTCAATAAAATCAGCATACTTTTCTGTGAATAGAGGAAAACCACTTAGAACTGCAAAAAGAAGACTCCAGAGACAATCCAACGTTACTCCAGTTTGTGTTTGCAATATCTTCATCAAGACTTTCAGTGTACTAAAGATCTCACCATTTGTAAAAAGAGGTTCTGGAAGTTTTCGAAAAAAGGACTTCAGCAAACTACTGATGACATTAAGGTCCCGCCATTTCTACAGAGAAGTGAAAGGTTAGGAGAGCATTATGTTAAAGAAGTACTTAAGAGTACAAATCTGTCACTGCTAAATTATGTTGTCAATAAAGTGGCACACTGTACTACGCAAACCAACTGTCAGTCACTCACGTCTTCCTGGATGTCGATGTCAGTCATGCCTTTGCTGTTGAGCTCCTCTTGCATGCTGGAGATGGCAGCATTGTTGCCAGGCACCCTGTAGATTCCTGTGTACTCCAGACCTCTCTCTTCCACGACATTACAGCACACCTCCACTATCAGAGGAACAAACTGCACAACACACAACAGGAAGACATTAGATATGACAAATCACTGACTATGAACATTTATCAAAAACCTCAAAACTGTTTGGATGAACACAGATGTTCAGATGTTGTACACATTAGTACAACACACAACTACAACGCAAGAATTAGTGACCTCTTTGGTTGACAAGTTGATGCAAAATCAATATCTTATGTGTATGAAAGAAATGTGCTTCTCACATCATCTGAATGCTAAACTGCACAGCATTTTCATTCAGATACATTAAGAGGGATTGAGACTCACCCTGTTAGTTTGTGCAGGTGGACAGTCATCAAGTCGCACCCCGAAAGTGACCCCAGCTGGAGTCTTTTTCTCAAAGGGCTTCCTCATGATGCCTGCAATGCCAATTTTCCAAGCAGCTCTGTCTCGTGGTGGACTGGAGTCATCTGACAGAGTAAACGCATATATGCACACATAAATTAGCCATCTGAAGGTAGAAATGTTCTCTAACCACACTAAATGAAGGAGGTGTCTTTACCTTTGAGTGCCCTCCTCTCCTCCCCTGTTTTGGGTGAATGAGGGCTGTGGATTTTGCCATCTGTTTTACCTCCCAGGAAGGCTTGTTTGATGCTGAGGGACTGGCGGGAGGTTTTAGGGGAAGGTTCAGACCTGCTGCTGGGTGCACTGATTCAGACAAATGGCAAAAGACACATATATACACAAATATTAACATTAGGTTGGCATAGAATTAAAATGGGTAGATATTTGGTTGAGTACTATGGTTGAGCCCCAGGGGGCAATGTGGAGTCCTGCATACCTCATCATGTTGTATTCTTTGATCTTTCGACTGATCAAGTCCTGACTTGTTACAGCAGCATTCTGTAATGACAACAGAAATAGATTAAGAACAGCCATTAAATAAAGTTTACCATACATTAAATGCAGGATAATTTAGATTTCTATGATCAAACAATTGTTAATTACTCAATATTGTTTGTAAATCCAACAATCAAGTCAGTGATACATAAATACAAATTCTCTAACAATGTCAATAATAACTGTAAGTTTAAAACTTATACAGGGTGGCAATCAGGAAATAATCCCTTGTATGATAAAGTGCTTGACTATCTGGGACACAGCCCAGAGATAAGAAACTGAAGGTAAACTGCAGACAGGCCACTGTACAAATGACACAGTTTGCCATTTGCGTCAGCCACCCTCTCAACCCACAAGAGAATTTTTTAAAAAAAGGAAAAAGAAAAAAGAGAACTAAGTCTGCCTATATAGCCTAAAACCCCAAGTCATGACAAAGAAAAAATAACATTTAAAAAGGCCTGACGTTAACAAGAATGCAGTCTGATTACAGACATGATTAGGAAACATGCTTATTTAATATTATGATTGTATTTAATGTTTTGATTAGTGGTCAAGATGGTCTATACTGATAACAGGGGCAGTATTACTGGGCAGTTCCACTACAACAAGTATCTCAATATGAACACTTTATTTTTCCACGTTTCCAATCCTACCTAATCATATGCTGCCAGACCTCCATCTCAGATACCGGAATGAATTCTTGCCAGAAGATATCATTTGACAAGGTCTTGATGAAAGGCAGCTTACTGATTGGCTCTCAGTCTGAAATCGAATTCTCCCCCCTCACACCCTGAGAGTGCCACCTGTGTTTTTTTGTTCTGCCCAGGCAGACCAAGTTTCCAATGACACCTTATTTTAGCTTTTGTTTGGCATTTTATAAATAAAGGCTGTAATCCTTTCCATCTCTCCGACGCCCTTATTGTGTTTTATTCAAAAACAGACTTTGGTTCACTTTGTTGTTAGCCTGATGGGTGTGTCTGTTATTTCTTTCAAAACTATAGTGAAGTCTGATCTAAACTTGCTTGTTTTTCTTGTAACCGTGAACAACTGACCGCAAGTGCTATGCTTTGCCCTGATGGCATTTTACCAGATGGAGTGATGATGTCTGTGTCCTTCTGGGACTTTAGGACTTCTGACAGATGTGTTTAATTTTTTCCAGCCCTCCATCATTTTAGCTGGAGGTGAGGTTACGAGAGATCATCATGTGGTTGTAATCTTGACTTGGCTATGCAACATGAGTCTTGCTAGTACACACCTCTTCATCTGGGTTACTGTTATCCTGAATGACTCGGATCCAAGTCAGCATGTCGTCCCTCCCTTCGGCCTGGAACAAATACTCGCAGTCGGAGGTGGTGAGTCGCAGCACGTTCTTGCGTCTTGTGTCGCTGTAGGAGATGTCAATCAGGCAGGCCTTGATGCTGATTCGCAGTGGGTCCTCGTCAGATTGCACTGAAGCATGAGACAGTGCATCCTTCCTGTCTTTGTAGAGGGTGAGGGTGTGACCTTGTAAAACAGCATACATCTGCTTCCACGATCTCATTCCTCCACCAACACGCTACAGAGACAGAGAGACAGAGAAGGAGAAATAATTACACATCAAAACATGAATGATATATACAGCTGTTAAATCAAAGCATAAGTGCACAAGCATACCTTGTTTTTATCTGTAGTAAGTTGCCTAAAATTGAGCAACCCTTCCTTGGAAGAATCGGCAAAGATATCTGAAGAAGAATCCCTTCGAGATCCAGAATCCCCAGAAGATTTATGCCCGTCCAGAGCCTGAAACACAGGGAGAGAGAGAGGGAGAGAAGATGATGCAACAAAGATCTCTACCAGGACATCCCAATATCTAAAACATTGGTGTCACAAAACACTTCACGAGAAAGCCGGTGAAGGTAAACTGACCATCAATGCCCGTCTGACTATAAACTGAACCAAAACATATCACACACCATTTCAAGGAAAGGTGTTCTTTAAATTCAGAAAACCTGTAGGTTATGTTATAAAAATAGCACACTTCAACAAGCAACAAGTTCTATATTCTGACTGGTTTTACACCTAACAACCTATATTCACATTTTTGTTCCAAGTAAGATTCATTCACATTATATCTACATCTGTAAAATGTGGACTGGCAATAGTAATCTTAGTTCCTCAGTTATGCTCAAAACAAACCTGGATATCATTTCTCTTTCTGTTAGTCTCGTTGGGTCTGTAAAATTTTGGGAAAGTACAGAATTTCTATACAGTACGAGGAAAAATCCTTAAATTTAAAGTGGCCATCGGGTTGTTACAGCCATCAAATCTTACTTAAATCCAATGTGTATTTGGTTACACATTGATTTATACTTTCATATGTGTTTATAGATGGCTATATGGTCATTTTAGAGGCATTACAAAATGGACCCATTTATAAAGTATTGGACCAATATTATAGGATAATATCAAAAAATAATAAATGCTAAGTCGCATAATAACATAAAAAAGTCTAGTATCTTAGTTCCTCACCTTTCTCAGCCCCCTGAAACTGGGCATATGCTTACTGGAAGACCTCCTAAATAAATGCAAGAACAGAAAAAGGCATATTTCAAGTCAGAGACAAGATCAGACAGATCCATATCCGAAGACAAATTAGGACAAAAAATAGCCAAATCTAAGTATGCACTCACTCTCTGCCCTCCTCCTGGTAGTTATCCAGACCCTCATCGTAGGATTTGGACCGCTCTGTTTTGCTGGCTGTTTCAGACTCTAGCAAAGCACTTCTCAGGGATTCTTTACAGTGATAAAAAAAAGGAAATTATATTGTTATTTATAAATCAATTTATGAGTGTTAATGAGGGTCACATTAAGCTCTCAGGGGTAGCCTTGGTCTGAAACTGTGGTCTAAATGAATGTTAAAGAAAAAACTGTTAAAATATTTCAACAATAACAGCATGCACTAGATTAAGGTTGTTCACCTGTATTTGCTGAGCATGTGAATGTAATTTAAAGAGTAACTAAACACTACACCAAAATGTTTCTAGAGCTAAAACAATGAGTTGATTAGTTGATTGATGGAAAGTCAATACAGTTCTTTCCACAAGGACTTCTGTGGAGCAAAGCCTTGACTGACATATCCATCACCCAGCCAACCAAATGCTGTTTACCTTGGTCATGTGACAGCTGACGGCGAATAGGAGGGCACGGTGAGCCCGGACTGGATGGACCTGTAGTTATGGATGGTGCAACAGATATCACAGCGGAGGGTGGAATAGGAGGAGCCTCCCGGTCGACACTGGGGCTGATTGGCTCATCTATGATGACAATATTCAGAGTGAGCAAAAAGATGAAATACAGCTTTTGTTCTATATTTCCATATTATGTCTCTGACTACATGAATGCTGAATGTTTACCTTTATATTTATATTTAAGGTGTATAAGATCAAAGACAACATTTGTTGGATTTAGGAAAAATTAAAAACATAAAAACACAACAAAAAAGACAAGCCACGCTACAGCTGAGACTCAGAACACATCATCTTCTGACATGTTTTTTGAGAGAGAAGGAAGTTCTTAACTCTTTAATGCCACCCACTTCTGGCACTTCAAGCCTGAAACAGCTCGGAGTACAAAGCTGCTCTCTGCAGCCGAGGGGGTTTTGGAGCTAAATTTAAAAGCAACTGTCCTAGTTCCAGCCTGTACCCAACTTTGAAACGGGGCAAAGGAAAAAGGATGTCACCATCTCCCTAAAAGGCCTGTAGGGGCTACCTTACTAAGGCTCTGCCCATTACTGATGAACTTATTTAGTAGAAACAACTTTTAAGTCTTCCGTCTATATCTACTCTCTCCTAAATATAAAATGACCAATTTCTTTGCTACACGTACACAGTTCATTTAAGTCCATGAAAACCCTAAGAACATAAACTCAAATACATGCAGTGTACTTTTGCATATGAGGCACAGATACATCAAAAAGAACACCCAAGGTTTCTTCAGCTGCTGGTTTAATGCTCACTCTCCTGACAGGCCATACATCAGGCAGCTTGCTATATGAAAAGCCTAGGAGCTTTGCCCCAGGCCCAAACTGCTCATCAGCAACAACATGAAGCAGTCAAGACATGCTCATTCTCTAGGTCCTATCCACATTACGACTACATCAGATATTATCACTCTCACTGTACATAGATAGCGCATTTGCTGTTCCTCCAAGACTCTCGCACACTGCTACTAAAAGAGCAGTATGTGAAAGGTCAAAAAGTGCATAGCTGCAAATATTTATTCAAATTAACAAACAAAAATACCAGCCATTGCCATCTAATAAAAATATATAATATGAAAAATGATGGATTGAGCAATAGGGCCAACTAAGGCCTGGACCAATGGGCTTTCAAATAGGCCATTGATGGAGGCCGAGCAGCTTACACAATCAGGGCACTGTTCTCCTGGGCTGAGGCACCAGGCCCAGAATGGTTGGCGTTGCGGCATCATCACCGTCACTGCCTGCTTTGTCTGCACCTGGCCTGTCAGGCCTCCTTTAACAACCGAAATTACATGGACGACTAATGGAACTGCGGAAACACTGTTGGAAAACCACAAGTGTAGTGACCTCAGTGATACTCTGTACACCCAATTGAAATGGTCACATCGTCCCTTGATTTAAGACCATAAAAGTTAAAAAAATTGTGATGGTGGGTCACAAAACCTGAAGTAAGAAAAAGTGCAATAAGCATAACTTCAAAATTGAAAATTAACAATTTTTATCGCGAGATTAACGTTCTTTTTGGCCTAGCAAACTTTGTAGTTTTTTTCACATGCTGTTGCAACAACTAGTAACGTTAGAAAAACTACAAAACCACACCGGATCTAGCTAGACCGGAAACAAAACAACAGGCACGCCGCACACACTTGTTTAAGAGTAGTAGACGCCGAAATGGATGCCAATAATATTCTGAATGGAAAGTTTACTTTTAAAGACTTGCCAAATGGTTCCATTGACAAGACCAAAGTGATCTGTGTGTTTTGTCGTTGTGAACTGAGCTATCATCGCAGCACGTCCAGTCTGAAATACCACTTGATAGCCAAGCACACAGCTGATGCAAATTCTCCGCCCCCTCGTCAAAGCCAGGCGACAATGGATGATTTTTCAATAAAAACAACATTTGCACAAAGCAAGCCGATCCACTTTTCCATGTTGATATGAACATTAAAATGAGAAAAAATAATGGGACAAAAAGAAATCAAGGGACATTTAGAATAGATAAAAATGTGTGATTAATTGCGAGTTAACTATGATATTAATGCGATTAAATATTTTAATCGTTTGACAGCACTAATATATATATATTTTAAAAAAAACTTTTCACAGTTCAACAGCACCACAAACTACAATCAGTTTCACCTTCATGAAGGTATAACTTAATATGCTGTTAGATTGCAACATTTTCAGTTGGTGTAACTTATTAACTGCTAACTCAATGAAGATTATTTAAAGCTGCAAAATTAACAGAGGTAAAAGGCTTATGGAGGTTTACCTGTCTTATCTTACACTGAACTGTTCCAAGAGGACCCAAATTTAACTCAGAAACCAACTCTTCTCCCATGGGTCAAACTAAATCCTTCTAATACTGTGACTGCCTGTGACCTAGTTCCTCCATACGGTCTACCTGCAAAGTACAAAATGTTTCCTTTATGGACTTCCAGAACATACTGTAAGTAGACTCGATGTTAAAACCAACGATATGCTGACTTGGGTCTTTAAATGTCAAAGCAAATCTGTCTTAAGTTTCTTTTCGCTCAGACTGACCATTTCTCTGAAGAACGACCCTAATCATACAGAAGACACTAAGACTTAAGACAGAAATTAACTGTAAATAACAAGATATCCACTCTCACAGAAAATCTGGTAGACAGACAGATGGATAGACAGACACCCAACAATAAATGTGTATGAAGAGACAGAGGAAAAACTGAGATATAGACAATATCTGAACAAAATATCTTGCTGTCTCAATGCACATTTAAAACTCTAAAACGGTCCTACATCTGCATACTTGCCTCCAGCAATGTACTGTAACTATTGTTATGTTCCTATCGAGGCGCACCAGGAAATATGCTTAGAGTTTCTATGAATTATGAATATTATCTCACTTCTAAACTGATTACAATGGATTCTCTGACATAAGACTGAATACACAGAAAATCCTGAATGTAAAATTCGGACTAGATTTGGAAATACCCTTAGTGCCATTTCCAAAACTGGAAAAAAGCAGCAAAAAGCAAAACATTCAGATAACCACTCAAAGAGTGTGAGTTTTTGGTAACTGCCGTGAAAAGGTCTGCAAATACTTATGTGCATGGTAAGACAGTTGTTTTTGAGATGACACATATTTAATCACCAGAAAAATGCATTATGGGACTACTGAACCATAACACAATCCATCCTGAAGAGAGACCATCCAAGAAAACAATGTAATACGAGGAGAAATTCAATATATTCCAAAAGGCTTAAGCCATCCTTCACTCCGCCCCAGTTAAGCCGAATATCCCACAAAACCTCTCTGAATGCCACAAAACGTGATTAATAACATCTTCCCAGGAAGATTAATTTATTTTTGAACATTTCCCTAGCACTGTATACACACAGACACACCAATAATACACCGAATCAGATTAACAATAAAACTATAGCGCTCTACAGGCTCCACAGTCAGCTTTCCATCCATCTATTTTGAAATGATTTCTGTTAGCATCTATGGTGTACAGTACTGCCAGTCTGCCTCACGTTACTACTGCCTGCTGCCGTTGCCATGACAACATCGACAAGGCTTACAACTGATTATTCTCTTACCGATGAATGGAATGGAGTCCAGAGACTCATCCAGGTTGCTGGAGCACGAGGTGTGACATTGTTCCCCAAGGCGGCGGATGTGTATCTCTCGACGTGCATCGTTGGGAAGCCAGCATGCCGCCACATCTGCTGTGGAATCTGCTCCATCATCAGTTACAGCCAGGATGTAGGAAGGGTGACGCAGAGGGCTGGGGTTCTTTCCATTTGGGGGCTTCTCCCTCAGAACGACCCCGCTATTCGTGGGGCTTCGTCCATTGACCTGACTCTGGGAGTCTGGGTGAGGTGGTTTGAGGATGCTAGGCCTCTGAGGCATCTGCTTCGGGGTGGAGCACGAAGAAGATCTATGTCCTACCAATGCTGCGTCTCTTCCTTCCTCCACAGGCTGCATGCTTTCAGCCCGCATCCTGCTCTGGCCTTGTTGGGTAGTGTGGGTTGCACGGTTTCCTTTGACAACAACTCTTTGGTCAGCAAAAGAATGTTCCACACTTGTGCTCTTTCCAAAATGCAAAGGTCTTTCTGAGAGCATGGGTGAGGAGCGGGTCTGAAGAGAATCTGGTCCTTTAGAGTAGAGAGAAGGGTTGGGCGCACCCCTCATGCCACCGCTGTATCCAACAGAAGGCCTATAAAGCATGGCGTGTCTGGGGACAGACTGTCTGCTGGGCCTCGTACCTTGGTCTGCCCTTCCATACCCTCCTCTCCTCTCACTGGGGTGAGTCAGCTCTGCAGGGTCAACATAGTCCGTAGAATGTGCCCGGGCTTTGTGCATTAGGCCATCCTGGGACACACTTCGAGGAGGCCAGTTTTTTGTTTGACCCATTCTCTCTGCACTGCTCATGCGGTCCTGCGAAGCACTGCGTGGGGCAATCTGAAAGTGGGGTGGTGGTCCTTGGTATGACCGTTCGTGCGAAGTACTCCTCCGCCGTATCCCCTTAGGTCCCCAGTCTCCCCGGGGAATGTGATGAGTAGCGCCAAAGGCAGTCTGACTGGTAGCTCGCAAATTGTCCAGCCTCTCCTGGATAGTCCGACTAGCATGGGAATGGATTCCTTTGTTGTCAATGTACTCCCTATATGTTTGGTAAGTACGCCAATCAATGTTTTGATGGTTGGTTGGGAAGTGGGGTGCCTGACCTCCATATGGAAGCATTCCTGGACCACTGGGATAGACATCAGCCTTTCGAGGAGGAGGAGGATACTGGGCCAGTGACCCAGGCCTCCCCCTGACAAAGACAGGATCCATGTAATCGATCCTATGTGCTGGACCCATGCGACCCATATGGGCTGTATCAGGAGGAACCACCACGGTCCTCACGCCATCGTTGCGCATGCACACTGCCATCTGGCTTTTTGGATATGATTGAGGAGGAGGAGGAGATGGGGGCACCGTGATCTCCTTGCGGTACCCATGGTCAGGGGGTGCAGTTGGCCCACGGCAGACCTGCTCTGCTGAGTCTGTTGCCTGGGCCATGCCCGTAGGCTTACAGTCTATTCTGGGGTAGCATACTGGGGGTGGTTCAGGAATGTGACGGGCATTTCCACTGTAGCTGCTGTGGCCACGGAGGTAGGCATCCTGGGAGTAGGCCTAGAGACAGAGCAACAAAGCAGTGTTACAATAGATACAGTACAAGCTGCATTTGTGAGTGTATGTAATATTCAACAGTGTGCTACTAGATGCTTACAGAGAAGTCAAGCTTGATTTTACAAATGCTACCGGATGCATGTGTGTGGGCAGTGCATGTTGCAATAGGAGTGAGCGGAGGCGTTAGCAGTTCAGGGGTGTCAGTGATCTTCATCTGCTCCTTATTTAGAGTTCTCGTAGTTATACTCTCTGTTCCCTGTTAGATGATATTACACTATTTAAGCCTAAACAGAAACCCATGATTGTGCCTAAAACAAGATTTTTATAGAACAGCAGTCTTTCCCCCCCATTCTTCCTACCTGTGGTTTGTTTCTACCTAACAACTGTGATTTTAAATATGAACAAAAAAAGATGTTTATGGAAGAAATAAAAGTCCACTGGAACTGTAAACACCAGATGATATATGTGGAATGGTGTTTATGTTTACTGAACTTAATATGTAGCCTACACTGGGACATTTTCAGCAAAGACTATGTAATAATCAATTCACATGTTAGATAAGCCAATCAAGTAGCCAACACTCGACACATTTGAACAAACGTGGTAACGTAAAAAAGGTACAGTAAAAACTGAAAGATGTTGACAGGTAATTGGTAGCTTTATTTTCTCACCTCAGACTGACAGACCGTCACCTCGGACAGAAAGGAGGTTGCCCATCCCTCATAGAGAAAGTGCTATATTTAGCCTGCCTGATTATCATCGATGGTTTGAAAGCCTATACCATTTCACAGCAGACACTAATAAATTCCTTTTCAATAACTACACAATTGAAGCTAGAGGTTGATATGGGCTCATAAGCTTCACTACATTTATCTGCTTCACTCATAACATACTGCACATACAAGAACAAATACGTGTAAAGGTATGAGGACTTTGATCCTGCTACCTGGTGTCAAATTACAATCTTACATAAAGCTGTGTGTCACAGCAATCAGTGCCATGCTCTGTTCCTTCGTAAGCGTGAGTGTGCAGGCGAGTTCAGAGGTCACTGGCCTTTATCACACTAATGACATCTGGCAGGGAGGATGAAGAAGGGGCGAGGCTTCGCCGAGATGCCAGCTGGACGCCAACACCAATGCTCAATCTAACAGGTACTGCAGGCACAGTCCATCAGCCATTTCTACAGTCTACAAATTTGAATCATTAACACACAGCTAACCATTAAACAGTCAACCAGAGCTACTAAATAGCAATAATGCAAAACCTGAGGACCTCATCCTGTAATGACGATGCTGACTTGCATGACATACACAAAATGAGACGGCAAACACAACATGTCAACGTCAAGTGGTTACCCAGTCTGCTGTTTGCTTACCAGATTAGTAGTTCCCCGAGAAAAAGGCTGCCATTACAGCATGTGAAAATGTCAGTGTTAAGATATCAAGGAAGAGAGGGTGGTAGAAAATAAGATGCCAGCAGAGAAAAATGCACACATTGTAAAAAAAAGAAAAACAGCCACAGCAATGCCTCTGCTTGACATGCTAAAAATATACTAAAGCTGCAGCAGCAGTACAGAAGGATGAAGAAGCAGAGATGTAGCAGGGGTTGCCATGTTACAACCTGCCTGTGCCAGTCTGTCCTGGGTGAGGTGGCAGGAGCAGAAGCTGAAGCTTGCCTCTCCTGCTGCTGTTAAGTCTCCATGGTTCTATCCATCTTCAGCCAGAATATTACGCTAACTGAGCAAGGTGCCTCCAGTCTATGTCTCTCTCTCCCTCCCTCTGCTATTGCTCACATGACAGAAGCAGCAGCTGCTGATTATACATTCAGCTCTGATGGTACAGCTCCCCCTCCCACTCCTTCCTCCTCTCTCCTTTTCCCTTAGCATCAACCTGTTCAGAACACAGGGCAGTCAGCTGATTTTATCTACTGGTCTCAGCTCATCATTCACACTAGTCCCTTTTTTTCTCCCGGCTCTGTATTTCCTATTTTTTCCCGGCATACAGTTCCCTCCCTTTTTTCAGCTCCCTGAATGTACACTGTCTCCGTCTCTTTGCTAAGCAACTGCTGCCTGTCTCCTAGCAGTCAGTGTGTGCTGCCTCCTACAGTCTAATGTCATCCTGCTAGCATCTCTGATAATCCTCTTGTTCTTATGGACAGCCTTTATCAGTTTGCCTGCCCACATTAAAAGATATTTGTGTTGTTGCTGGCCATTTACTGTGCAATACTGGCCAGTGTTATCACAACACACGTGTAAGATACAGTGGACTGTGTAAATGGGTACACGAAAAAAATGGCAAGAGGGGGAGGACCTAACAGGGAAGAGGGGTGGAGCAACAGTCCATAGGTTATAATAACAACGGACGAAATTAACTGATAATAAATGTAATAGGGTTATGTGGTGGGACAAAACTTACATTTTCATTGACTCATAAGATGATGTTCTATCAAAATAATAAAGAGCATTGACACAACGTTTTATGTTTTAGATAAATGACTACTTGTGTATTTCTGGGAGGGTGTGGTGCTTAAAAAAGGGAGATGACTGTATGTAACTATATATATATATATATATACACACACACACACACACACACACACAATATACATATATACATACACATTGATATTGCAATTCTGGATGCCATACAAGTACATACTTAATGATCTAGATGAGCATTCAACCTGACATAAAGAATCCACAAGAGACCATTTCAGGTAAAGCAAACAGCCAAGCTCTTTCATCATATAATTCATAAACAGACTGTCAGACAACAATAAGCCCTTGGGAGGAGATTCCTGAGCATCCTGACAAAGCACTTAATGTTTCTTGCTATAGATATGGAACAGATGAGTGCATCTTCGCTTTGCCCTGACTGTGGAGAATGCACAGTAGCTGCAAACAGCTGCCTGCAGCATGCATAAAAGGTTAATGAGGAGATGTGAAGTGCTCACAGGTATGAGGGTTTATCTCTGCACTGGAAATAGTATCTAGGGACATGTAAATCATTAAAACCTGCGTATAGCCACACTGACCACGCTATCACTTTACTGAGTAATAAATGTACGAGTATCCAAACTAGGCAGACAACATTCCTGCGAGCACCACACAAGAATCTCTGCCCTGAATTTTAACACTGACTGCTGAAAATATGCAGCTAATGTGTAGGATGCGCCGACCAACTAATATTCTAACCAACTAGTAACTAACCTTACATTTAAAAAAAATATTCAAATAGTAATTTAGACTCAGTTTCAGTTGACTTTTTCAAATGTCCTTGGTATTTAAACAAACTTGACAAATAACTTCTACCTAAAGCGGTTATTTTTTTTTTTCTTTTTTTTTTTTTCTGATGACCAATCCACAGCCTTTAGTTGACTAATTTTACATTCAGTATTTTCTGTACACATCTGAAGCTAATTTTAAACTGCTGCCATTTCTCTTGAACCATCTACAGTATTAGTCAACTGCCTCCTTCAGACGCGTCACAGTCATAATGGAAAGAGCATGTCACTAAACTCACTTGATGATGACACAAACATTAGTTACAAAAACAAAAAATGATTTGTTTTAATGCCCTTGTTGGGTTTCCATTTAATTAGGTATGGTAAGGAACAGCTTCATGTAAAATAAATCTTCCTTCAAATTGAGTTGGTTCTTTTGCTAGTAGTAGTTTAGTAGTTAGGAGCAGTTAATCTGCCTCTGCGATAATAAATCACTGAGGTTGTCACATGTAATACAGAATGTGAGGCAGTGATCTATATTGTTTTTTCTTGAGGACTTGAAGTTCCAGCCAGAATAATGAGCACAACAACTTTTCTCCAACTCAGCTGTTTAATGTAGGTCTATTGCATATAGACCTAAGTTTGAAGACAACTTTTTAGCTAAATAAACTCTTACTTTTGCACCTTTTGTAAGTCAAAACATAAAATCCATACGGATAGATATTTCCATGATAACATGTCGGTATATAGATATTGCTTGCTTTACCGATCCAATTAGGCCAATTCGGCAGTCGTGTCAGCAGCGGGTTGAGGACAGAGAGGTTGCTCTGGCCTGATTAGGAGGCCTAGATAGAGAGCTCTGATGGGATGAGAGGACTGCCTGCATCTCATGGCTACTGTCCCAACATGAACACCTTAAACTAGAGCAGCTCTGAAAGATCGGATATAATGGAAATTATTGTGGGACTGGAAAAACAAGAAGCGATTTCTGTTTTATAAACACATTCAAAACTGTGTTTCGGTTTAAAAAGGGTGGTAATGTATGAAGTCACCCCATTTAGAAAACAGGATTGAGAAACTTACCAGCTGCAGTATATCCTCATCTTTTGGCATCACAGAAAGTTCAAGAAAGTCACCACTGTTGGGGACAAAAAGTGATTTAAAAAACAGAAAATACACCAGCTTACCAGAATCATCCGTACAAGTTTATATTAAACCTCACCTGTCTTGGATCAAGGATATAACCTCACAATAGGCTTTCCCGATGACGCTTGCTCCATTCACCTTCACTAGTCGATCACCTAATTAGTGTTAAAAATCCATAACAGAGAGGAGTGGTAAAAGACTGTAAGCTGTTTAAGAAAGCAGTTAACCTAAAATCAGTCACCTGATGTTGAAATGTACCGTAACTGTGCAGAAGGTTCCATGTATCCACAAAACTAATGCAGTATCTACCCAGTAAAGGAGAACAGAAAAAGACACAACTACATGGCCTAGCATTTTGTATCACAGCAGCAATATTGTTCGGCCACTAATGGAAACTGCGCTCTATGCATTTTTCCCCTTTATGCTTGCAACACTCTAAAACTTCACTTAAGGGAAGTGTTTTTTAGTCTGTATGACATCATTTACAGGATTGTGCCTTGGGTGTTGTAATGTCACAACTTCCAAACACTTACAGCCCCAGACAATCTATAGTAGGTTTTGATTAATGAAGGAGACCATTTGATGATTGATTATTACCTGTGCATAGCCCCGCTCCGTGAGCGGGGCCACCTTCCTTCACTTGCTTAACAAATATGGTGTCCATTGGTTCTAGTCTATTCCGTTGTCTCCCTGATGAAAAGAAACAGATCAGTATACATTGCAAACACACATAGAAAGCATATAGAATGTAACATAAATCAGGTAAAGAAATTGAAACCCCAAATGACAACTTCACATTCTGATACCAGGAGCGCTAGTCTGAAGGTTCAGTTGCAACCTCTCACTTGCACCAAAGCTGAACCTGAAATGTGAAAAACAACAACTACAAACCCTACCAATGAGACCAGACTGAGCAGTAAATTGTTTGACATTGACATTTAGGTGAGAAGAGAGAAGGAGAGAAACTGGAAGGAAGATTTAGAGGAATGTGAATAAACATTATGACAGCAGAACAGACTGTGGTTTGGCCAATGCTTGTCTACATTACACCTGATTTGAACAGACATGATCATTAATTGGTTCAGAGAAAGGAGCAATCTCAATAGGGGGAAATTATGTGGTTTTAGGGAGGTGGATAAAAGCAGCTAAAGAGAGGAAACCTGTTTGCTCATGCTGCTCCTGTCTCCTAGCAGCTGCATGGCTGCAGAAAAAAAGAAGGAAATAAAAGAAAGAGGGAGGGGGTGAGAGAAAGAGAGACTGAGAGAAGGTAGAGTGACAGTGTGCTCAGCTGCACAACTCCCACTCTTTCCTTATAAACTGAGAAATCGCTCTGGGCACAGCCAAAGAGTGGCTAAAATCCTTCCCCAGTAGTTAACATTCTGGTAGTGAGTCAGTGCACGATGGCTCACAAACTACAGTGGATGGGAAGGCCAGCATAAAAACAGCCGTGGTAGTTTAAATTTTCTTTTACTAAAAGTTGTTAACAGATCATGGCATGATCGAAGAGAAAGAGGAAAAGAGGTTAAATATTCTTAGTGTAATCTAAAATTAGGATTAACGGGAAATATGACTCATGTGAAAGAAACAATATTACCAGCTCTTTTAAACTATTTTTACCATTTTAGGGATTAGGAAAATAAAGACACAAGCAAACAGGTGACTAAATAATAATTGGTGATTCATTAATCAATAATAAATATCAATAATCTAAAGACCTTTGAAAACACAGACACACATGCCTCCATTTTTTTCCTCTTCAATGCACAAGATTACTCATGCAGAATCACATCTTGGGGACTCATGTTGTGTAATACTGCAACAGGAGCACCATATAACTACAGCAGCAAGACATGCTCCCTCTGGTGGTAGAATTTCAGCACTCTCTCCACAATGGAGCTGTTCATAAACCCAAGACCCACCATAAACATTTAGATGTATGCTGGTAGCAACTCTCAGTTCTTGCCTTTGCTGCCATGAAGAACATGAGATCACATATAAAAGATACATTTACGTAATCATATTTTGTATCCTTTAACATATACTTAACAAGTAGTAACTATACAATAGTGCTTTCTTCAGTCTGACTAGATTTATCTTTACTTTACAAGACTGCTTTAGTCAATACAAATGTCTAAATTGTTACACTCTGAGGTACCACCCCATATATATCTATATATAAACTCACCACCTAACAACTGCTGTGGGTACCTAACCATTTCTAAACAAACACTCCTAAAATTTTGGAAAGACTTTCTGTTTGCTAGATTACCCAACGTTCAAAGATCAATATCAATTTCATCTATGTGTTCGGTACAGAAACACAAAAAATAAGAGAAAACCCTGCCCAAGCAAATTTAAACACTGCCAGAGTTCATTTGCACTATTTTAATCACTTGGCGAATAAGGGGAGATAAGGCTTGGTAAAGAACATGATTTGTCTTGTGTTCATGCTCATTCACTGTAAAGCTAATAAAGGCTACTTCAAAAAAACTATTGCAGAATGGTTTGTGAATAAAAACTGAACTTAAATCAGCAAATATTCAAAGCTTTCATAAATTAGCTTGCCATTTTAAAAATGAACAATAAGCACAATGCCGGTACACAATTAGCAATTATAGCTAAAAACAGGGCAAATGACAGCTGTGATTGAGGTAAAAGACAGCCTGTCTCCATGTGAAAGAGTGAAGAGTTGACAAGAAAACATTAGATCACAAGTGCACCCAAACTTGACCCTGGAGCTGTGACAGAAGAGCTTTGTCTTGGGAAGCAGCAGACTCTTACACAATAAGAGAATTGATGGTGGTGCAGCACTGTGGAGGGACAAGACCAGCAAACTCATAACTCTGACGCAATGTTTTTAAATCACAAATCCATGTTTTGGCACATATTGCCTTCTTCAAAATACAATCACACTTCATCTGAATGCTTAGTTGTGTCAAAGGGCGATCAACCAAATGACAGAATTAAACTTTCCAGCAAGCAATGGTCAAAGCAGAAGGTCTACATTTTGGTTCTCTTCTCCGTCCTTTTGACGTCCGCCTGTTGCTAGTCAGCATTTCTACGTCATTGGTGTGGTACTTTGGCCAGGCTAGCCAAATTTGGACTTAACATCATCCCAGGTTGTCTTTTTCTTATTCAATTCTGGCTTGCTGCCTACAAGACCCTGGGTCCAGCATTACGCAACTGCCCAGAATATTCTCTGGCTTACTCCAAAGAAGCAAAGCTCCAGCCTAAAGGGTCTATGTTTTCTACAGCATTTTAGTTTTTGGGTGAAAACATAAATCCTGACTGCTTTAATGGGAGCTGGCTCTCCTGTACTGTTTCATGAAGTTTAAATTTGGACGATGAGCAAGCTCCGTGTGCAAGCTCTCTTTCCAGCATATCTCTGTTGTTACAGAAATCACGGGGGGGGTCACAGCAACTGTACAAAAATCTAAATGAGACACCACAATACCATTTCATCACGTGGTTATGGGCAAATGCTGTAGAAGACATAGGTCATTTACTATTTAGGGGAGTTTATATCAAGATAAATATCAATGTTGAGTTTTAACAGCCTTGCTGGATTTGTGTTGACACAATTCACTCTGTACATACATCATATACAGTTCATTCAGGATTTTAATTGGATGAAAGCAACAATTATCATTAGCAGACTGTGTTGGCGAGTATGTGCAGATGAACATGTGACTCATGATCTGTTGCACCATACAGCTAATCAACCTACAGCTATAGCTGGGTGATACCATGTTGTAACATCAGCACTGTGATGTGACTGAAATATGCTTAGATTTGGGTTATTCTAATATTACTTAGCTGATTCAAGAAAGCTGCTTTACAGTCATGTGACATAAATATCTAAGCTTGACTAACTAGTGGTGTATGCCTCTACCTGTTAGAATTATATCACATTGCTAATGTTCTTCCTTAATCACTTTTCATGTGAAAATGCCTTTCAAATCCACCAATAATCAAATAATTAAATGTGGTCAATACATATTATGGTGTTAGGTGAAACATGTCTTTCAAAAAAATCATTTTCCAGGAGTTTTTCTTGACAGCACAGGGCAGCACTTGCTCACAAACAGCCATATAATTTACCGGTAGGCCTAGTATTGACACATTTAACCCCAATTCTACTTATTCCTCTGCGTTAGCTTACTTTAATGGTGTGCTTAGCTGTTCTCATCACAGCCAATTTTTCCACTGTCTCAGCAGAGTAAACCGTAACATTAATTTGGCCAGGGCCCATAAGTAACAGCTCAATCAAGTACAATGTATTCTATTTTACAGAAATTTCATCCTCTAGAAAGTGAAAGTGTTTCACATACAATTAATATCGCTGTGCACATATCAACCGAGTACTGTGCTCTCGACTACGAGAAAAATAGACTGGATACCGAAAAGATAGTTATTTTAATCAATTTCCAGGTGTTTCCATGACTCAAAAACTAGTCTCTTAATTTTCAGGTTTTACAGGTTTCAACCTGTCTGAGACTTTATTTTGTTAGTATCACTAATCCTTATTCCACAACTATACATGATGAGATTTGAAGAAAGTTAGAACAGATGTATGGGGTTTCCCCATGTGTAATGAAAACAAAGACATTACTTGTGCAAATAATAATTCACTTCCTTGACATGTGCAAGATGAATTACAATGTTGCTTTCCTGTACAATTTTCCTCTCCAAGGAAAAAAACTGTCTAACAGAATTACTGACGTCCACCTGGACAAATTCCAGTGACAGCAACCTCCTCATGGTCAAAAATGGCGACAGACTAAACAAAGAGTTAAGCCAGCAAACAAGCTACGGGGATGTCATCTCACAGTGATCACACTAACTCAAAGAGAACTAAATGAAATATATTCTAGTTGGGGAAGCCAATAAGTACAGTACGTCTTTTTCCATCTTTCATGAAGAATCTCAAGCAAGATTTTAATCATCTTTAGTATTATATATTAGATTTCAAATCCTTAAAGAAAATGTCCTATTTGTTTTCTCAATCCACAAATGTTCATGTATTTTGTGGGCCTGTAGTGTTTCAGTGAAAATGATAAAAGGAGGACAACTAAACAACAACTAAAACATTTGTTTTAATAAAGTAGAGTTGACACTGGACATGCAAAAATGATAAGTCGTCCATAAGGATTTGGTTGATACCTTGAAGTTGATGTTGCACAAGGTATTTAAAGTATGGAACTTTGTATTTAACAAATCAACATTAACTTCTGCCAGGGTTTGATGTGAGGTTTGTCCCTCACATGAAGAGAGGAAAATAGAATGGTATGAGAATAACAAGGGGAAAGAGGGTCAAACACACACAACCCTGTAAAATTGAGGCCATCTCTTTCTGACAGCCTTTTTATGGTGAGGGAGAAAAGCAGCAAGAACAACAAAGTGAAACAATATGAAGAGGTGGGTCAGTGCAGGACAGAAACAGGTGGTGCTGACCAAACCTTTCATGCCTCCACAAAGGTCAGTGACACACAGGAGCTACATTGTTTTCATCGCATAAGGAAGCAAAAAGAGCCAAAGAGGGGATGGATTAAGAGTCATTAGAAGTCAGGGGCACTGCTCTGACTCAGCAGTGCTGAAGAGCAGGCATGAAGAGGAACAGCCGAGTTTTTCTGCTTACCTCTGCGGCCATCTTCCTCCTGTAAAAACACAGAAATGCTCCAGTGACTTTGTTGTTCATGGTCATAGAATTTAGTTATCAGACTTTTTTGTTGACTCAGTATAATCTTATGTGATAGGCAAATAATACTCAGGTGTATGAAACCCAGGAAAGCTTCTGACAAGCTTAATAACAAATATAATCCTGATATTTACCGGGAAGGGGTGCATGGTCGACTCCGGTGGGTACACAATGAAGTGACGCAGGGTGAAGCCAAACCCGTGGGAAGTTCGACGCAAAAGCACGGTTTTAGGTCTTGGCCATGAGAACTCCTCCTCTGTTGGGTATTGCGGTGCGGGAGAATCGGCCATGCTTCCCCACTCTGGAGAGTCATTCTACAAAAAGAGAAAGTGGAGAAAGAAAATCAAATGGAGTAGTTCTACTTTTACACCAATGAGGAAATCTAAAGATATCATCTGAAAAATGTAGCTGTGAAATATTGAAAATGAAAGCATAAATGCTGGAAAACCCCTGTGATAAAATCCAAAAAGAACGATACTAAAATGATACCACAAATAAAGCCACATATCAACAAATCACCTTTTAAGCAGAGTTACTGTAAATTAACAACGTCAGTTCATTAAAGTTGGACATGCTTTAGAGAACTGGCTTTTGAAAAACATTTCGAATTGTACAGTGTTTACAGTCAAGTCATGGTATCCTATTTTCACAGCTGGAGAGTAGAGCATGTCAAGCTTCAGGGCTTTAGACACCCACCCCTGTGTTTACTGGCTATTTATAGCTTCACACCTTTGTGGTATCGTGTGTGCAGCAACACCCCCCTTTACTCAGATCTCCCCATATCATATTCCCTGTTCCAGTATGACTTTCAGGGACACCACTGTTCAAGCAGTCTTGTATTTCCACATTGAAAAAGTATTTTCCCCCCTCCCCCGTGAAGCAGAGACTGTCCCCCACAATGTGAGGAATTTGATGAGCTTGCATTCACGCTATCTCTGCCTGGGCAGATATGTTGAGTAAAATGTCAGAAAATCTGACTGAATTACCTGAACGTTAACATAAAAAGGGCAAGAGGTTTGTCTACTTGTCATTAATGCAGCTGCAAAACTAAACAAAACGTTTTGACCTTTATTTTTTTATTTTTTTATCAAAAGAGAAATCCCTCACACTTGATCCAGCTGATGCAGGGATTAGTGAAGGAGCTAAACCACACTTAAAAAAACTAACTAGTTTGTTCACACTAACTTAAAACCACCAACATCCCATCCAGTTGCTTTGAATATGTCACAGGATGAACATTCAGCCTTGCACTCAATGGTTCATTAGAAATATAGTGTGTGCCTGCAGGTCTGTACCAAGTTAAAGCACGTTACTCTTTACTGAATGTTTTACTGCTTCACAGCAACCAGCAACCTGCTTTTCAACTATATATTCTCCAAAGAGGCCATAAAATAAACAACTTGGTTCAAAGTGTATTTTTAGTGGCAACCAGGGCTACTGAACACACAAGGAGTTAAAATGTGCACACTGTAGAGTGTAAGGATCCACAGCACTACTGTGGCTGGCTGGGAAAAAGAGCTGCAGGTGCAGCTGACACCCATGTATTTTGATGAAACTAGCAAAACAGGTTTTACAGTGCGTTATACACAAGCCCTGGCTGTTCTGTGATACCAGCACTTCCACGTTGTAGTCGCTGGGTGCTTCAACGCAACTACAAAACATTCAAATCCATATCCTAAGAAGCGCTTGTGGTGATATGACAATGGATCAACTGGATGTTTGAAATGCCTTCATAGTCCTCATGTCTCGGGGTCAAGCCAATCCCAGTCTACTGGAACTGATTTGGCAGCCTGTGCACGGGGCAATTTCCAACCCTCTGATCTTTAGATGTGGACAACAAAAGGGAGTGTGGGCCTCCTGACAGACACATGCCAAGCAGTGTTATCATTGCATAGTTAATGCTACTGTGACATTCCGGGTCAATACATTTCCAGACCATCATTTCCCTCATTCCTCCCTTTCCTCTTATTTAATAATAAAACAAACAAAAAAACACTATAATAAAAGATGGGGAACAAAGCAAACCTCCAGTGTAAATCTGATGAGACCAGATAAATAATGCTTTCAAATAACTGCGACACAAGGTCAAAAGGGAATCTACATAAAAGGAGAAAATTAAGAGATTACTTGTCAAAAAAAGCACATAAAAGGAACACCCACATCAAAATATCCACCTATTCTCTCCTGCCCACAAATGAATACTTCTCAGTCATTTATGAATCACCAGAATGCTAGACTGATATTTGCACTGGGTGAGGCAGCTGGGAGAGTGTTTTCAGGAGGCATCTGTTCTTCTCTCTTGGATTCAAGCAGTGGCCAGGCCTGTGTCTGAGAGGGAACGCCAATTTCAACCACTAGATACCAGTAAATCTGGTGAAATCTCTCAGGAAACAGCAAACCCAATAATGAATTGATCATCCAAACAAGTAATGCCTGTGTACCAACTGCCTGCTATACCGTGGTTTATTCCTCTTTGCCACAGACCTCCATTGTTGTCCAAAAACTATTAAAAACACATAGGTAGTAGGGCTGCCTCCTGATACTCGACTTAACCATTAGTCACTGAGAAGAATTTTAGTCAGATAGTCGCAGAAAAACAAAAACAATGTCAAACTCCGTTCAGGAGCTGTGCCTTGTCACCGGGACTAAATTAGCAGGGAATTGCTGCAACATGGACCCTTTCTCTTGTAACAGGGATTCACTTACCGGCTGCGTAATGCTAACTGTGTTAGCTGCTGCCAGTAGCTAATTTGCGCTCCTATAAGCCGTCTGTACCCGGAGTGGGAGCTCGAAGGAGAGGAAGAGTTTAAACACTACTAGCATAAGAGCTGCTCATAGTTACAACAGAGGCCAGCTGATTTACAGGGGCTCCGACCGGGACTATGACTCCAGAGATAAAGACACAGCGGGTTCAGGCAGGGAGGAATGAAACGGAGGAAGAGGAGCGAGTTTGTAGCAAGTTCATTTTGAAAACAAGGCTTGTGTGTTGTTATATTGTGTTGAAATAAATATATATATATATATCTAACTAAATATTCTGTCTCATTGCTGGTTGTTCTGACATTCAGAATCATTATGGCTTTATTTATATATAATATTTCTTTTATCCACATACCCCATCCTGCTGCGATAAACATTCCCTAGCACACCAAATGTGTATTAATTCGAGGCTGAAAATAGTCCCTGACAAATAAACTATTTACTCCTGTTTGACTGGTTTGCTAAAAACTACAGTGCCCAGCTGTTTTAGGACCTTTGGGCATTTGCTACATGACGAGTCAGAAAGAACATGGACGCCCCCAGTGCAGCAGCTGTCTTGTTATATTTTTTCTCGAGCCACCAGGGGCAGTGGCAGGCTAGTGTTATTGTTAGCTACATTAGCCTATTTAGCAAACCAGCTCGAAAACAAAACTTTACATTGTACTGCACGCACAGCAACACCGTGCAATGCATAAATTGGTGACCACACTAAAGCAGCAATGTAAACAAGTGTGTAAGAGCATTTAAAATAGACATTAAAATGACCAATGTAGTACAAATTCAAACCATGAAATATGACCAGCCATCTTTGTTTTGCGAGTCGTACATTCCTCCTCGTTCAGCTCGGTGAACTCTGAGGAGCCCCGAGTGGCACGGCTGATATTACGACCAAAAGGGGGTGTGTCTCGGTGAAATGTCACGAGATAGCAGCGAGATTTACTCTTTCCAACTCGGGCGGGGGGGGTTTACAAGACAAATGGATAGCACCAATGAGAGCCCCAAACAAGCTGAAAGTACAGTAAACCGACTGTTACCCCAAACGATGAATGAATACCAGTAAAACATCATCTAAAGCTGGTGTTTTATTAAATTTCCACTCTTCTACATGCATGGTCACCAAACAATTACACTGAGATGCCTGTTATGGAGAGCAAGAGACAATTTTGTGAGAAATGTTTTGGATATCCCACTGGAGCAATGTTGACTGAGCGCTGGCTACAAACCCAGACCCATTCAGATCAAAGTTCTTCTAAATCTATTCTTGTTCAACAAATGGTACATCGTGCCATCATATTCAGTGACATGTTAAATCCAGAGTACATGTGGTCATTTGCTGAGAGATTGTAAGGTGACTACATCAGTGGTTCCCACACCAAAGAGAATAGAGAGCATGCAAACCAAAACCTCCCACTAAAATCATACATTTAAGGGGAAACACTGTACACGCACAGCTGTTTACCAACCACAAATGTTGATATCTAGCTATGAGCTCACTGAGTAACAAAATGGAATTTCCACCTTGTTCATTTTCAACAACTTTTATGAAACCAGACTGCATGGCCTGTATGTTTAAAAAACCTCTGCTGACATCACCAAATGACACATTACAAGCACCACATGACATCAGCTCTAAAACATCGTAAGTACACAGCCTTAAAATGTGAAGAAACCTAGTTCTCTGTGGGCTGCGACATTCTACACCACATCCCATCCAAACCAAGCACTTAACTGTGAAAAGCCTAAGATAATGATACAGAGGGCCACTGGTGAACACTGGGCGTTCCACTCTTGTAGTGTAGTAAGGTAAGGGGCATCATTACTCAGCCTATGTAGACATGTGGTGTGTTTTCATGCCACACTTTTAGTTGTAACATAAAGATGAGATACAGACATATTTCTAAAATGCTGGTACTTTTCCCATTACTATTCTTCTGGCATCATTATCTAAAAAACTGAAAACCTGATTTTTGAACTGGTGGCTCTGTAACAACAGGGAACATGACACATATTTTACCAATTGTAGAGTTGGGTATTAACCTGGGTATTAATGTTGTTCTGAAACTAATATTCAGATTCATAATTTGTGTTTCATGTTGGTACAGGCAGTAAACCTCAATAACTACAGTGAATAGGCACAATAGTATGGTGCAATCTAATATAGTAGCCCTGAATTCTGAGTTTGTACTTTTTGATGGCATTTTATTGGACAAAGAAACTTCCCATCCAAACAGAGTCTGTTATAGGCAAATGCTGCAAGTAAAAAACACCCGAATCGCATTTCAAAATACTAACACATTAAAACCTTCCCCCCTTCCATAAAAAAAAAAGACAAACGATGCCACCAGGGGGAAAATACTGTACAATAACGCGCAACCGTAGAAGCAACTGAATAAAACATCCCACTCTTATCTGGGTGTGTAATTTTTTTTTTTTTTTTAAAAAATATTTGTTTTTTTATTTTTTTCACAAAGCTTAGCCAAAGCTGTACAATGAATATTTGGGTTGGAAGGAATTGATTTAAGATGACAAGGATGTTTTTACTGCACAGAAACAATGAGCAATGAGGAAAAACAGAATCACATAGCCCATCTCTTATGTTTTCCCCTGAGACATTGTAGACGCGACCATAAGGCCACGGGAAGTAACAGACTTCTTCTATCCAATTGAAGGTCAATTTTCCCTTCCGATTGCCATCAGTTAGCCATGCAATGCCTGCACAGGGGGTTCTGTAAAAGGCAGCCAGCCTAAATGAGATAAACACTGAGCTTTAATGAGGCTAAGATTGTGGGGACAGGGGGGTCTGTTTGTCAATAGCCCCCCTACAGTGCTAAATATGGATCACGCTCCATCATCCAAAACAGTAATTCATTTCACTTTACACTCTCATTTCTGTTGTTCTACTTGAGCACAACTAACTTAAGTGAGGGTATTATGATTCATGAAAAAAAGCTACTCATCATATAATATAGTTTGATACAATGAAGACCTTAGGCCACCATAGAAAACCACCACAGACATTTCATGCAAAGGCAGACACAAAAAATCTCTGTGCTGCACACGATATCTGACTAGAGGAATCAAGTAGAGGAAGGAGACATTAAGCCAACTCTGTCTGCTATTTGGATTCAGCTGCAATGTTTGAATACCATGCACTATTCAGCTGATAAAGCAGACAAACACTCCAGTGTAGAAGAAAATCAAACAACCAGCAAAAGCCAAAGACAGAAATCTTGATTTGAAATAACAAATTATTTCTCCATCAAGTTGTTGCAAGCACAGTATACGTAAGCATATATCTACCAGGCCACTGGTTGAAATGGCTGTGGAAAGGTCAAAAGAAGAGAAAAGGCTGCATGAAAGTATTATAACAAAAGGAAAGTAGCTGCTATTGGGAGACAACAGTAAGGAACTAACAAACAGCTCCTCATATTTTCAAAGTCAAATGTTTTTTTCAGAAAAATACAATAGACGCATCTTCCAAATATCACTCAATGTCATTTTCTGTGATATAGCACAGTACAACTGTATGGTTATTAAAAACATTTTATATTAAAAAGGCAAATCCACCATGAGTCCAATTTAGTATCTCAGTTATGTTCATTTCAACAGAGTTTTTACTGAATATCTCTCTTTGTGTTTCACTACGCCTGAGACAGTAACCCATCCTAGTCCTGCAACAGCAACAAGGCATGCTTTCTCTGAAGAAAAACAAAGGCACACCCACATCTCTGATGACCATCAACCGAGGCCATCACAAGTTGACACATTCAAAAAGTGATTAAAAAAGTAAAAAAACAAAAAAAACAAAACCATACACTTGGGAAACTTCTTAAGTCATTAAATCCACCATGTCATCATTTCCCAAAAATCCCAGGACCAGAGACTCCAGGGGGGTTTCCGGCTCAAAATTAGCACATGAATTGGTTTGTGTGATAGCCTTATTAGAGGGACTGCTAAAAAAGGATTTCCACTGACTGCACTGTGCTGAGGTTTTTTCTCCCACCATACTCACATTTAAAAAAAAAGTAAATAGATCTTAGACAGTTTTATTATGCGCTACGCAAAATGTTTTCTAACAAGCTAACAGTGTGTTGTTTCATGAGTTATTTTCTGCACATTTGCTGCATCAGAATTGTTAGGGGCTATTAGATTCATTCATTAAACTCATTTAGACGTTAAGGGGTTGTATCCAGATGGTCGTAATAACAAAGGTAAGTACATCATCTGAGTTTGTTTCGTTTTAGCTGTGATAGTGAAAAAGACTAGGATGCAACAACTGTGTTTAAACGGTGTTTAAATGAGAAAAAAATATTTTCAGGGCTCTGGAAAGAAAACTCATGAATATAAATAAATGAAAAACAAACATAATAACATTGAGCCTATTACTTGCTAATTGATTTATTATCTTGTTGAGTGCCGAAATATCCTTTGCTCTCCTGTGCTCTGTTCAATGATCTCAAATCAAATTTAGTACATCTAGTCTGTTAGAATTGAACAACATAAGGAGCTTTACATCCCTCATTTACAGACTATTCACATAGAAGCAGGAAGGCTTAAGTGGAGAGCTGAATATTAGATTAAAGGCGATGGAGGGAATGAAAGAAAACTATGGATTCTATAAATAGGTGCCCTTCCATTTCAAAGAGTACGGGGTTGCTACCTAGTTTACCATGAAGGTCTTCATTCAGGCGACAAGCTTTCAGAGGAGCAGATGGTGTCCTGTCTGGTATTACAGGGGTCACAGCTTAAAAATCTGAAAGACTTGAATAAACTGCTTCAATGCCATTGTCTCCTCCCACTTCCTCCAGCAATGAGTTTGATTAAAATTTCAAATCCAATTAAATGCTGTTCTGCGACTGAAACCTGCCTTTTGATCTCTTCATCAACAATGACCAAGCCCAGCAGGTTTCAAGTTAAAAACACACTAGGAAGCACAGACAAACTCTCATAAATCTTATGGAATTACTAAAATGACCAAAATAATGGAGCACTGTTGAGATAAAGAGCAAAAACAATGCAAAAGGAGTCGTTAGAAGCATAAACAGCTGGGCCAAAGTGTCAAACACATTACTAACCCTGCCAGCACCAAACTGAGAGAGGGATGACCAACACGGAAATGGAAACCACAACCCAGAAAGTCAGTTCCTACCAAAAAATCCCTTTCATCATCCTGATTTGAAAGATTTCATTCATCATTTCACAAATAATATGCATAGTCTGGTAGATTTGAGTTGTTGTGTTTACCTCACAGAAAGAAGATCTTGCTTGTTGTCTCTCATCATCTTCACAAGAATGAACCCAACGTGAAGCCATCATTCAACTTAAAATCCAGTTATCCGTGATCGGCCACATCGAAAAGGTAGCTCCAGCAGAATGCAAGAAAATATGCTCCACCAAGTCCAATTTACACCTCCATTCTTGCTTGATTTCCTAGTCTATCTGTTACAGAGAGGGATGGGAAAGAGGCATATGTTATTGGTGCATTTTGTTTTGTTGAATTACCAGAAGACTTTTAAATTTAGCTGCTCAGATGTGGCACCTCACACTGTTCAAAGGTCTGTAAAACAACATGAATCAATACCTCAGTTGTTTAACGCACGTAATAGTAGACCATCCGTGCTTAATTCTGGACAATCAACTTCATGCAACAGGTCCTAACATAATGTTATTTTCAACCTGATGTTTGTGTGTGTGCTGACTATCGAAATTGGAGTAATAAAATGTCACATTGTATGATGAAATGAGAGCAGAAGTTAGTTAACAAAGCCATTAACTGTATCACAAGTACACTTGATTCAGTATCACCTTACGTGTTGTGGTCATGCTTAAGACGGTAATGTAACAAATCACCGCATTATTCACGCAACAACAACTTAGGTTTGTTGTCATCAGCTTGAAGCACAACAACGTGGATAGTCAACAGTGCATGATGAATGGCCAGCAACAAGTGGACTACATAAGGGGACACAGGTCGAAATAAAGTCACATTTTAAATTTAATTTTTAAAACAGACCCTTGTAGAACCGGGGTTAGAAAGCATAAGTCACTTAAGTTATTTATAATGTTTGTATTTCGATAAGAAAAACAAGGGTAGTGTGATTTAGAAATGGTGACTTTGAATTTCTCTTGTTTGAGATCGATGGTCAACTCGAACAGAGCGTGTCGAGCCGCTGTTGTTCTTTAGCGACCAACTAAAGTGGCTTTTCCTTTGTTGCTTTTAAATAAAACACCGGCACAAATACGTTAAAGACACCGTAGCCACTTTCCACGTTATATACAACGGGAAAGCAATCGTTAAAGCTCGTAAAGTGGGCAAAAGCAACAACAGAACCAACTGCGGCAACAGGCAGCTACTGCCGCGGTTAGCATCCATGCTAACGGCTGGAGTTAAAACAAAGTTACCTGTGTGGTTGTTAAGAGTCATTACGGGCGGCCAACAGCGGCGGCGGTTGTCCATAAAAGTGAGTAGACAAAGTGAAATCATAGCGTGGGAGATCCAAGCTGGTCAGGCGTTGCCATAATTTAATATAGTTTGAGTACAAACGGCTTCCCGGTGATTATTCCAAACCCACTCAGGGGAGGCGCATGGTGCAGTTTAGTAGCTGGATTTTTTTTTTTTTTTTTTTGGTTCCAGCGTTCCCGACTCTCTGGGAGTCCACCTTCGGTCAACAGGACACTCTCAGCCAATCAGAGGCGGCGTTGTATTCGAGCGGACCAATCAGGTGCGACGTTACAAAAAGTCGCCACTGCACTGTTAAAAGGTGGTGTTTTCCAATCGTTTCAGTTGAGTTCATGGAGTCGAGGGCACATGGAGACACTTTCTCGGTATAACTAACGCAGACAAGTCCACGTCTCAGGGTTTTCACAATCAACACCCCCCCTCCCCGGTTTCGTTTCATTTAAACAACAAGGCTGAACCGGGAGTCACATGTTCTGGTTCAAAGTGAGGTCGAGCAGGGCTGGCATGTGGATGGCAGTGGATGTGGAATGTGAGTTCACACATACCACACAGAATATAATCTTTACTCCCCAAAGCAGATTATTCAAATTAAATGCGGAACACTGGTCCTTTACGGCACACAATCTTTAAACAGATTGTAGCTGTTGACTAAAATAAATGCTCGGATTCTCAGGGCCCTGACAAATGTCCCTTTTATTCCCACCCAACATAAGGGACCACCTGTTCTTGGGATTGGCAGCTTTTGTTGCAGAGGTCAGTTTAGGGAGGAGACTTTCACAAAGCTGTCCTGTCCAGCCAGTTTCTACTTTCAGTGGCTCCGCTGTGGATATGAGACTTCTTAGATACTTTACTTGAGTGTTTTCATTTGGCCTACTTTGCATTTCACTACATTTCAGAGGAACATAGGCCTATTAGTTTTACTCCACACTTACTTTACAGCTATTATTACTGTTTTCTTTCACATACAAAACATATAATCTGTTTATAATCTATGATGTATGGTGTATACACTACTAAAAGTTGCTAAACTTACACCACCTACAACAGTAAAACTACAATATGCTACTACAAATAGCCACATTTTTCTTGTAATACTTGTGTACTTTTACTCACGTAAGATTGCAGACTTTTACTACTTCTTCCACACTACTGACAAAAAATACTGACTAAAACCTAGGACGGTAATAATGTAATCTTATTTGAGTACTTCATCAAGTCATTAATTCTTGGAGCTAAAGGTCAGAGAGTCAATTCACCATAATCCCCAGCAGACCTCAGTACCAAGGAAAGAAACGGTTTTGCCTTTATGGCACTTTGTGTTCCCTGTTTAAAGACTGGGAGTCATATGTCAGGTGTATACAAAGAGGAAAGCAGCTCAACGCAACCGACTCTCTTTTGTTCCTTTTACTAGTTCATTGGCACTGTACCTATTTTTTTTTTTTTTAACCAATGTGGCCTGATGTTTTCAAGATGTGATACTCTAAAAAACACAAAGATAGCATTATACACCAGTTAACAGTTTTGGAAACTGAGGAGTCCTTAGAAGACACTTCATTCAACATTATGTTTCTATGTCTCGGAGCCCTTCTTTACATTATTAACCTAAGAAAATTGGGAGGTATGAAAAGTTGTGAGCTCAACTTCAACACCACTTTAAAGACATTTTTATCAACATCTCAAAATGCATTTTCTATACCAACAGAGGATGTGAGACAACAGAACACAGACATGTTAAAAATACTTTACTGATATGTTAAATTATAAAAGGAAATACAGAAACAGAGTATCCCACTACACCTCAAATACTAAAAAAAAAAAAAAAAAAAAAAAAGAGGTAGTTAGCACATTGAGTGTTTACAGAACTACTTTGTTTGCCCCTGAGCAATAAAAGTGACAGCAGGAGAACTAACTAAAGAAACATTAAAAAGGCAATGAACCTGGGAAGAGAATGTAAACTTCTATCACTAATTTCCTTATAAAAAAAACTCCCTTTTTCTTTGTTACTTTGCTAATCACTGATTTAAAAATC